>NC_044553.1:38071103-38376833 GCF_007565055.1 Rhinopithecus roxellana
GATAAGGTGTCAGAAGAACTTCACATTTTGTTTGAGCATACATAATCCAACCCAAAATATCTATGATGAAAATGCAGTGTCATGAATGGTAGAACATTATTAATTTTTAATTTAGTAATATATACTTTGCAGTATTTTAATTAGTACCAAGAGAGTAACCAAGAGTACTGAAGAGTAACCAAGTTCCATGTTGTATTTTTAGGTATAGAAACCCTCAGTTGAGGCCGGGCGCGGTGGCTCATGCCTGTAATCCCAGCACATTGGGAGGCTGAGTTGAGCAGATCACTTGAGATCAGGAGTTCAAAACCAGCCTGGCCAACATGGTGGAACCCTGTCTCTACTAAAAATACAAAAATTAGCCGGGCATGTTGGTGCATGCTTGTACTGCCAGCTACTTGGGAGGCCAAGGCAGGAGAATCACTTGAACCTGGGGGGTGGAGGTTGCAGACTACATCTCAAAAAAAAAAAAAAGAAATTCTCAGTTGTATTTTACTTCACCACCACAGAGAGGAGACAGCAGAGTGACTGCTCTTTCAATTATGAACTTATGAACAGGTATTTGTAGAGTTGGAGAATAAAATGACTTAGATCTAGGTGAGAAAATAATTTTAAAATCCATTAAATTAATTTTCAGCTCAATTACGCCTAAGGAGACTAATAATAAGTGCACTTTTTGAACTATTATTTTTTTCCCATTTGGTATCCCAGAAACTTTATGAGCATCTAAATATAAATGTTTAAATTTTGGATGGGTAATGGCAGGCTTGGAATTAAAACAATTTAATCCCAAGAGAGTTCTTATTGGTAAGAAACCATAATGAAAAATGTGTCAGTTATGATGGAAAATGGAATATCATCATTTGAAATCTTAGGACTGTCATGGTAGTTCACAATTCAGCAAACTTTTTCTGAAAAGAGGGCCAGATAGTAAATATTTTAGGCTTTGCAGGTCATGGAGATTTCTGTTGCATATTCTCCTTTGTTTTTTATTTTGTTTTTTACAGCCTTTTAAAAATGTAAAAATCATTCTTTAGTTCACAGGCCTATAAAAATAGGATGAAAGCTGGATTTAGTGGCAGTTTAAAAATAGGCTGAAGGCTGGATTTAGTGGCAATTTCTCCATTCCTGCCTTATCTTATTAGTCAATTGACTAAGTTCCTCTTTGTTCAGTTTGTCTAGTTCATGAATCATAAAGACAACTTTTTTCACAGCACAGAGTAAAGACATTTTAAAGCATAGCATCTGAATATACAAAGTCTCTTCAGGTTCAGCTAACTTACTCTGTAGTTTTTCCTTTAAAGGCAGTTATTTTCCTAAAGAATAATTAATATTTCTGATTTCTTATTTTTTTCTGTCTCTGTTATGGAAGAGGTTTTAAATTTTTTTTTTGTCTTTTCTTTCCATGTAAATTTGAGAAAAAGGAAGAGGTTTATAGAGGTTTTTTCCACAAAATTTATTTGTGCATTAATTGGTAGGCAACATAGTGTAAAAAACAGCTAGCTGAATATTCAGAATATATTTTGTACATAAAGAGAATGTCTGGTTATGTTTTAAGCTTTTAGAAATAGAGAAGGAGTGATTGTATTAGGACACTTGATATGCTTCAACTTGTACTAGAACAGTTTTTAAGTGTTGATTCTGTACCTTCACTGTGTCACACTTCTGTTACTGTGATTCCGTGGAACGTATAGGACTTAATGGCCTCTCAGTGATTTTTCTTTACCATGGCAAAGCTCCAACTGCTTGTCTCATGCTTTTTCAAATAATTTGAAAATAACTTTAGTGTTCATTTTGATCATTCACTTTGATCATCTGTCATAGTGATGAGACTTTCGACTGTATCAGAAAATCAAATTTGAATGCTGTCAAGATGTCCAGTAGATTATTTTATATGCTTTGAGGTTATTTTAAAGAATAGTTTGAAGATGTATGAGTAGTGACTGTATCTTTGAAATAAATATTGGATCATCCTATACACAATTTTGACATGTAAGTGGTCAAAACTGTTTTTTTTTTTTTTTTTTTTTGAGACGGAGTCTCACGCTGTCACCCAGGCTGGAGTGCTGGAGTGCAGTGGTGCGATATCCACTCACTGCAAGCTCCGCCTCCCGGGATTCACGCCATTCTCCTGCCTCAGCCTCCTGAGTAGCTGGGACTACAGGCACCCGCCACTGCGCCCGGCTAGTTTTTTGTATTTTTTTAGTAGAGACGGGGTTTCACTGTGTTAGCCAGGATGGTCTCGATCTCCTGACCTCGTGATCCACCCGTCTCGGCCTCCCAAAGTGCTGGGATTACAGGCTTGAGCCACCACGCCCGGCCTCAAAACTGTTTGAGAATAAACCATTTTAAAGCATTAAAGGAGTGTGGGAAATATCTTTTTATATAGGAATAATGAATATATTATTCATGTTGCCATTAAAATGTGAGCTCCTTGAGGGCAGGGTCTTTTCTTCCATCTGTTTTGTTCACTGCTATATTCATAGTACTGAAGCCGTGCCTGGCACATAGGAGGTGTTCAGTAAATACTTTTTACGTTAATAAATGCATAATTATTGCCAGTAAATATAATTTTTAAAAAATTATGTTGTGGTAACCTAATCCTAATAACTGTGTAAGCCTGAAAACAGTAGTTAGTGTTTGTTTCTGTGAAAAGTCCATAAATAAGATTTCTGACTAAAATGGACTTTCCAATTCGTTTTATTACAAGTTCTACAGAAATACATTCTTTTGTTATACCTTACCATGATACTTACCATTTCTGCCATTTTTATTTTTCTTTCTCTAGCTATTTTGTTTGAATGCGTGCATACAGTTTATTCTATTTATCCTAAATCGGAATTACTTGAGAAGGCTGCCAAGTGCATTGGAAAATTTGTTCTGTCACCTAAAATAAATCTAAAATATTTAGGTAAGATTATTGGTTCTTTTGACAGATATTACAGAGATAGCTTTTGAAATTTGCTGTGTATTTGTTTCAATTCACTTTGTATAATGTGTCTTTGTTTCTAGGACTGAAGGCTCTTACCTATGTTATCCAACAGGATCCTACTCTGGCTCTTCAACACCAGATGACAATAATTGAATGTTTAGATCATCCTGATCCCATTATTAAAAGAGAGGTAAACTGGTATTTTGAATAGTATATGTGAAGTGTTAAAATTTTTAAACATTTTGTTGGTATTCTGTAGAGAGATTAAAGTGGTGGGCAGTGTGTGTGTATGCTCGTGTGTATATTTTAACTTTTGGATGTATTCAATTCTTTTTTTGTTTTCTGTTTTGAGACAGAATCTCACTTTGTCACCCAGGCTGTAGTGCAGTGGCACGATCTCAGCTCACTGTAACCTCCGCTTCCCGGGTTCAGGTGATTCTCATGCCTCAGCCTCCCGAGTAGCTGGAATTATAGGTGTGTGCCACCACATGTGGCTAATTTTTGTGTTTTTAGTAGAAACGGGGTTTCACCATGTTGGCCAGACCGGTCCTGAAATCCTGACCTCAAGTGATCTGCCTGCGTCGGCCTCCCAAAGTGCTGGGATTACAGGTGTGAGCCACTGCACCCGGCTTATTTAATTATTTTTACTAAAGTTTAAGTAACTTTTCTAAAAAGTACTATGGCAGTGTCCACAGGAATGTCTTTAAATTATTAGTTGAAGGAATTAGGTCTAGTCATCTGTGTGGGTTCATTAATATAATTTCGGTCTGAGCATCGTACCAATAGGAGACCTGAATTCTGGTCCCAGGTTTTCCTATTAGTACAATTTAAAATATACTCCTGTTATTGTACAATTTAAGATGCAGTTGATGTTAATTAGTGATTTCTCATTATTCTCTTTTATATGTATAACATTAACTAATTCCCTACCAAACAGATAGAAATATTGAAAGAATTAATGAAGATATTTATAAAAAGATTTGAACTTCTTGGAAGGAAAGGCTTAATAATAATATCATCATCATATATGTCTGTATATTATATATAACATATATAGCATATACTATATGTTACTTATATATAATATGTATATTATATTATATATATAATCATGTATCACTTATTATAATAATATACTTCTTTCCAACCTTTTCTTTTTGTAAATTTGCTTCAGTGTCTACTTGGGTGTCTATATAAATATTTGTTTTGATTCTTATGGAAGAAATCATTCAATATCGTCATTTAAAATGGTATATGGGACCTAGTTAAGAGTAAAAAATTTTCTTTCTATTTATAAAAATAGCAAAGATTTAAAAAGAATTTAAAAAAAAATTTTAGACTTAGGGAATACATGTGTGGGTTTATTACATGGACATTTGTGTAATGCTGAGATTTGGGTGGCTATCGAACCCATCACCCAAATAGTGAACATGGTACTGAGTAGGTAGTTTTTCAGCTCATTCCTTTCCCCTTCTGCCCTCCCTGTCTGCTTTTGGAGTCCCGAGTGTCTGTTGTTTCATCGTTATGTCCATGTGTACCCATTGTTTAGCTCCCACTTATAAGTGAGAACAAGTGATAGTTGATTTTCTGTTTTTGCATTAATTCACTTAGGATAATGGCTTCCAGCTGCATCCATGTTGCTGCAAAGGATATGATTACATTCTTAAAGAGAATTTACAAAATATCTAAATATCTTAAAAGCAGTGAGCTAAGAATAGGAGAGTTTATTGAGAGAACACTATTGCATTAAACAACTATGATTTTTGAAGATTACAAATTTTAAATTTTAAAAGGGGTTTTTGAAACACATTTAAAAAAATTTGCCTTCATATATATATTTATTTCATATTTTTAGTAGTCTGAAAATTGTTACATGCCTTGGGTCCGGGCAGTTTGCAGATGTACTAATTTCTGTGTGTAGACATCCTAGAAAAATAAAGAAGGCTCCAAGAGACTGTAACAAATAGTTATACAGTCCTTCTACTTTAACAGATACAGAGCATGCATTTCCTTTGTATAGTTGAGTACTAAGTTGAACAAAGTTGACTTAGGTACAGTTTTTTTCTTATTGCTATATGGTAGTCCCCACTTGTTTATGGAAATATGTTCTAATACCCCCAGTGGATGCCTGAAACCACAGATAGTATTGAATCATATATATATTTATATATTTTCTTTTTTTTTTTTTTTTTTTTTTTTGAGGCGGAGTCTCGCTCTGTCGCCCAGGCTGGAGTGCAGTGGCTCGATCTCGGCTCACTGCAAGCTCCGCCTCCCGGGTTTCCGCCATTCTCCTGCCTCAGCCTCCCGAGTAGCTGGAACTACAGGCGCCGGCCACCGCGCCTGGCAAATTTTTTGTATTTTTAGTAGAGACGGGGTTTCACCATGGTCTCGATCTCCTGACCTTGTGATCCGCCCGCCTCGGCCTCCCAAAGTGCTGGGATTACAGGCGTGAGCCACCGCGCCCAGCCGGGTATTTATATATTTTCAATCTGATAACCAAGATGGCTACTTAATAACTAATGGGCTGGTAGCATATACAGTGTGGGTACAAAGGGATGATTCATGTCCCAGATGGAGTAGGATGGTGCAAGATTTTATCATGCTGCTTAGAAAGGCATGCAGTTTAAAATGTATGAATTATTGATTTCTGGAATTTTCCACTTAATATTTTTTGGACTCTGTTTGTGGGTAACTGAAACCATGGGAAGCAAAACCACAGATAGGGGGTTTGTAATATTATTGTATTTAATAATTATACTTGCACTTAAAAATAAGAGTCACAGGGAAAATAGGTGACTTTTAAAATTATGAAGGTTGATCTGTTTGATCCCTTACCTGCAGTGAGATGAGTGATTTGAATTCTTTGAGGAGATACTGAGTATCCTTGGTGCCCAAAGAAGGCACTAAAGTACTGTCTTCTCAGTGCTGTTATCACTTCTAACCTCTATCAAATGATACGGCGAGAACTTTGGTCCTTGGATGTTTGGTGATCTGTAGCTTGGGGTAGGATTCCCTTTTACCAGGTTTTATTACCTCTCTTATATACAGGAAGAGAGAAGGTGAGAAGGAGCTACCAAATCTGAACAGAAAAGACCTCTGGCAATACAGTTTATAACACCAAACCCCATGCAGTTCTGGAAATGCTATATTTCATGGTCTTAGAATAGGAGATAAATTTGATGTATATTATCTAAAGCTATATAACATAATTTGGAGTCCATAGGGAGCATGTCTGAAGCAGCTCCATAAATTGAAAGCTGTTGATGGGGTGGCCTATGTATTTTTAGATTTAAGTGGCGTTACACATTAACTGAAACAGTTTAAAAAAAAGTCGAGCAGTGGGCAGAACTCCTAGCAAAGAGCTCATGGAGTCCCGCCGAAAGAGCAACCAAGATGAAGATGATACCGAGCCAGAATGTGGACAATTATGTCCGTGAAACCAAGTTGGACTTCCAGAGAGTTCCAAGAAACTATGATCTTACCTTACATCCTTAGGTCCCACAAGAATATGTAAGAGCTTTAAATGCTACCAAAATGGAGTGAGTATTTGCAAAACCATTCCTTGCTTTGCTGGATGGTCACCAAGATGGAGTCAGTTGCCTTGGCAAAGCATCCAAAGAACCTGGCTACTGTCCTTTCTGGGGCGTGTGATGGAGAGGTTAGAATTTGGAACTTGACTCATCAGAAATGTATCCGTACAATACAAGCACATGAAGGCTTTGTATAAGGAACATGTACTCACTCTTGTGGGACTTCTTTTTTCACCGTTGGTGATGATAAAACTGTGAAACAGTGGAAAAAGAATGGACTAGGCTATGGAGATGAGGAAGAGCCATTACGTACAACATTAGGAAAGACAGTGTATACTGGGATTGAGCATCACTGGAAAGAAGCTGTTTTTGCCACATGTGGACAGCAAGTAGACGTTTAGGATAAACAAAGAACTAATCCTATATCTTCAATGACCTGGGGATTTGACAGTGTAAGTAGTGTTAAATTTAACCCAATTGAGACTTGGGAAGTTGTGCGTCTGACAGGAATATAGTACTGTACGATATGAGGCAAGCTGCTCTTTTGAAAAGTTATCTTAGATATGAAAACAAATACAATCTGTTGGAGCCCTATGGAAGCTTTCATTTTTACAGCAGCAAATGAAGATTATAACTTACATACTTTTGATATATGTGCACTGGACACTCCTTTAATATTCCATATGGATCATATATCTGCAGTGCTTGACATGCAGTACTCTCCCACTGGGAAAGAGTTTTTGTCTGCTAGTTTCAATAAAGCTATTTGAATCTTTCCTACAGACAAAAGTCAAAGCAGGAAGGTATATCACACAAAGCGAATGCAACGTGTTATCTGTATAAAATGGACTTCTGATAGCAAGTATATTATGTGTGGATCTGATGAAATGAACATTTGCCTGTGGAAAGCTAATGCTTCTGAAAAATTCGGTATGCTTACATCACGAGAAAAAGCAGCCAAGGATTATAACTAGAAATTGAAGGAGAAATTTCAGCATCATCCTCATATAAAACGTATAGCTCGTCATCGACATCTACCAAAATCTATCTACAGCCAGATTCAGGAACAGTGCATCATGAAAGAAGCTCGTCAGAGAAAGGAAGTTAATCGTATTAAACACAGCAAGCCTGGATCTGTGCCAATTGTGTCAGAGAAGAAGAAGCACGTAGGGGCAGTTGTAAAATAATTGATATTCCTAACAATCCTGATGTATAATTATTTGTTACTTTTGATTTGAGAACTCTACAAATAAAAGTGCTGGGACTAGATTAATTGCATACATTTTAGTTATATGTGTAGAGCTTTACTGTTACTCCTTTTAGCTGCCCTGAAAAATGATCCTTAAAGGCGGCCTAGTTGATAAGACTAACTGTTTTATCCTTAATCTGCATTCTTCTTTCATTGAAGAATACAGTATTTGCAACTAACTCATTTTTTCCTGTTTTAATTACAGATATACTTACTTTCTCTCTGATTTGTTGTTGTAGACACTGCACATTCAAATTGACATTTAAGACCAAACATCTCTTATATTATCTTTAATATATTACTTTGAATAATGATTACAATGATGTTTCTTCCTATGATTCCACATAACATTTAGAAGAATGATGTCAACTTTTTATAACTGAATGTATTTCTAGTGCTTTACTTATATTTGGCTTTTTGACTCTTACAAAACAATCAGCCTGCATTTATATAACTTTTATAAATAATATAATTTGGGTCGAGTTAAGATAATAAAACTTTCTTTCACATTGAAAAAAAAATCTTTGAAAATATGTTATCCTTTGTGCTTGAAGTCCTGGCTATAAGGATTGAAAAATTAGAACCCTAAATATACTGAGCAAGTTTGACAAATATGTGGAAATTATCTTGCAGCTAATATTGCTGATCCAAAAACACCAATAAATGATGCCTTCTCAGTATCGCCTTTGGACTTACTGATTTCTGAGAGTTATATTTTCAAAACCTTAATCTAGAGCTGTGGAAAGCCATGCAAATGGGAACTTACTCTGGTATTGGTCTTCCTTCATCTTATTTGAAGCAGCAAGAGGTATATTCCTCAGCACTTAGAAAGCAGCTATAGCAACTGGACACTGTGGCACACCTGTAATCCCAGCACTTTGGGAGGCCAAGGTGGGCGGATCACCTGAGGTCAGGAGTTCGAGACCAGCCTGGCCAACATGGTGAAACCCCATCTCTACTAAAAATACAAAAATTAGCCAGTCTTGGTGGCAAGCTGAGATTGTGCCACTATACTCCAGCCTGGGCTACAGAGCGAGACTCCATCTCAAGAAAAAAAAAAAAAAAAAAAAGAAAAGAAGGAAAGCTACAGGCCAGGCACAGTGGCTCATGCCTGTAATCCCAACACTTTGGGAGGCCAAGGTGGGAGGATCACTTGAGCCCAGGAGTTCAAGACCAGCCTGGGCAACATGGTCGAACCCCATCTCTACACAATACGAAAAACTTAGCTGGGCATGGTGGCATGTGCCTGTAGTCCCACCTATTTGGAAGGCTGAGGTGGGAGGATTGCTTGAGCCCAGGAGGTGGAGGTTGCATTGAGCTGAGATTGTACCACTACACTCCAGCCTGGGTGACAGAGCAAGACCTTGTCTCAAAAAAAAAAATTCCATCTTCTTCTTCCTTGATGACTAAGATTTTGAACTAGGCTTTGTTAGGCTTTGGAGCATTTGAGCCACCAGCCTTTGTCCATCCAAACAAAAGCTGTTTGCCTGTCTTCTGTTGTTTGGGAAATAGTCTGCTGTCTTCTGTAGCATGGGAAATAGTTTCCAAGACTAGATTTATACACACATACATACACTTGCATATATACACCCCCATAGGTGTAGGTAATGTATATTTAAGGGTTGTTATGTTTTTAGAAAATATATATCTGTTGTATTTGAACTTTTAAGTCTCTAAGTGTTCTGTCATGTAAAGATGCCAGATTGTGATTATCTCAATGGAAAGCTTATAGATATTGGAATTGATAAGTCATTTTTTGACAATAGTTTTACCTTTCTTAAGCTTTTCATTGAAATTTGCATTTCTTACCTGTTAACTGGCTACCCAGTAGATCTCCATAAAAGTAGAAGAATCAACTGTATGATCAACTTTTATGTTACTGTACTCATTGGTGTTATGCATAGTTTTATAATGTTTTTAATTTCTCTTCTTTAAATAGACTCTGGAACTTCTTTACAGAATTACTAATGCACAGAATGTAACAGTTATTGTCCAGAAAATGCTTGAATATTTACATCAGAGCAAAGAAGAGTATGTCATCGTCAATTTGGTCGGCAAAATAGCAGAGCTGGCTGAGAAATATCCTTTTATTTGGACCATGAGTCTTAAAATAGTAACACGGTGACTTTAAGATGATTGGTATAGATATGGTCACTTGAAGTTGAGTTCAGAGACCTAGCAATACTTTTTATTCCTGATTTTCAAGCCTCTTGTCAGAAAAAGGGATTTGTGTAGACCTCTTAGGAGATGGCTTTTTTTTTTTTTTTTTTTCTGATTTCTTTTATTCATGTTGTCAGTATTTTGAGCAGGAAGATAGAGGAACCTTTATCCTCTTTATTCCTTTTTCAGTCCTGCCTCGTCTCTACTTCTATCTTGATTTCTTTTCTGAGTAAAAGTTCTTGTGTTTTGGGGAAAGCGGAGGGTGTGTGGGAGTGGTCAGGATGCTAAAGTTATCCTTTATTGTTTTATGCTGGAAATTGTCACAATTAAGTAGTTGGGAACTCTATTAACATGTTACTCTTCTTCATGTTTGTTTCTTGAAAGTCAGAAGAACTTTACAGGTCATAAGGATATTCCATTCATTAAAAAACATTACTGTTTAGGCCGGGCGTGGTGGCTCACGCCTGTAATCCCAGCACTTTGGGAGGTCGAGGCGGGCGGATCACCTGAGATCGGGAGTTTAAGACCAGCCTGACTGACATGGAGAAACCTCATCTCTACTAAAAATACAAAATTAGCTGGGCGTGGTGGTGCATGCCTGTAATCCCAGCTACTAGGGAGGTTGAGGCAGAAGAATCGCTTGAACCTGGGTTGCAGTGAGCCGCGATTGCACCATTCTACTCCAACCTGGGCAACAAGAGTGAAACTCCATCTCAAAAAAAAAAAACAAAACAAAAAAAAAGTGAAAAAAGTTACTGTTTAATTATAAAAAAGAGTGAGTGAATACTGTTAATGATATTATATTGGAAATTGCTTAAGTCTAGTTTTGTCCTAGTCAGTACTATAACTCTGGCCAGCAGAATGATAGAACTTTAGAACTGATGAGGAAGAGATTAAAAAAGAGGCTGAGCACCTATAATCCCAGCACTTTGGGAGGCGGGGGCAGGAGGATTGCCTGAGCTCAGGCGTTCACGACCAGCCTGGGCAACACAGTGAAACCCTGTCTCTACTAAAATACAAAAAAAATTAGCTGGTGTGGTGGCATGCACCTGTAGTCCCAGCTACTCGGGAGGCCGAGGCAGGAGAATTGCTTGAACCCAGGAGGCGGAGTTCACAGTGAGCCAAGATCGCACCGCTGCACTTCAGCCTGGGCGACAGAGCAAGACTCTGTCTCAAAAAAAGAAAAAAAAAAAGGAAAAGAAAAGAACAGATGCTAAACGATTTGTTCAAGTAGACATACCACAATATTTAGCTTCTTTGAAGTGAATTATATTCTTTTTTGAAGACTATAATTTTCCATTATTTGCATCTAGTTAGCTGGTTTGTTTCTTTCAGTTATTTCACATTTATTTATTGGATGACTGTTTTGTGCAAGTGTGGTGCTAAAGTGACAAACTCAGTTTATGAAGTTTATTAAATAAGCTTTTACTGAGTACCCATTTTACATAAAACTGGGGTATAACAATTTATGGCAGAGGTTAAAGGTAAAAATGCCATACTAGGATGAATTGGGGTTATTATTTTAAAGGTTGCTACAGAAGGATAATTTTAATAAGTAGCATTTGGAAGTGTACTTGTTCTTAACACTGTGGACACATATGCTCCTGATAATGCGTGGTTTATTCAGACAATGAATGCTGTGTTTTCAGTAGGAGGAGATGTAATGCATCCTGATATTCCCAATAACTTTCTGAGACTACTAGCAGAAGGTTGGTAGACTATTACATTCTGTAAAGTAAACATTTTAAAGTTAAATGTTTTTATTACAGAGTCCTTAGATAAGTTTGTGGAAATTAAAATGGTGTATCAATTTCTTTGTAGGTTTTGATGATGAAACAGAAGATCAGCAATTAAGACTCTATGCAGTTCAGTCTTACCTCACTTTACTAGATATGGAAAATGTGTTCTATCCACAGAGATTTCTTCAAGTTATGAGTTGGGTGAGCAAAGTACATTAAATCATATAATTTTTAAAACATTTTTTATACAAACCAAATGTTAACATATTTCCTTCAGAAACTATTCACCTCTACTCAGCTAATTCCTTCAGCTGTCAGTTTTTCAAATGACCACCATCTATCACTTAACTATTCTCTGTTTTTTCTCTCTGCCATCTCACTTGTCTGGTCTTTTACTTGTCTCTTTGTGTTTACAGTGTTTTGTTGTGTTTTTTATGTGCGTCTGTGTTTGAATATTTGAATACTCATTTATCTCTACTATATTAGTTTTTTAAAAAATTATAATCCATAAATTATTTTAACCAAATAGAAAGAGGTTCATCTTTAAGAGGCATTTTCTAGGTACCAGGCACAGTGCTGAATACTTATATTATTAACTTTTTTTCTTCTTCTTTTTTATTTTATTTTATTTTTTAAGTTCTAGGGTACATGTGCAGGATGTGTAGGTTTGTTACATAGGTAAACGTGTGCCATGGTGGTTTGCTGCATCTGTCAACACATCACCTAGGTATTAAGCCTAGCACACATTAGCTCTTTTTCCTAAAGCTCTCCACCCCCACCACCCTCCCTGATAGGTCCTGGTTTGTGTTGTTCCCTTCCCTGTGTCCTGTGTTCTCATTGTTCAGCTCCCACTTATAAGTGAGAACATGTGGTGTGGTTTTCTGTTCCTGTGTTAGTTTGCTAAGAATAATGGGTTCCCAGCTTCACCCGTGTCTCTGCAAAGGACATGATCTTATTCCTTTTTATGGCTGTATAGTATTCCATGGTGTATATGTACTACATTTTCTTTATCTAGTCTATCATTGATAGGCTATCTGTGCTATATTAGTTTTCTTATGCTGTATAACAATGTTACCACAAACTTAGTGGCTTAAGACAATACAAATTCATTATCTCATAGTTTCTGTGAGTCAGGAGTCCATGCATGGCTTAGCTGGATTCTCTGCTTAGGGTCTCACAGAATTGCAGTTGAAGTGTTGGCACCTTGCAATCATCTGAAGCTTGACTGGTAAATAATTCACTTTCAAGCTCATGTGTGGTTGTCAGAATTCATTTTCTTGTGGCTGAGTTTTTGTGACTGAGGGTTTCACTTTCATACTGTCAACTGTCAGCTGTCCTTAGCTGCTAGAGCTGCTTTCAGTTTCTTGCCATGTGGCCTACCAACAGGGCCACCTGCTTCATCAAAGCCAGTAGTGGAGATTTTTTTTTTTCAAGACAAAGGTCACAATTTTATGTAATATAATCACATGTAATTGCATACAGCTCATCACCTTTATGTATTCTTTCTTGTGCACATAGGTGAGTGTTTCTTTAGGGGAGATTTAGAGAAGTGATATGGTATGCACATTTTAATATTTTATAGAATTGCCAAATGTCAGCATGTTAGCTTAAATTTTCCCCAGATTTTTACTTAAATTTTTTCTTTTCTCATCTGCAGAAAAGTTCAAAGACTGAGATAATAAAATATACTTTTTATTTAGCTTTTTCAGTTAAAAAAAATTTTTTTTTTTGAAACAGAGTCTTGTTCTGTCGCCAGGCTGGAGTACAGTGGCATGATCTCGGCTCACTGTAACCTCTGCCTCCTGGGTTCAAGCGATTCTCCTGTCTCAGCCTCCTGAGTCGCTGGGATTGCAGGCGCACGCCACCACTCCTGGCTAATTTTTGTATTTATAGCAGAGATGGGGTTTTGCCATGTTGGCCAGGCTGATCTTGAACTCTCAACCTCAGGTGATCCACCTGCCTCAGCTTCCCAAAGTGCTGGGATTACAGGTGTGAGCCACCGCACCAGACCCAGTTAAATATTTTTAACTACATTTGTTTTACTATATCTGCATCTATAGGTATATCTAGGTCTACCTATATACAGTTTGTTTTGCTGAGCTGTTTAGAATTGAATTGCAGACATTGTGGCACTTCACCCCTAAAACCTCAACGTGAATCTTCTATGAATGACATAACTATAAAACTGTTATCATACCTAAGAAGTGTAAAGAGGCCAGGTGCAGTGGCTCATGCCTGTAATCCCAGCACTTTGGGAGGCTGAGGCGGGCAAATCACGAGGTCAGGAGATCGAGACCATCCTGGCCAACATGGTAACACCCCGTCTCTACTAAAAATACAAAAAATTAGCCAGGCGTGGTGGAATGCGCCTGTAGTCCCAGCTACTCGGGAGGCTGTGGCAGGAGAATCGCTTGAACTCAGGAGGTGGAGGTTGCAGTGAACTGAGATCGCGCCACTGCACTCCAGCCTGGGCGACAGAGCAAGACTCTGTCTCAAAAAAAAAAAAAAAATTGTGATTTGAGGATCACAAATTGCCTTTACTTATGTCTCTTTAGCCTTTTTAAATTTGTAATGAACCCCACTTTCTTTTGGTTTTTATGACTGATTTTTTTGTTTGTTTTGGATGACTGCTGTTCACTTATAGAAGGTCCTACATTCTGGATATCTGATTATTTTTGTTCAGGTTAAACATTTTTAGTGAGAATACTGCATAGGCAATGTTGTGTATTTCCTACTGTATCATATCAGGATATATATAATGTCAGTTTGCCCACTTATTGGTGATTGTAAGTTTAGAAGTTTGGGTTAAGATGGTGGCCTGGCGCGGTGGCTCATGCCTGTGATCCCAGCACTTTGGGAGGCGGGAGGATTGCTTGAAGCCAGAGTTTGAGATCAGCTTGGCCAACAAAGTGAGACCCAGTCTCTACCAAATGGAGAAAAGAAAAGAAGGTGACCTCCAGATCTTTACATTGTAAAGGTATCTTTCCTTTTTGTAATTTATAACTAATTTGTGAGGTGATTCTATCAGGCTGTGCAAATATCTTTTCCTCATTTATCTTCAATGGCTTTAGTGTTGATGATCCTTCCTGAATTGATTATTTGTTTTTGTGGCGATTAGTTTTTTTGGTCCATGAATGTGGCATGTCACTCCACTTAATTTAGATTGTCTTTTCTTTCTTTCTACAGCGTACAGGTCGTGTACAGTAGGTCCCCTTATCTGTTGTTTTGCTTTCTGCAGTTTTAGTTACCTGTGGCCAGTCATGGTCTGAAAATATTAAATGGAAAATTCCAGAAATCAACAATTTATAAGTTTTAAATTATGTGTTGTCCTGAGTAGCATGATGAAATCTTGAGCCATCCCACTTCATCCTGCTCTGCCCCACCTGGGACCTGAATCATTCTTTGTCCAGTGTATCCATGCTGTATACACTACCTGCCTGTTAGTCACTTAGTAGCTTTCTAGGTTTTCAGATGAACTGTAGCATTATTGCAGTGCTTATATTGTAGTAACCTTTATTTACTTAATCATGGTCCCACAGCACAAGAGTTGTGATGCTGGCAATTTGGATATGCCAAAGAGAAGCTATAAAAATGGTTCCTTTAGGTGAAAAGGTGAAAGTTCTTGACTTAATGAGGAAAGAAACATATGCTGAGGTTGTAAAATTCTACAGTAAGAAGGGAAATTGTCTCTGTGAAATTGTAAAGAAGGAAAAAAAAATCCTGTTAGTTTTGCTGTCATACCTTACACTACAAAAGTTATGGTCACAGTGCATGGTGAGATCTTAGTTAAGATGGAGAAGGCATTAAATTTGTGAGTGTAAGACATGATCAGAAGCATTTTCCAATTGATGGCAGTTGGGTTCAGTACTATTTTCGGATTCAGGCATCCACAGGGAGTCCTGAAACCAATTCCCTTTAGATGCAGAGGGCCAACTGTATATACAAATACAATAGCTTTTGTATTTTGAGCTTGTAATCTACAGTCTTGCTGAACTAACTTAATAGTTCTAGGAGTGTTCTTGTAGATTTCTTGAGACTTCGTTAAGAATTTTATCTAGTGTTGTGAGGGCTATTGGTCTGTAGTTTTCATTTTTGTGGTATTCCAGTTTTGGTATCAAAGTAAATACTAGTTTCATAACATGACTTGGGAATGTGCCCTCCTGTTTTCTGGAGGAATTTGCATAAAGTTGCTGTTAATTTTCCTTTAAAAATTTGGTAGAATTTTCCAGTGAAACCATTTGGACTTGTAGATTTTTAGGGGAGTTATTAAATTACAAATTCAATTTTCTTAAAGAAAAATCTCTTGACTGAATTTTCATTCAATAGTTCAGTGTTTTTTTTGTTTGTTTGTTTTTTGTTTTTTTTTTCCCCCTTGGGACTTATCTTTGAGTCATGGATTATTCAGAAAAGTATTGTTTAGTTTCTGAGTGTTTAGAAAATTTTCTGTTATCTTTGTTACTGATTTCTAGTTTGATTTCATTGTGATTAGAGAAAATACTATGTGTGATTTCCGTTCTTTCATATTTGAGGTTTGTTTTACTCAAGGCACAGTCTATCTTGGTATATGTTCTGTGGTTGCTTGAAAAGTGTCTATTTTGCTTTTCCTGTGTGGTGTGTTCTGTAAAGTCTGTTGTGATGGTGTTGTTGAGTTTTTCTATATCCTTGCTGATTCTTGGTCTAGTCCTATTAATTGTTGAGAGAAGGCTATTGACCTTTTCAGTTCTGTGGCCTACACTGACACTATGAGGGGGTGGCTTGCTGAACAGTGGGGAAAATCCTGACTCCATCAGGTTTCCACTGACACACTCCCATCAGAGAAAGGCAGGGGCACTGCATTTCTCCTCGGTGGAGGTGAAGTGCAGGCTCCCTGCCCAATCTCTACTGACACTGCAGAGGAGTAGGCCTCTCTACAGCTCAGTGGGGATGAAAGTCCTGACTCCTCACTCAGCCTTCTCAGTTCCCACCCTGCTGGGGAGTTTGGGGTACCTCTTTAGCCTGGTGAGGGTAGAAGTCTTGATTCTCCACTCTGCCTTTGCTAGTATGGGTGGGGCTGCAGATTTTTCTGTGTGGTATTTGGCCGGAGTAGGAGGGTTATTATCTGAAAGTTTTCTGTCCTCTTGGCTTATTGACCTGAGGGCAGGCTCCTCTTGGGGCTTTTTGTCTGTGCCCATTTGCATTTCCAAGTTTCTGGCTCTCCGTATCTAGTCTGGGGTAAATGAAACAACAGATAATCTGCTGTATGTTTTATATGTAATATCAAGGGTTTTTAGGTATACTTAGTAGGAAGAATAGGGATAAATACGTCTTCTCCATCTTCCCAGAAGCAGACATCCATTACCATTGATTTTTGAACTGGGACTTTTGTTACCTGTTCTTCTGGAGCTACCTTCCATTTTTTCTAAAACCACCCTAAAAATAATCATACTGTTTAAGGATTGAACTCATTTAGTCCTGTTTATTTTTCCTTCTCTTCTCTTCCTTCTTACTAGCTATACATTTTCCCTTGCCTATCACCCAGCCTCCTTCTTTTCTTACTGGTACCGATATTATACCAAAGACATGAAATTATTCCATAAACACCATTTAGGGAAGCGTAATAGTCCATTCTCACACTGCTGTGAAGAAATATCCGAGACTGGGTAATTTGTAAAGAAAAGAGGTTTAGTTGACTCACAGTTCCACATGGCTGGGGAGGCCTCAGGAAACTTAAAATCATGGCAGAAGCCACCTCTTTACAGGGCGGCAGGAGAAAGAATGAGGCTGAGTGAAGGGGGAAGCCCCTCATAAAACCATCAGATCTTGTGAGAACTTACTATCACAAAAACAGCAGGGGAAACTGCCCCCATGATTCAGTTATTTCCACCTGGTCCTGCCCTTGACATGTGGGGGATTATTACAATTCAAGGTGAGATTTGGGTGGGAGCACAGAGCCAAACCGTATCAGAAAGATTTCATACTTCCTGAATTATCAGTTTATTAATGATTCTAAAACAGGAAATTTCCCTTGACCCCTTTGTAGGCTTTGAGACAGGTGCTTCACTTACTCATCCTGCAGCTCTCAGCCCCTCGCGGGAGGGTGAGCGTGCAGGTGAGTGGGTGCGGGAGCCAGAGTGAGTGCTTTTGGGCTCTGGCAGGAGCAAAACTCTGTGTGGGCCCCATGGCAGCATCTAGTGGGGAGTACCTGCGACTCCTGAAGCCCCAGTGAGCGTGTTACACTGCTCTTTTAGCTCTGCCATCAGCAGACAGCTCAAGTGTTAACAGCTCAGTGGGCCCTTTTGTATCTGCACTCACTCCTGAGCTCTTGTCTGGTGTCCAGGAAAAATGAGGTCCCGTGAATGAATTGAAGGATGATAAATGCAGGGGATTTTGTTGCCGGTGAAAGTGGATCTCAGCAGGAAGGGGAGCTGACAGGGGGACTGGAGAGGCGAAGGTAATGTTCTCCAGAAGTCCAGCCATCTCTGGCTGGATTCTTCTTTGAAGTTATGCTGTCAAGCTGTCCCTCTGAAGTAAAGCCACTTCTCTCCGACATCCCGCTGCTTCTTCCTCCATGCTGGCTGAGTCTGGGGTCTTTATAGGCACAGGATGGGGCAGGGCAGGGCAGGGTCACGGGTGGTTTAGGAAAAGGCAACATTTGAATGGGAAAATAGGGATATGGATATAAGTTCTTACTTTGGGCCATGGTTTCAGGCTTTTTGGCTTGCGGGTGGGGCTTCACCAGGGACCCCACCCTTTTCTGCCTAAAATTTCTCTGCCTTCTGTCCCTATCAGTTCTTTCACTTACAGGATTGTATGTCACCTAAGTTAGATGTGTGACACAGATAAGCATTTCTTTTTTTTTTTTTCTTTTTTTTGAGATGGAGTCTTGCTGTCTTGCCCAGGCTGGAGTGCAGTGGTATGATCCCAGCTCATTGCAACTTCTGCCTCCCAGGTTCAAGCAATTCTCCTGCCTCAGCCTTCTGAGTAGCTGAGACTATAGGCGTGTGCCACCACATCTGGCTAATTTTTTTATTTTTACTAGAGACGGGGTTTCACCATGTTGGCCAGGCTGGTTTCGAACTCCTCAGGTGATCCACCTGCCTCGGCCTCCCGAAGTGCTGGGATTACAGGCGTGAGCCACCGTGCCTGGCCAATAAGTGTTTCTTAAAGTCTTCTGTGAACTGTCTACATCAGAATCAGCAGATGCATATTCAAATGTATATCCTTGGGGACCACAGGCATACTAAATCAGAATATCTGGGGGTAAAGCCTAGAAATCTGTATTTTTATGAAACACTTTAAGTGCCTCTTACTATGTAGTAAGAACCATCATTACATGAGAACTATCATTTAAATGCTTACTGGAAAATAGTAACAGGATGTGATAGTGCTTATAAAAACCAACAACCAACTCCAGAAGTTCAGAAACTTGTAAAGGTATGCTGCTTTATGTATTGTTAACGACAATGGTGGGGAAAACCATTTTGAATTATTGGTATAATTTTGAACCTAAAATATACAGTTGTATCTTTAATAATTTTTTCACCATGAGAGGATGTTTAATCTACTTTAAATTCACTCCAGCAGTAGGCACTTTGTTTAGATTTGAGTATAGTCTACTGTATAACTTGATATTTCTATATAAGTATCACTTTGTTTTATTTACAGGTATTAGGGGAATATTCCTACCTCTTAGATAAGGAAACGCCAGCAGAAGTTATAGCTAAGCTCTACAAGTTACTTATGAATGACTCTGTGTCTTCAGAAACAAAAACCTGGTTAATTGCTGCTGTGACCAAATTGACACCTCAGGCACACTCTTCTGATACAGTTGAGAGATTAATCCATGAATTTACCATATCTTTGGATACTTGTATGAGACAACATGCATTTGAATTAAAACATTTGCATGAGAATGTGGAACTTATGACGAGCTTGCTTCCAGTTGACAGGAGTTGTGAAGACTTGGCGGTAAGACATTGGTGTTCCATCTTTTTAAAAATTGCGTTGTCATTAAATATAGAGTAATTCTTGGATTTGTGACATGTCAGGAATATATCAAAATGTGGTTTCTGTAGCATTTAAGGTGAATGTTGGAGTTCTTTCTCACATTAGTATGACAGGGAATCTGAGAGCTCCCAGCACTTTGGGAGGCTGAGGTGGGCAGATCACCTGAGATCAGGAGTTTGAGACTAGCCTGACCAACATGGAGAAACCCCATCTCTGCTAAAAATGCAGAATCAGCTGGGCATGGTGGTGCATGCCTGTAATCCCAGCTACTCGGGAGACTGAGGCAGGAGAATTGCTTGAACCTGAGAGGCAAAGGTTGCAGTGAGCAGAGACTGCACCATTGCACTCCAGCCTGGGCAACAAGAGTGAAACTCTATCTCAAAAAAAAAAAAAAAGATTCAACCTTAAAAAGGTCTTCACCAAAGCACATTATAGTCAAACTGACAACAGTCAAATTACAAAGAGAGATTTCTAAAAACAGCAAGAGAGAAGTATCAGGTCACACATATAAAAGTATCCCTATCACACTAAGAGTGGATTTCTTAGCAGAAACCTTATTTTATAGGCAAGGAGAAAATGGGAAGATACGCTCAAAGCGTTGGAAAAAAAAACCCAGAAACTGCTAGACAAGTAAGTGTACTATACACAGCATAAAGAAGAAATAAAGTCTTTCCCAGACAGGTAAAAACTGAGGGAATTCATCCCCACTAGACCAACCCTAAAAGAAATGTTTGAGGGAGTCTTACATCTGGGAGTGAAAAGATAACTACCAACATGAAAACACATGAAAGTATAAAACTCACTGGTAAGGCAGATACACAACTGAGAAAGAAAAAGGAATCAAATATTATCATCACACCCACAAAATCCATATAGGTAAACAGTGAAAAAGGAAGAAAGGAAAAAATGTATAAAACAATCAACAAAATGACAGGAGTAAGTCCTCAACTATCCATAACAACCTTTAATGAAAACAATTTAAAGTCCCCAATTAAAATATATAGGCTGACTGAATAGATAAAAAAACAAGATCCAGCTGTATGCTGCCTGTAAGAAACTCACTCACCTGTAAAGATGAAGGGATGAATAAAAATAACCATGCAAACAGAAACCAAAAGCATGTAAGAGTAGCTAATGTTATATCAGACAAAATGGACTTGGAAAAAAATATAAAGGAGACAAGAAATGTCATTATGTAATGATGAAGGGATCAATTCACCAAGGACATACAACATTTGTAAATACATATGCACCCCACACTGAAGCAAATATATGTAAAACAAATATTATTGAAGCTTAAGAGAGAGGTAGAACCCCTACAATCATAGCTGGAAGCCTTGACACATCACTTTCAGTTAAGACACATCATCTAGACAGAAAATCAACAAAGAAGCGTCAAACTTAATTTGCATTCTAGACCAAATGGACCTAACAGATATTTACAGAACATTTTATTCAACAGCTGCAGAATACACATTCTTCTCAACACATGGAACATTCTCCAGGACAGACCATATGTTAGGCCACAAAAAAGTCTCAACAATTTGAAAAAATTAAAATCATAGCAAGTATTTTCTCAAGCTGCATGTAATAAAACTAGAAATCAATAATAAGAGGTACTTTGGAAACTGAACAAATATATGAAAATCAAAACAACATATTTCTGAGTGACGATTAGGTCAGTGAAGAAATTAAGAAGGAAATAAAAACATTTCTTGAATCTAATAAAAATGGAAATTCAAACACAACTTACCAAAACCTATGTAATATGGCAAAAACAGTGCTAAGAGGGACGTTTATAGCAATAAACACATATATCACAAAAGTAGAAGGATTTCAAACGAGCAACCTTATAATGCACCTCAAGGGACTAGAAAGGAAGAAGAAACCAAAGTCAACATTAGTAGAAGGAAATAAATAGTAAAGATCAGACCAGAAATAAAAAAAATGGAAACTTAAAAAAGATACAAAAAAAAAAAATCAGTGAGACAAAAAGTTGGTTATTTTGAACAATAAACAAAATTGATAAACTGCTGGCTACACTAATCAAGAAAGAGAGAAGATTCAAATAAGTAAAACCAGAAACAAAAAAGTAGCCATTGCAATGGCTACCACAGAAATACAAATGATTATTAGAGATGACTATAAACAACTGTACACTAACAAACTAGAAAACCTGATGGAAATAAATAAATTCCTGGACACATCTACCAAGATTGCACAAAGAAGAAATAGAAAACCTGAATGAATAGTGATATTGAATCACTAATAGTAAGTCTCCCAACAGAGAAAAAGCTTACAAGACGACTTTACAAATGAATTCTAGCAAATTTATAAAGAAGAACTAGCACCACCTCTTCTTAAACTAGTCCAAAAAATTGAAGAGGAGGACATTCTTCCTAACTCGTTTTATGTGGCCAGCATTACCCTGATACCAAAACTAGACAAGGACACAACAAAAACAACAACAAATTATAAGCCAATATCCCAGATGAACATAGGAGCAAAAATTCTCAACAAAATACTGGAAAACTGAATCCAATAGCACATCAAAAAGATAATACACTATGATCAAGTGGAATTTTCCCAGAAATGCAAGGATGGTTCAGCATACACAAATCAATAAATGTAATACTTCATATCAACAGAATGAAGGACAAAAACCATATGATCATCTCAATAGATGCAGAGAATTCATTTGGTAGAATCCAACATCCCATCATGATAAAAACTCACAGGAAATTAAGCAAAGAAAAAACATACTCAACATCATAAAGCCCATATATGACAAACCCAAAGCCCATATCACAATGAACAAGGAAAAACTGAAGGCACTTCCTCTAAGAATTGGAAAAAGGCAAGGATGCCCATTTTCATCACTCCTATTCAACATAGTACTGGAAGACCTAGCCAGAGCAATCAGGCAAAAGAAAGAAAGAAAGGGATCTAAATTGGAAAAGAGGAAGTCAAATTGTCCCTTTTTGCAGATGACATGATCTTACATATAGAAAAACCTAAAGACTCCAACATAAAGTTCTTAGAACCGATAAAAGAATTCAGTAAAGATTCAGGATACAAAATCAACATACAAAAATCAGTAGCATTTCTATACACCAATAACAAACTAGCTGGAAAAAAAAAAAAGTAATGCCATTTACAACAGCTACAAAAAAAAAAAAAAAAAAAAAAAACAATACTTGGAATAAATTTAACCAGGGAGGTGGAAGACCTGTACAAGGAGAACCTCAAAACGCTGATAAAAGAAACTAAAGAGGATAGAAACAAATGGAAATACATCCCATGCTCATGGATCACATGAATATTGTTAAAATGCTCATATTACTCAAAGCCATCTACAGACTCAGTGTACTATCAAAATACCAATGACAATCTTCAGAAATAGAAAAAACAACCCTAAAATTTGTAGAGAACCACGAGACTCTAAATAGCCAATACAATACTAAACAAAAAGAACAAAGCTGGAGGCATCACACTACCCAATTTCAAAATACACTACAAAGCTGTAGTAACCAAAACAACATGGTATTGGTATGAAAAAAAGACATACAAACCAATGGAACAGAGAGAACCCAGAAAAAAATTCGTGTATTTATGACTAACTGATTTTCAGTCAAAGTGCCAAGAATATATATTGGGGAAATGACAGCCTCTTCAATAAATAGTGTTGAAAAGCCTTGATATCAGCATGCGGAATAATGAAATGAGATCCCTATCTCTCACCATATAAAAAAATCAACTCAATGAATTAAATAATGTAAGATCCCAAACTATAAAACTACTAGAAGAAAACTTAACAGGAAATGCATTAGGACATTGGTTGAGGCAAAGATTTATGGCTAAGACTTCAAAAGCACAGGCAAAAAAGGCAAAAATGACAAATGGAACTGTATTAAGGTCAAAAGCTTATGCACAGCAAACAATACAATCAATAGAGTGAAGAAACAATCTGTAGACTAGGAAAAAATATTTACAAACAAGGGACTAATATCTAGAATATGTAAGGAACTCAATTCAACAGCCAAAAAAGAAAAAAAAAAAATCCCATTTAAAGGTGGGCAAAGGTCATCAACAGACATTTCATGGTCAACAGGTAAACAAAAAAATGCTAAACATCACAAATCATCAGGGAGATGTAAATCAAAACCACCATGAGATATTATCTTATTTCAGTTACAATGCCTATTATCAAGGAGACAAAAAATAACAAATGTTGCCAAGGATGCAGAAAAAAGGAAACTCATGCACTGTTAGTAGGAATGTAAGTTAAGATAGCCATTATAGAAAACAGTATGGAGAGTTTTCAAAAAACAAAAATTGAACTACCGTAAAACCCAGCAATCCCACCCCTGGGTATTTATCCAATGGCAAGTAAATCATTATTTCAAAGGTATACCTGCACCCCCATGTTCACTGCAGTACTATTCACAATAGCCAAAATATGGAATCAACCTAAGTGTCTGCCAATGGACACATGGATAAAGAAAATGTGGTATGTATACACAATGGAATATTATTCAAATAAATAATATCCTAGCAACATAGATGGGACTTATTTCACTATGAAGTAAAATAAGCATGGCACAGAAAGTCAAATATTACATGTTTTTATGCATAGGTAGAAGTTAAAAATGTACATCTTATGGAGGTAGAGAATAAAGCTCGGAAGGGTCAGGGGACAGGGAAGAAGAATGGTTGGTTAATGGTTAGTAAAATACTTAGATAAGAGGAGTAAGTTCTAGTGTTTGATAGCACAGTAGGGTGATTATAGTTAGTAATAATTGTGTATTATTTGTATATTTCAAAATAAAGATAAAATTGGAAATGTTCCCAACACAAATGATAAATGTTAGAGGTGATGGATATCCTAAATACTCTGATTTACGTATTACACATTCTATGCATGTATCAAAGTATCATATGTACACCAGATATGTATGTCTTAAAATCAACAAATAAGAGAAATTCCTGAATTATTCTATATTAAGAGACTGTCACAGGATATAAATATCTTCACTGCAGTTCTCCAAAAGAGACACTCTTCTTCCTATTTAGAATCAGTACTGGATTCAACCCGGCCAGGTTGAATCTCTTTGAGGCTCTTTTGAGTTTCCTGCGTATGGATGTCTGTATCTCTTGCAAGACTTGGGAAGTCTTTAGCTATTATTTTTCAATTAGGGTTTCTGTGCCTTCACCCATTTTGTCTTTAAACTCTCAAAATCCAAATATTTGTTTGCTTTATGTTGTCTCATATGTCACATATGCTTTCTTTATTCTGTTTTATTTATTTATTTTTGTCTGGTTTATTTCAAAGGCATGTCTTCAAATTTGGAGATCCTCCCTTCTCAATCTAGTCTATTGTTGAAGCTCTTGGTTATACTTTTTATTTCATTCATTGAATTCTTCAGTGCTAGGAGTTCTGTTTGTTTCTTATTTATGATGTCTACCTCTTTGTTGAATTTCTCATTCAGATCATGAATTGTTTTCTTGATTTATTTTTGTTTTGTTTTTCTGTGTTCTCTTGTATCTTTTGAGTTTCCTTAAGATCATTATTTTGATTTTTTTTTTCAAGCATTTTACAGATTTTTTGGGATCTGCCACTGGAGAGTTACTGTGTTCCTTTGAAGGTGTTATGTTTCTTTGCTTTATTTTTCTTGTGTCCTCACATTGACATATGTGTATCTGGCATCAGAGCAGTTGGTTCTAAGTTTATGGATTCCCTTTAGTAGGGAAAGACCTCTCCCTATAGATGTGTCTGTGATGTTGGTTAACAAGGTGCTTGGGCTTTGATTCTGGATGGGCACAGTAGTATAGTTTCCAAATGATTTCTTCAACTATAATCATAATCAGTGATGTCTGTGAGTTCCTCAGTGGTGATATGGTTTGGATCTCCTCCCCAAATCTCACGTTGAATTGTAATCCCCAGTGTTGGAGGTAGGGCCTGGTGGGAGTTGTTTGGGTCATGGAGGCAGATACCTCATGGCTTGGTGCTATCCTCTTGATAGAGAGTGAATTCTCGAGAGATCTGGTTATTGTAAAGTATAGCACCTCCCCCACCACACGTGTGCGTGTGCGCACGCACACACACGCGCACACATACACACACCCCGGACTCTCCCTTTGGTTCCTGCTTTCACCATGTGATATGCTTGCTTTTGCTTTACCCTCCTCCATAAGTAGAAGCTTCCTGAGGCCTTACAAGAAGCTGAACAGATGCCAGTATCATGCTTCTTGTACAGCCTGCAGATCCGTGAGCCAATGAAACCTTTTCTTTTCTTTTTTTTTTTTTTTTAATAAATTACCCAGTCTCAAGTGTTTCTTTATAGCAGTGCAAGAACGGACTAATAGAATGGCTTAGGCTGTGGTTGTTAGTGGAGGCTGTAGAAAGGCTTTGTTGAAGATAGAACATTAGGTGAATTGATCCTTGTGCACCACTGGTAGCAGTAGTTGGCTGGGCATACTGATTGTTAGATCCCTGGGCAGTGTATATGAGTCCTGGCAGTGGCAGGATTGGGTGTGCCAGTCCTAGGGCCTCCAGAGGTGGCATGCACACATGCTGGTGGTGGCAACAGTGGGCTGCACACAAATTGATTTTTAGTAGTGATTCATGAATTGGGTAATATCTCATTAGCATTATTCCACACTTCCTCCTTGATTTGTGTTAGCATACTGGTTTATTATAAACTATATTGCAGAGGATACAGAGGAAGGAGATGCATAGGGCAAGCTATGGAGGAAGGTTCTCAGAGCTTTTATACTCCCCGTGGCCATGCCACTTTTCAGGAACCTCCACATGTTTGGCTATCTTCTTTTAATCTCCTTTGAAATTCTGTGTCATTTTATTCCTCCTCTATTTGAGAATCCAAAAGAAGTGGTTTTCCCTTTTATTTTGTCTGTCTATGTGTTAAAATCTTTACCATTTTGGAGCCTGATCACCCACCTTTTAGTTTCCCACCTACTTTTTGCCACCACCCCTTTTAACCTAAAGTTCTCACTTTATACTCACTCTCTTTATTTCATATCATGATCTCCCTCAGGTGTAAATTAGAAAACTTTCTTTTTTTTTTTTTTTTTTTTTTTTTTTGAGATGGAGTCTTGCTCTGCCACCCAGGCTGGAGTACAGTGGCACGATCTCGGCTGACTGCAACCTCTGCCTCCCGGGTTCAAGTGATTCTTCTGCCTCAGCCTCCCGAGTAGCTGGGACTGCAGGTGTGCGCCACCATGCCTGGCTAATTTTTTCTGTAATTTTAGCAGAGACAGGGTGGCACCATATTGGCCAGGCTGGTCTCGAACTCCTGACCTAGTGATCCACCCACCTTGGCCTCCCAAAGTGCTGGGATTACAGATGTGAGCCACTGTGCCTGGTCTAGAAAACTTTCAAAGGTAATTAGAATTATTCAAATTAGTTGAGAAAGAGAAAAAAGGGTAATATTTCCACTCATTTTGACTCAGATTTTCATGGCTTGTATTCATTTTGAACATTCCTTCATTAGTTCTTTCAGTAGTTCCTCAAGGACAGAGGCCTCGCTTTAGTATTTGCTGGGCATCCAGAGATGTTTATTGAAATGATGAATGAATATGCTACACATAGTATTTACTAGGGAGTAACTACACTTCCCTTTTCCTCCAATAAAAGATAATGATGTTGACATAGCCTCATCTCAAGAATCTTTTTTTTTTTTTTTGAGATGAAGTTTCACTCTTGTCACCCAGGCTGGAATGCAATGGCACGATCTCGGCTCACTGCAACTTCCTCCTCCCAGGTTCAAGTGATTCTCCTGTCTCAGCCTCCCGAGTAGCTGGGATTACAGGCACCCACCACCACACCTGGCTCATTTTTGTATTTTAGTAGAGACGGGGTTTCACCATGTTGGTCAGGCTGGTCTCGAACTCCTGACCTCAGGGGATCCGCCCACCTCAGCCTCCCAGAGTGCTGGGATTACAGGCGTGAGCTACCATGCGCAGCCTAAGAATCTTATTCAAGCGAAACCATTCCAGATTCAGAGAATGAGGTGCCATTTTTATGTTTGATAATTATTTGCTATTCTAAATTATCTGAGCTATTTGTATATACTTGGCTAAATCAGGAGAGGCAAGTCTTTGGTTTCTGAGGTCATCACTGCTCTCTCCACTAATCGTTTTTGTTCATCTCCTTCTTTTCTCCTTTCCCTGTCATTCTTTCTTCATCTCTTATTTATTCATTAAAAATTATTCTCCTAAGACTTTTCCTGGTGAAATTAAGTAATTTTCCATAGATTTGTGAAAAATAATTTTCAGTTATATTAGGATATTTAAATCAAAGGCACTGTGGGAGGCTGAATAATGGCCCTTGCAAAGATGTCCATGTCTTAATCTCTGGAATTTGTGCTTGTCCTTAAACATTAAAGGGAACTTGGTAGATGTGATGAAATTAAATATTTTGTGATGGGGCAGTTATACTAGATTATGTAGCTAGGCATGATATAATCACAAGGATCCTTAAAAAAGTGAAACAAGAGGTTACAGAGGAGAAGGCAAAGAAACAACAAAAGCAGAGATTGGAATGATGTGGCCACAAGTCAAGGAATGCTGGCAGTCTCTAAAAGCTGGAAGAAACAAGAAACGGATTCCCCTGGTACATCCAGAAGGAAGCAGCCCTGCCAAAGCCTTGATTTTAGCCCCTGCAGCAGGAAACCACTACAGTTACCATACCTCATAGTATATGTCTGTTTCTTCTGGTGGGTTACAGTTCTGCTCAGAGTAGGAACTGTGTCTTCCTTTGTCTCAATTATAGAACCTAGTAGGATGCTGTAACATATTTGATGCTCAAAAATATATTCTCCACTGCAATGAAATTAATAGTAAGTGCAAATGATTTATATTGTTAGATTCCTAGGCAGGTGATCTGATTATAGATGTTTCAGAAAGCTAGAGAGTTGGGTAGCATTTGCATTCATTCATTCATTCATTCATTCATTCATTCATTCATTTTTTGAGATGGGGTCTTGTTCTGTCGCCCAGACTGGAGTGCAGTGGCACAGTCTCGGCTCACTGCAACCTCTGCCTTCCAGGTTCAAGCAGTTCTGCTGCAGCCTCCCGGGTGGTGGCTGTGCTGAGACTACAGGTGCGTGACCATGCCCAGCTAATTTTTTTGTATTTTTAGTAGAGATGGTTTTGCCATGTTGGCGAGGCTGGTCTCAAACTCCTGGCCTCAAGTGATCTGCCCATTTTGGCCTCCCAAAGTGCTGGAATTATAGTTATGAGCCACCGTGCCTGGGTATGGTAGCATTTTTAGAATTGAAGTTTTCATTTCTCATTTAGAGTTTTTAAAAATATATATGGGCTAAAATTATTTATGTGACTGTATAATCTACTTAGGATAAATTTATTTAATTCCTAATTTTTGCTTAATTTTAATATAGGTAGATGCTTCTTTATCTTTTCTGGATGGTTTTGTGGCTGAAGGACTCAGTCAGGGTGCAGCACCTTACAAACCTCACCATCAACGCCAGGAGGAAAAGCTTTCTCAGGAAAAAGGTAATTTTTCATGGATTTGTGTTAAGCTAGAGTGTAGGGATGTAATTTTTGATATTATAGTCATGTAAGTAAATAAATAAAGATAATTACTTTCTATTATTCCTCTTTTAATGATTCACTGGTGATTTGTTTGCTCTGACTAGGTTTTCAGATACCCAGAGGAAAAAAAAAGTTAGCCAAGAGATATTCCTAAAGACATAGGCTGTCTATCCACAAATACCTAAGATATGGTAGTCATACTGGAATTTATTTATTTTTTTGAGACGAAAGTCTTGCTCCGTCACTCAGGCTGCAGTGCAGTGGCACGATCTGGGCTCACTGCAACCTCTGCCTCCCAGGCTTAAGTGATTCTTGTGCCTTAGCCTCCCAAGTAGCTGGAATTACAGGTGGGTGCCACCACACCCAGCTAATTTTTGTATTTTTAGTAGAGATGGTGTTTCACCCTGTTGGTCAGGCTGGTTTCAAACTTCTGGCCTCAAGTGATTGTTGACCTCCCAAAGTGCTGGGATTACAGGTGTGAGCCACTGCAACTGGCCATTATACTGAAATTTTGAAGAACTTTTTTTTTTTGGAGTAATATATTTATTAACATAATGATCTTTATGGGAAACTTTTTTTTTTTTAATTTAAACTTTTTAGTTCACGGGTACAAGTGCAGGTTTGTTACATAGGTAAACTTGTTTCATGGGGGTTCGTTGTTCAGCTTATTTCATCACCCAAGTATTAAGCCTAGTACCCATTAGTTTTCCTGATCCTCACCCTGCTTTCACCCTCCACCCTCTGAAAGGTCCCAGCATGTGTTGTTTCCCTCTATGTGTCCATGTGTTTTCATCATTTAGCTCCCACTTTTAAGTGAGGATGTGCAATATTTGATTTTCTGTTCCTGCATTAATTTGCTAAGGATGGCCTCCAGCTCCATCCATGTCCCTGCAAAGGACATGATCTCATTCTTTTTTATGGCTACGTGAAAGAACTTGAAGGTAGGAGTATCATGTTGTTCACTGTGCTGATAGGCTGACACATATTAGTCTGAGCATATCTGTGGAAAGGTTTCAGAAAACAACCTTGGTTACTATGGACTAGTGACTTTCGTTTTTATTTTGAGCGGTCTTATATTTATTTATTTATTTTTAAATTTTATTTTCTTAATTGACAGATATACATATTCATGGGGAATATAGTGATGTTTCAATCCATGTATAGTGTTCAGATAATAGTAATTAGCATATCCATCATCTCAAACATGTATCATTTCTTTGTGTTGGGAACATTCAATATATTTCTTTTAGTTTTTGAGACTATGTAATACTTTATTGTTAAACTATAGTAATTCTGTAGTGGTGTAGAACACTATAACTTATTTCTTCTATCTAGCTGTAATTTTTTATCCTTTACCCTATTCTTCCCTTTCCCCCACCCTTCCTAGCCCCTAGTATACTGTATTCTAATTTTTACTTCTATGAGATCAACTTTCTTTAGTTTCCACATACGAGAGAGAACATGTGGTGTTTAACTTTCTGTTCCTGATTTATTTCACTTAATATAATGTCCTTCGGTTTCATCCATATTGCCATGAATGACAGGATTTCATTTGTTTTTATGGCTGAATGGTATTTCACTTTGTATATATACCACATCATTTTCTTTATCCATTCATCTGTTGTTGGACACCTAGGTTGATTCCATATTAGGTTGATTCCATATCTTGGCTACTTTGAATAGTGCTCTGCAATAAACATTGAAGTGCTAGATAATTCGTTCAATGCTGAGAGTGCAGTGTTTTGAAGCCCCCAACTATTACTGAATCAGGGGTATTTGCTTTATATATTTGGATGCTCTGGTGTCAGGTACATATATATTTTAATTGTTACATTCTTTTTATGAATTGATTCCTTTATTGTACAGTATCTTTCTTTGTCTCCTTTTACAGCTTTTAACTTAAAATCTGTTTTGTTTGTTATTAGTATAGTGACTTCTGCTCACTTTTGGTTTTTGTTTGTCTAGAATATTTTTTTCCAACCCCCCACTTTCAGTCTTTGTGTCTTTAGAAGTGAGGTGAGTTTCTTGTAGGCAGTATGTTGTTGAGTCTTGTTTTTTTAAAACCCAGGCAGGGATTCTATGTCTTTTAAGTGGGGGAATTTGATCCACTTACTTTCAAGGTTATTATTGATGGGTGAGGATTTGCTGCTATTTGATTGTTTTCTGGGTATTTTACATATGCTTTGTTCCTTACTTGCTCTCTTATTGTTTATTTTTGCAGTTGGGTGGTTTTCTTCAGTGACAAAGTTTGATTCCTTTCTTTTTCTTATTTGTGTATCAGTTCTACCAGTGAGTTTCATAGTTTTGAATGTTTTCATAATGGTAGTTACTGTCTTTTCACTTCTAGACTCCCTTGAGCTTTTCATGTAAGGGGTGGTCTACTGGTAATGAATTTCTTGATTTTGGTTGTCTGCGAAAGATCTTATTTCTCCTTTATTTCTGAAAGATAGCTTTGCTGGGTACGATATTCATGCTGTTTTCTTTTTCTTTTTTCTTTTAGTACTTTGAATATATCATCCTGTTTTCTCCTGGCCTCTAAGGTTTCTGCTGAGAAATCCAGCTGTTAGTCTAATGGGGATTCCCTTATATGTGACTTGAAGCTTTTCTCTTGCTGCTTTCAGAATTCTTTGTCTTTGACTTTTGACAATTTGACTAAAATGTACCTCAAAAAGGACCTTCTTGGGATTGAATCTATTTGGGATTCTTTGAGCTTCCTGGACTAGGATGTTCTCTCTTCCAAGACTTGGAAAGTTTCCTGCTATTATTTCATTAATTATTTTCTTCACATTTTCCCTTCTCTTCTCCTTCTGAAATGCCCATAATACAAACATTTATTTGCTTAATGGTGTCCCATAAATCCCGTAGGCTTTCTTAATTTTTTTAAAATTCGTTTTTCTTTTCTTTTTGTCTTCCTGTGTTATTTCAAAAGACCTGTCTTCAACTTCAGAAATTATTTCTTCTGCTTTCTAGTGTGTTGTTGAAACTCTTGCATATGTATTTTATTTCATTTATTGAATTCTTCAGCTCTAGGATTTCTGTTTGGTTCTTTTTTATAATATCTGTCTCTTTGTTGAATTTCTTGTTCAAATAATGTATTATTTTCCTGATTTCATTGAATTATCTGTCCGTATTCTGTTGTATCTCACTGAGTTTCCTTAATAATGTTTTTTTGAATCCCTTTTCTGGAATTTCATATATTTCCTTATGATTGAAGGTCTGTTACCAGAAATTTATTATTTTCCTTTGGTGGTGACATGTTTCTTTTTTCATGGTTGATTTGTTCCTATGTTGATTTGTATGAATCTGGTGGAAAAGTTGACTCTTTCAAGTTTATGTAGTAGAGTTTGAAGGGAAAGACTTATTTGTATAAATGGGTTTTGGAGTATAAGTTCAGTAGGGTACTAAGGCCTTGGTGGTGGACATGTAATGTAGTCTTCATGTAGTTTTTTTTTTCTTTCTTTCTTTTTTTCTTTTGAGACAGAATCTTGCTCCGTCACCTAGGCTGGAGTACAGTGGCACAGTCTTGGCTCACTGCAACCTCTGCCTCTCAGGTTCAAGCAATTCTCCCATCTCAGCTTCCAAGTAGCTGGGACTATAGGCACACGCCACCACGCCTGGCTAATTTTTGTATTTTTAGTAGAGACAGGATTTCACCATGTTGGTCAGGCTGGTCTCAAACTCCTGACCTCAGGTGATCCACCCGCCTCAGCCTCCGAAAGTGCTGGGATTACAGGTGTGAGCCACTGTGCCTGGCCATGTAGTTTCTTTAGCTGTAATCTGCTCTAGCGGTATTCGTGAGTTTCTCGGTGGCCCAGGCTGAGTGTGTGGTGATGGTGGTGTGGCTTCGCCAAGGGCAGGCTTCCCAGGCTGTTTTCAAGTCGTGGATATGTGCATATACATAGTGAGTCAGCCAACTTGGGTTCTGGCTTACTGAGGTTGGGGCCATGGAGCTGTTACCCTGGCTGGGAAGCATGGGCATGTCGTTGCCTAGCCAGCCTGGGGACACGTCTGCCAAGAGTAGCCTATGGGGTTCTTTCTTAGGCTTGTGATGTGGGTGCAAGGCTGTTTGGCTGGCCTTGGAGATACGGGGCATGTCTTCTGAGGGTAGCCCTATGGGGATGTTTCTGTCACACAGGACACAGCTGCATGGCTGTGAGTAGTCTAATATTTCTTAAGTGTATTAGAATTCTTCATTCAACAAAATATCTGATGATTTAAGTTAGAAACAGTTAATAAAAGAAAGAGTAACTTTGTACTTAAGAAATGCAGCCTGTTACGAAAATACGTCAGTCATGATTTTGGTAAAGGGGAAATCATTGAGTTATTTGGATGGTAGAAGGGAAGTATGCATATGAATAAAGGGAGATCAGTGAATAAATGTATTATCTGTTTATGAGTTCAGAATGTCAATACTGAAAAATTCAGTGCTGAAAGATTTTTCTTTTTTTTTCCTATTTGTCCTTTAGTAATTTTGTTGAGTACTTATTTTCCAGGCTGTGTGCTAGGCATATTGAGTTAAGATAACAACTAAACTGTTGATCCTAGAATGAGACCAAAAAGTTATGAACATTATTAATAGGCTTGATGTTCTCTTTCTCCAGAAGCATTTGCTCTTTTTTGCCTTTTATCTTTTTAAATCTTTTTATTGTTTTATTTTATTGTGGTTAAGAACCTTAACTGGAGGTCTCCCCTCCTAGCGAATTTTTAAGTGTAAAATATGTTATGATTGACTATAGATACAATGTTGTACAGCGGATCTCTAGCACTTACTCATCTTGTTTAACTAAAACTTCATGCCCATTGATTGGTACGTCCCCATTTCTCTCTCCCCTTAGCCTTTGGCAGCCACCATTCCATTCCTCAATTCTATGAATTTGACTTTTAGGTACCTTATAAAAGTAGACCCATGCAATATTTTTCTGTGCCTTACTTATTTCACTTAGCATAATAGTCTTAAGTTTCATCCCTGTTGTTGTATATTGCAGAATTCCATTGTATATGTGTATGACATCTTCTTTATCCATTCACCTACTGATGAGCATTTAAGTTGTTTTCACAACTTGGCTATTGTGAATAGTGCTGCAATGAACATGGGAGTGCTTTATTTGGGATAAATACCCACCCAGAAGTGAGATTGTTGGAACATATAGTAGTTGTATTGTTATTTATTTATTTATTTAGAGACAGAATCTTGCTCTGTCACCTAGGCTGGAGTACAGTGGTGCAGTCTCAGCTCACTGCAACCTCTGCCTCCTGGGTTCAAGCGATTCTCCTGCCTCAGCATCCTGGGTAGCTGGGACTACAAGCATGAGCCACCACACCCGGCTAATTTTTATATTTTTCATAAAGACGGGGTTTCGCCATGTTGGGCAGACTGGTCTCGAACTCCTGACTTCAAGTGATCCACCTGTCTTGGCCTCCCAAAGCGCTGGGGTTACATGTATGAGCCACTGTGCCCGACCAATTTTTTATTTTATTTTATTTTATTTTACTATTTTTTTTGAGACAGTGTCTCATTCTATCACCTACGCTGGAGTGCAGTAGAACGATCGTAGTTCACTGTAGCCTTGAACTCCTGGGCTCAAGTGATCCTACTGCCTCAACTTCCTGGGTGTCTAGGATTCCAGGTGCATGCCATCATGCCTGGTTAATTTTTAATTTTTTGTAGAGACATAGTCTCCCTAATGTTGCCCAGGCTGGTCTCAAACTCCTGAGCTCAAGTGATCCTCCTACCTTGACGTTGCAAAGCACTGGGATTATAGGCATGAGCCACTGTGTACTGCCTGTATTTTTATTTTTTTTGAGGAATCTCCGTACTGCTTTCCACAGTGGCTGCTCCATTTTGCATTCCCATCAACGATGGGTAAGAGTTCTAACTTCTTCACATCCTTACTGACACATGGTATATTTTCTTTTCTTTGATAATCACCATCCTGACAGGTACAAGGTGATGCCTTATTATGGTTTCAGGTTTGTATTTTCTTGCTAATAGTAACATTGAGCATTTTTCATATACCTGTTGGCCGTGTGTATGTCTTCTTTACAGAAATATTTATTTAAGTTATTGGCCTATTTGTGATCAGGTTATTAGTTTAAAAAACAAAACAAAACTATTGAGTCATAGGATTAACGTATTTTGGAGGTTAACCCTTACCAGAAATGTGGTTTGCAAATACTTTCTCCTATTTCATAGGTTGCCTTTTCACTCTGTTGAGTGTTTTCTTTGCTATGCAGAAGTTTTTTTATTTGATGTATTGCCACTTGCTTATTTTTGTTATTGTTACCTATACTTTTGGTGTCATATCCATGAAATTATTGTAAAGACCAGTGTCATAAAGCAGCTTTTCCAGCTGGGCATGGTGACTCACGCCTGTAATCCCAGCACTTTGGGAGGCTGAGGTGGGCGGATCACCTGAGGTCAGGAGTTCAAGACCAGCCAGACCAACATGGAGAAACCCCATTTCTACTGAAAATACAAAATTAGCCGGGCGTGGTGGTGCATGCCTGTAATCCCAGCTATCTGAGAGGCTGAGTCAGGAGAATTGCTTGAACCGAGGAGGTGGAGGTTGCGGTGAACTGAGATTGTACCATTGCACTCCAGCCTGGGCGGCAAGAGCGAAACTTCATCTCAAAAAAAGAAAAAGAAAAAAGCAACTTTTCCCTTATGTTTCTTTCTTATGAGTTTTACAGTTTTGGGTCTTAGAGTTAGGTCCTTAATTCATTTTGAGTTGATTTTTATGTGTGATGTAAGATAAAGGTTCCATTTTATTGTTTTGTACGTGAATATTTGGTTTTCCCAATGTTGTTTGTTGAGAAGACTGTCCTTTCTCTGTTGTGTATTCTGGGTGTCCTTGTTCAAAATTAGTTGGCCATACACACTTGGTATTATTTCTGGGCTCTCTGTTCTGTGTCTGTCTTTATGCCAGTACTATGCTGTTTTGATTATGATAGGTTTGTAATATATTTTGAAATCGGTAAGTGTGATGCCTTCAGCTTTGCTCTTTTTTCTCAAGATTAATTTGGGTATTCATGGTCTTTTGTGGTTCTTCATTGGTGAATTCTACCAAACACTTAATGAATTAACATTGGGGCTGGGCACAGTGGCTCATGCCTGTAGTCCCAGCAATGTGGGGGACCATGGTGGGAGGATCGCTTGAAGCCAGGAGTTTGAGACCAGCCTGGACAACATAGCTTGACCCCATCTTTACAAAAGAGACACACACAGAGAGAGTTCTTTTCAACCCCTTCCAAAAATTTAAAGAGGAGAGAATATTTCTAAACTTATTTTATGAGACCAGCCTTTCCCTGATACCAAAGCCAGACAGAGCCACCACAAAAAAAAAAAAAAAAAAAAAAAGAAAACTGCAGGCCAATATCCCTGATGAATATAGGCAAAATGCTAGGAAACTGAACTCAAGAAAAGGGTAGTACACCATGATCAAGTGGGATTTATCCCAGGGGTCCAAGGATGGTTCAACATCTGAAAATAAATTAATGTGATATCATGTTAACAGAATAAAGGATAAAAACCACACAGTTCTCAGTAAAAGCAGAAAAAGTGTTTGACAAATTGAACACCCTTTCATGATTAAAAAGAAACTTGATAAACTAAGAATAGCAGGCAATATTTCAATGTAATAAAGGCCATATATGATAAACCCACAGCTAACATCATAGCATGGTATGATGAAAAACCAGAAGCTTTTCCTGAGATCAGGAGCAAAGCAAGGATGCCCTCTCGTCTCTTTTGTAGTCAACACAGTACTGGAAATGTTAGCCAGAGCAATTAAGAAAAAGAAGAGAGGTATTCAGATTGGAAAGGAAAATTGTTCCTCTTTGCAGATAATATGGTTTTATTTATAGAAAACCCTAAATTAGACTCCATTAAAAAACTATTAGAAGTCATAAGTGAATTCTGGAAAGTTGCAGGATGCAAAGTCAACATGCAAAAATTATTTGCATTTTTGTGCACTAACAACAAACCATTTGACAAGGATATTAGGAAGACAGCCCAATTTATGACAGCACCAAAAGGAGCAAAATACCTAATACTAAACTCAAGCAAGTGAGAAAGTTGTGTTTAATGAAAACCACTGAACATTAATGAAAGAAATCAAACAAGGCACAAATAAATGAAAACACATCCTGTGTTCATGGATTGGAAAGCACATGTATTCCATGCAATCCCTTTCTTTTACGGCTTTTTATATGTTATTTAGCACAGTGATAACTAATGTACTATAAAATTAAACTCTCTTTCAAAGTGTAATCAGTTTCCTCTCATTAACTTTATATATTAATAGAATATACTGGGGGCAAAAGTAAACTTTTGAATTATAATTGCCTAACCTGTGGCTATACTGCATATAAAAGCCTTGTGACATCCAGGGGCCTAGAGTGAAAAGCTCCTGGGTTTCCACAGTGGGGGAAGTATGATTCAGTTGTCATATTTCCTTATTTTCAGGTATCTGGGGGCCACCAGTTGCCATTACTGAAGTCAAGGGTTGGATAGGGAAGGGAGGATAGAGTAGGGAGACTCCTGGCACTGCCTATTTTCTTTCTTAAAATAAGCTAAATTGTCGATACAAATACAAGAGCCCTGGAATTCCCCAAGCTTATGCAGTCCTTTGCCAAGTACATTTTTTCCCATAGAACCATCGTTATAAACGGGATTAAACTCTCAAACTAGATTCCCCCTCTCTCCTCCCAAATCAATGCTTCAAAAGTCCTTTAAAGCAAAATTGAAATTTCAGTAGACTGTTAAGAAAAGGAAATTGGTTATGAGACAAGATATAGCAAGTATTTAATAAATGCTTGTAGAATAAATTATAAAATTATATATCTTAGAATTGGGATTGGCTATAAGACAAAATAAAGAGTAGGGGGAAGTAGGTATTTTATGCATAAAGAGTTAATTCTTGAATCTTTTAATTATCAATCTGTTGTGGTACTAATCTTTTTTTTTTTTTTCTGGACAGAGTCTCTCTCTGTTGCCCAGGCTGGAGTGCAGTGTTGCAATCTTTTGGCTTGCTGCAAAAAAAAAAAAAAAAAAAAAGAATTGCTCTCGGGTTCCAGTGATTCTTGTGCCTCAACTTGTGCTTCAACTTGTGCCTCAACTAAGTAGCTGGGACAACTGGTGCATGCCACCACACCCAGCTATTTTTGTATTTTTAGTAGAGATGGTGTTTTATCTGTTGCCTAGGCTGATCTCAAATTCCTGACCTTAAGTGATCCGCCCTCTTCCACCTCCCAAAATTCTGGGATTACAGGCGCAAGCCACCATGCCAGCCTGTTTTGGTACTAATCTTATTTCAGATTTCTATAATCATTTGCAGAGAGTAGTAGTTAAATGTTACTTTAATAAATGATACTTTGATCTTTTAGTTAGAAAAATGAATAAACTTCAGGAAAATATCATGGGATACTAAGAATTAGCAAAAATAGGTGAGATGGTGGGGAACAAACTTTCTTACAAGTTCCCATCAAAAAAAGCATTTCAGAATCAGTGTGGATTATTCTATTAAAATGTTAATAAAATGTGTTATAACTCCAGCACTAGATAACCAGAAATAATAAGGGGAAACAGTATTTACTAATTGGCTTTTAGAAAGCCATTAAGGCCGGGCGCGGTGGCTCAAGCCTGTAATCCCAGCACTTTGGGAGGCCGAGGCGGGAGGATCAAGAGGTCAGGAGATCGAGACCATCCTGGGTAACACAGTGAAACCCCGTCTCTACTAAAAATACAAAAAATTAGCCGGGCGTGGTGGCGGCGCCTGTGGTCCCAGCTACTCGGAGGCTGAGGCGGGAGAATGGCAGGAACCCGGGAGGCGGAGCTTGCAGTGAGCCGAGATCGCGCCACTCACTCCAGCCTGGGCGACACAGCCAGACTCCGTCTCAAAAAAAAAAAAAAAAAAAAAAGAAAGCCATTAAGGTTGCTAATCTCTCAAAAAATAAAATAACAATAATCAGATAATTAAAGTTAATTATTTAAAAAATTTTAAAAATTATTAATGACAGCTGAGAATGGTTAGAGAAATATACCCAAGTGGTCAAGGTATAAAAGAATTGTAGTACAAAGTATGATACATGAGTGTGCATATAATTGAGGCCTCTAAAGTATTAATAGTAAGGGATACAAATAGGTGAAATGTTGAATTATTCACTTATGCCCAGGATAGTTTATACTTTATTATGTCTTATCTAGAGTACTTCAGTGGCTCCCAACCCCAAGGACTCTCTGCCTCCAGCTCATGTTTTCTCTTCTGGGGAATTGCCCTCATTCTTCATCTGGCTAAATTCTACATATTCACTAAGTTGCAAGTCAGCCGTCTTCTTCCTTCTCTTGGCTCTTTCTGCATACCATTTTCCTCCTTCTGTTCCACATATGTGCATGAGCTGTTGCACATGTAGTTAACACTTCAGCATCTTTAGTCCTTTTAGGCATTCATCACTGTATGGGTCTTGGGGAGTTTTCACTGAAGAATGAAAATAATGTGGTTTGAACTTTATTTTCAACCTTGAGCCTTTCCATCCCTTCCTTAGATGACAATCTTAATGCTTTTGACTCGGAATTAATATTTTTTTCTGCTTGCTCTCCAAATACTGTTCCTTTCCATGTCTTTTTTATTCTCTCTACTTTCAAACTTTGTACCTCTAATTTTGAGCTTCTTTCTGCTTTTTGGTTTAAACTCTTTACCTTCAACGTGCATAGAAAACATTTCTTGAGGTATTCACTGTTACTGCAAGTGTTAATGCAGTGGCTGGATGACTCACGGTCACAGATGCTATTAAAAAGATACCACTGTTGGATGGTAAGTGCAAAGGTTTGAATGTGTTTGTCAAAACCCATATTTAAATTTAATTGCCATTGGGATGGTATTCAGAGGTTGGACTGTAAAGAGGTGATCAGGCCATGAGGAATCTGCCTTCATGAATTGATTAATGTCATTATCATGAGAGTGGGTTGTTATTAAAGTGAGTTTGGCCCTCTCTTGCTCTCATGCTCTCTTGCCTTTCTGTCTTCTTCATGATGCAGCGTGAAGGCTCTTGCCAAATGCTGATGCCATGCTGTTAGATAGCCCAGCCTCAAGAACAATGAGCCAAATAAATTTCTTTTTCTTTTCTTTTCTTTTTTTTTTTTTGAGACGGAGTCTCACTCTGTCACCCAAGTTGGAGTGCAGTGGCATGATCTCAACTCACTGCAACCTCTGCATCCCAGGTTCAAGCAATTCTCCTGCCTCAGCCTCCCGAGTAGCTGGGATTAGAGGTGTCCACCACCATGCCTGGCTAATTTTTATATTTTTAGTAGAGGCAGGTTTCACCGTGTTGGCCAGGCTGGGCTTGAACTGCTGACCTCAAATAATCCACTCACCTTGGCCTCCCAAAGTGCTGGAATTACCGCCCGGCCATAAATTTCTGTTCATTATAAATTACCCATTCTGTGGTATTCTGTTATAGCAACATAAAATGGATTATGACAGAAAATTGGTCCTGAGAAGTGAGGCTGTTGCTATTAAAAATATCTGAAGGCCGGGCGCGGTGGCTCAAGCCTGTAATCCCAGCACTTTGGGAGGCCGAGACGGGCGGATCACGAGGTCAGGAGATCAAGACCATCCTGGCTAACCCGGTGAAACCCCGTCTCTACTAAAAAATACAAAAAACTAGCCGGGCGAGGTGGCGGGCGCCTGTAGTCCCAGCTACTCGGGAGGCTGAGGCAGGAGAATGGCGTAAACCCGGGAGGCGGAGCTTGCAGTGAGCTGAGATCCGGCCACTGCACTCAGCCCGGGAGACAGAGCGAGACTCCGTCTCAAAAAAAAAAAAAAAAAAAAAAAAAAAAATATATATATATATCTGAAAATATGGAAATGGCTTTGAAACTGGGTAATGAGTAGAGCAGAAAAATTTAAAGGAGCAGGCTAGGAAAATTTTAGATTGCTGTAAACATAATATTAAGGGCAGTTCTGATGTGGGCTGAGAAGAAGAGGAGAGCTGTAGGGAAAATCTGAAAGTTAGAGATTAAGTGTTCATGATCAGAATGTTGTTAGAAATATGGGCTCCACTGTCTCTTAATCTCTAAGTTACTTAAGTGTACTTAAATTCTAGGTTCATTAAGTGTATGAGATCCCTGACAGGAAAGAGGAATATATCTTACTGGAAACTAGAATAAAGCCATCTTTCTTATAAAGTGGCAAAAGTCTTGGATGAATTATGTCTCTTCATGCCTGAGGCTTTATGGAAGACAGAATTTAAGAGCGATGAACTAGGATATCTGGTGGAAGAAATTTCTATGCAAAATATTGAAGGAGCTGTATGGCTACTTCTAACTGCATGCAGTAAGATATGAGAGGAAATAAATGACTTAAAGATGGAATTTATAACTAAACAGAAGCATAATAGAAAGATGGAAAATTTTCAGCCTGGCCATGTAAAAAATGAGAAAATGTGTTTGGGAGACCAGGTCAAGGATCTGGTCAAGTGATAGAAATGATCATCAAGATACTGGGAGAGTAACGCTAAAGGCATTTCAGAGATCTCAGAGGTTGCCCTTCTCTTCACAGGCTCAAGCTCTGGGAGTGCAGAATGCTTTTGGGGGATGACCAGGGTGCCCTTCATGGGCTTGCTGCCCAGAACTTCCTCAAGTCTCTGCTCCCGGCATTCTGGTACAGCATTCCGTGGTTGCTCCAGCCATTCATGTGGGCCCAGGTGTGGCTTCACCTGCTGTTCCAGAAGATTCAAGCCATAAACCTTGGTGGCATATGTGGTGCTAATTCTGTAGGTGCCCAATGTGCAAGAGCCATGGGTTCATGGCATCCTCCACCTAGATTTCAAAAGATGTTGTGGACTCCCTGGGGCTTAGGCAGAGACTTGTCATGGGTGTGAAGCCATCACAGAAAGTCCCTGCTAGGGCAATGCCGAGCAGAAAGACAGGATCAGAGCCATCACAGAGAGTCCCACCAGGACAGTGCCTAGTGGACCCTTAGGAGTGGGGTCACTCCTGAGACCCCAGAACTGATGCTACTAGTTTGCAGCATCAGCTTGGGAGAGCTGTAGATGTGAGACTCCAGTCCCCTGAGAGCTGCTGGGTGGACTGAGCCCCAAAGTCATAGGACTTTGTCATAGGTGTGGGGCTGCCTAAGGCCTTGAGTGTCCAACTTCTGCCCCAGTGTTCCCAAAAGGTGGGACGTGGAGTCGAGATGATAATTCTGGAGCATTAAGACTTAATGTTGATTCCTCTTTTGGGTTTTGGAGTTATTTGAGACCACTTACCCCTTTCTTCTGGCCTATTCCTCCCTTTTGGAATGGGAATATCTACTTTATGCCTGCCCTGCTATTGTATTTTGGAAGCGTATAACTTGTTAATTTCACAGACCCACAGCTGGAGAGAAATTTGCTTTTAGTTTCACCCATATCTGATTTAGATGTCTCTGGACTTTGGAGTTAATGCTGGAATGAGTTAAGGCTTTTGAGACTATTGTAATGGAATCAATATATTTTGTATCATAAGGACGTGATATTGGTGGGGCAGGAGCAGAATGCTGTGGTTTGAATGTGTACTCCAAAGTTCATGTGTTGGAAACAATCCCCAGTGAAACAGTGTTGGGAGGTGAGACCTAGTAAGAGGTGATAGGTCACGAGGGCTCTGCCCTCATGAATGAATTAATATCATTATCATGGGAGTGAGTCATTAAAAAAGTGAGTTTGGGCCAGATGCAGTGAGCACCTGTAATCCCAGCACTTTGGGAGCCTGAGGCGGGCGGATCTCCTGAGGTTGGGAGTTCGAGACCAGCCTAACCAGCATGGAGAAACCCCATCTCTACTAAAAATACAAAATTAGCCGGGCATGGTGGCGCATGCCTGTAATCCCAGCTACTCAGGAGACTGAGGCAGGAGAATCACTTGAACCCAGGAGGCGGAGGTTGTGGTAAGCCAAGATCGTGCCATTGCACTCCAGCCTGGGCAGCAAGAGCGAAACTCCATCTCAAAAAGAAAAGAAAAGAAAAAGACTAGGCTAGTTTGGCCTTCTCTTGCTCTTGCGCTGTCTTGCCCCTCTGCTTTCCTTCCACCATGGGATGATGCAGCATGAAGGCCCTCACCAGATGCCAGTGCCATGCTCTTGGACTTCTCAGTTTCTGGAACTATAAGCCAAGTAAATTTCGGTTCATCATAAATCACCTGTTCTGTTGCATTGTCTTTTTTTTTTTTGGAGACGGAGTCTTGCTCTGCCGCCCAGGCTGGAGTGCAGTGGCCGGCTCTCAGCTCACTGCAAGCTCCGCCTCCCGGGTTCACGCCATTCTCCTGTCTCAGCCTCCCGAGTAGCTGGGACTACAGGCGCCCGCCTCGTCGCCCGGCTAGTTTTTTGTATTTTTTAGTAGAGACGGGGTTTCACCGTATTAGCCAGGATGGTCTCGATCTCCTGACCTCATGATCCGCCCGTCTCGGCCTCCCAAAGTGCTGGGATTACAGGCTTGAGCCACCGCGCCCGGCCTGCATTGTCTTATAGCAACATAAAACAGACTATGATTAAGTTAGATGATTAAACAACTTAAAATGAGAGGACCTTAAAGAGATTTAGTTGGAAAGGACTTAAAGAGATTTAGATAAGTGGTTTCCAAACATGATTATGAATCAGAATCACAGAGAGTTTTTAAAAAATGAGACTTATTTGGAGCCCTACTCCTATTCCTTCTATATCTGAATCTCTCTGAGCTTGGCTGTATGTATAAAAAGGTCCTTGGGAGATTCAGTGAAGTAAGCTTGAGCCTCATTATCAGATCAGCATTTGGAAACTGTTGAAGTAGTTTGAATTATTCACTTTACAGATGAAGAAATGAAGATCTAGTTCACATACCTCGTTAACAGCAAAGATATGTCCAGAACACAGTTCTCCTGATCATTAGCCCATCATTATTATTTTTTTACATTGATTCTTCTTCTGTATCATTTATTTAGGTAACTAACAAGCATTTATTTAGTATTCTTTGGAATAGGTGATATTTCCTTTGGAGGAGACCATATAATATAATAGTTGAGAGTACAGCTCTGGTGCTAGAATGTCTAAGTTCGTATCTGGCTTTGTCATTTTATATTTTTTGTAATTTGAGACGAACTGTTTACCACAGTTTCCTCATTTGTAAAATGAGAATAGTAATTACAGAAGTTGACACAATATTTTCTAAGATACTTTTTGTGATTTAAAAAGATCCTTTTCTATAATCTAGACTGTCCAAAGTTTGTCAGTTAAGATTAGGCTTGGTGAATTATCCTATTAAAAAATAAAGAAACAAAGTGGGACCTCAGACAAGATAGATGGTTATTGCTTTCTCCCATTAAAGGAATCCAGAAGTAGGCAATGTAGGGTTGATGATGGCTTCATAATTATTACAAAACCCAAGTTTCACCTCTCTTGCTGTTCTGGCATCTTTGGTGTTCCACTTGGAACCAAGATGGCTTCTTGTACCCCAGCAATCATGTTGCAGTCCAGCCAGCAGAGAAGAGGAAGGGGGAGAAGAAAGATTGTCTTTATTACAGGAGGACTTCTTCCAGAAGTTGCAAACAAAATGTGTGCATAATTTCATAGGCTAGACTTCAGTCATATGGCAAAGGTGTCTGTAAATGTCTCTGGGTGGTCATGATCTAGATAAGAATTGAGAGGTTTATTACATAGAAAGAAAGGGAGAATGGATATTGGCGTCTGCTCTACCACAGTAACAGTATGAATTTTCTTGGCTCTTTTGAATTAATTAGGTTATACAGATTAAAAGGAATCAGAATCTATGTTAACCTTAGGGAGATTTCACATTGAGGACTCCATCAGTCCATTTGGTACAAGAATGTACCCAGGAGCAGTTTGTTCAGCAAAACATGGTCACCTCTTCATTATAACTCATTAAACATTTTTGCATGGGAGCAGCAAGTTTTCGGTAGACTTGGTTTGTCAGTTATCTTTCCTAATTGAGTCTTTTTTAGCTTCTAAGGGAGGTAAAAAGGTAAAAATGAAGGATAGTTTGTCTTTAATCACCTAGTAGTGTGAAGACTTACAGTAGACATTTACCAAATGGTAGTTGATTTGTTACTGGAAGTATTTGATTAGATCATTCTCAAAGCCCCTTAGAGTTTAAAAATTGCTATTAGATTCCAGTCTTGAATTATTTTGGTAGTGAATGGTAACTTTGACAGTTTTTTGCTTTGTTTTAAATATGAACCTCTGTTATTGTTTTAAAATTCTAGTTCTCAATTTTGAACCGTATGGACTCTCCTTTTCTTCATCTGGCTTCACTGGACGACAGTCTCCTGCTGGCATTTCTCTTGGTTCAGATATATCTGGGAATAGTGCTGAGACAGGACTGAAAGAGTAAGTTCATTTCTTATTAAAATGGAGGTAATGGAAGTGTTTTTTTTTGTTTTGTTTTGTTTTTTTTTGAGACAGAGTCTTGCTCTGTTGCCCAGGCTGGAGTGCAGTGGCCGGATCTCAGCTCACTGCAAGCTCCACCTCCCGGGTTTACACCATTCTCCTGCCTCAGCCTCCCGTGTAGCTGGGACTACAGGCGCCCGCCACCTCGCCCGGCTACTTTTTGTATTTTTTAGTGGAGACGGGGTTTCACCGTGTTAGCCAGGATGGTCTCGATCTCCTGACCTCGTGATCCACCCGTCTCGGCCTCCCAAAGTGCTGGGATTACAGGCTTGAGCCACCGCTCCCGGCCGGGAGTGTTTAAATGTCTTTTAGCATTCCATTTACCTTCTGCTCCTGCCTTGTATCATCATGGTCATTATTTGCTTATTTTAGGATAATTTTCAAGAAGTCTATTGTTTCAGTGATTTTCACATAATTTTCAAAGGGAGAGGCACACTTGTGACAATGTGTTTTAATATAATGGTTTAGAAAGGTTTTTAAAGCTAAATTCTATATGGGCTGTTGTTTCAGTGGTTTCTATTTATTTCTCTTAAGGTATTTATATTGTACAGTATGTTCTTTAAGAGCTTACCTACCTTCCAAGACAGCATAAAATGTGTACAAGCTTTATACGTAGTAATATGTGTTATTGCTACATACTATATATATATATATATATATTTAGAGGCATATTAGAATTTATACATCCAGGTTGATATTTAACATATCATTTTACATTCCTCATTCTTCTGAGAAATATATCTTGTAACCATCTCATTGGAACATTGACAGATAAAGAGGTGAACATAAAATAAGGTGATTGATTTCACCTGAGGAAGCCATATAGTCAGTCACCCAGTGAAGGCATATACAGATGCCCCTCAACTTATGATGGAGTTACATTCTGATAAACCCATTATAAGTTGAAAATATTGTAAGTCAGATCTACCAAACACCAGATCTATGTCTAGAACTCAGTTCTGCTGATCATTGGCCCATTATTATTTATTATTTTATTATATTATTATTATTATTATTACTTTGAGACACATTTTCACTCTTGTTGCCTAGGCTGGTGTGCAATGGCACGATCTCGGCTCACTGCAACCTCCGCCTTCTGGGCTCAGGTGATTCTCCTGCCTCAGCCTCCCCAGTAGCTGGGAGTACAGGCTCTCGCCACCATGCCCAGCTAATTTTTTGTGTTTTTAGTAGAGATGGGATTTCACCATGTTAGCTAGGCCGGTCTCAAACTACTGGCCTCATGTGATCCACCCACCTCGGCCTCTCAAAGTGCTGGGATTACAAGCATGAGCCACCGTGCCCAGCCTATTTATTATTTTATTAGCTCATTGTTATCTCTGCATTGCAAGAGAATATCCTATCACATTGCCAGCCTGGGAAAAGATAAAAGTTCAAAATTTGAAGTATGGTTTCTACTAAACTCTATTGCTGTCACACCATTGTAAAGCCAAAAAAATCATTAAGTTGAACTATTGTAAGTCAGGGACCATCGGTAGTCACCTGAGGAAGCTGTATACTTTGCTCAAAATGCTTGCAGAGTTTCTTTCCACCCACCTTGAAAATTGGTGATGCGTTTGTTTAAATGTTTTATTTGGAGCTGAATTTCATTGTAAGGTTTATTTTGATTTTGGAAACATAATTAAGTTACCTTTAGAAACATAATTGAGTGAATAAAATGAGATGACGTGTGTAAAGTACATAGTACAGCCCAGTTCATAGTAAGTGATTGATAAATGGTAGTTGCTGATATTAATAAGGATTGTCATTAACACCATTGTCTTCATTACCCAAGAGGTGAGTTTACCAAATAATATTCGTGATCAATCTGAATAATTTTGGTCAATATTCTGATGTGACAATAAAGTAAGGAAATGGCTTTCTTGTTTGGGAAGAAGCTGCATCTAATAGAGTTAAAAATGTTTTATGCAGAAAAGGCCTTTGACAAAATTCAACAGCCCTTCATGCTAAAAACGCTCAATAAATTCGGTATTGATGGAACATATCTCAAAATAATGAGAGCTATTTATGACGAACCCACAGCCAATATCATACTGAATGGGCAAAAACTGGAAAAATTCCCTTTGAAAACTGGCACAAGACAGGGATGCCCTCTCTCACCACTCCTATTCAACATAGTGTTGGAAGTTCTGGCTAGGGCAATCAGGCAAGAGAAAGAAAGAAAGGGTATTCAGTTAGGAAAAGAAGAAGTCAAATTGTCTCTGTTTGCAGATGACATGATTGTACATTTAGAAAACCCCATCGTCTCAGCCCAAAATCTCCTTAAGCTGATAAGCAACTTCAGCAAAGTCTCAGGATACAAAATCAATGTGCAGAAATCACAAGCATTCTTATACACCAGTAACAGACAAACAGAGAGCCAAATCATGAATGAACTTCCATTCACAATTGCTTCAAAGAGAATAAAATACCTAGGAATCCAACTTACAAGGGATGTAAAGGACCTCTTCAAGGAGAACTACAAACCACTGCTCAGTGAAATCAAAGAGGACACAAACAAATGGGAGAGCATACCATGCTCATGGATAGGAAGAATCAATATCGTGAAAATGGCCATACTGCCCAAGGTCATTTATAGATTCAATGCCATCCCCATCAAGCTACCAATGAGTTTCTTCACAGAATTGGAAAAAACTGCTTTAAAGTTCATATGGAACCAAAAAAGAGCCCACATTGCCAAGACAATCCTAAGTCAAAAGAACAAAGCTGGAGGCGTCACGCTACCGGACTTCAAACTATACTACAAGGCTACAGTAACCAAAACAGCATGGTACTGGTACCAAAATAGAGATATAGACCAATGGAACAGAACAGAGTCCTCAGAAATAATACCACACATCTACAGCTATCTGATCTTTGACAAACCTGACAAAAACAAGAAATGGGGAAAGAATTCCCTATTTAATAAATGGTGCTGGGAAAATCGACTAACCATAAGTAGAAAGCTGAAACTGGATCCTTTCCTTACTCCTTATATGAAGATCAATTCAAGATGGATTAGAGACTTAAATGTTAGACCTAATACCATAAAAACCCTAGAAGAAAACCTAGGTAGTACCATTCAGGTCATAGGCATGGGCAAGGACTTCATGTCTAAAACACCAAAAGCAATGGCAACAAAAGCCAAAATTGACAAATGGGATCTAATTAAACTAAAGAGCTTCTGCACAGCAAAAGAAACTACCATCAGAGTGAACAGGCAACCTACAGAATGGGAGAAAATTTTTGCAATCTACTCATCTGACAAAGGGCTAATATCCAGAATCTACAAAGAACTCAAACAAATTTACAAGAAAAAAACAACCCCATCAAAAAGTGGGCAAAGGATATGAACAGACATTTCTCAAAAGAAGATATTCATACAGCCAACAGACACATGAAAAAATGCTCATCATCACTTGCCATCAGAGAAATGCAAATCAAAACCACAATGAGATACCATCTCACACCAGTTAGAATGGCAATCATTAAAAAGTCAGGAAACAACAGGTGCTGGAGAGGATGTGGAGAAACAGGGACACTTTTACACTGTTGGTGGGATTGTAAACTAGTTCAACCATTATGGAAAACAGTATGGCGATTCCTCAAGGATCTAGAACTAGAAGTACCATATGACCCAGCCATCCCATTACTGGGTATATACCCAAAGGATTATAAATCATGCTGCTATAAAGACACATGCACACATATGTTTAATGTGGCACTATGCACAATAGCAAAGACTTGGAATCAACCCAAATGTCCATCAGTGACAGACTAGATTAAGAAAATGTGGCACATATGCACCGTGGAATACTATGCAGCCATAAAAAAGGATGAGTTTGTGTCCTTTGTAGGGACATGGATGCAGCTGGAAACCATCATTCTTAGCAAACTATCACAAGAACAGAAAACCAAACACTGCATGTTCTCACCCATAGGTGGGAACTGAACAATGAGATCACTTGGACTCGGGAAGGGGAACATCACACACTGTGGCCTATCATGGGGAGGGGGGAGGGGGGAGGGATTGCACTGGGAGTTATACCTGATGTAAATGACGAGTTGATGGGTGCTGACGAGTTGATGGGTGCAGCACACCAACATGGCACAAGTATACATATGTAACAAACCTGCACATTATGCACATGTACCCTAGAACTTAAAGTATAATAATAATAATAATAATAAAAATGTTTTAAGTAATGGCCGCATTGTTGGAATAAATGTGATAAAATCTCAAAAGTGACAACTTTGAAGGATGACATTTGAATTTTGAGTTCTTCTGTATTTATTAAGAAGTCAGTCATTTGGGGGGCGGAGCAAGATGGCCGAATAGGAACAGCTCCAGTCTCCAACTCCCAGTGCGAGCGACACAGAAGACCGGTGATTTCTGCATTTTCAACTGAGGTACTGGGGTCATCTCACTAGGGAGTGCCGGACAATCGGTGCTGGTCAGCTGCTGCAGCCTGACCAGCGAGAGCTGAAGCAGGGCGAGGCATCGCCTCACCTGGGAAGCGCAAGGGGGAAGGGAATCCCTTTTCCTAGCCAGAGGAACTGAGGCACACAACACCTGGAAAATCGGGTAACTCCCACCCCAATACTGCGCTTTAAGCAAACGGGCACACCAGGAGAATATATCCCACACCTGGCCGGGAGGGTCCCACCCCCACAGAGCCTCCCTCATTGCTAACACAGCAGTCTGTGGCGATCTATCCGCAAGGCAGCAGCGAGGCTGGGGGCGGGGCGCCTGCCATTGCTGAGGCTTAAGTAGGTAAACAAAGCCTCTGGGAAGCTGGAACTGGGTGGAGCTCACAGCAGCTCAAGGAAGCCTGCCTGTCTCTGTAGACTCCACCTCTGGGGACAGCGCACAGCTGAAGACCAACAGGGGAAGCAGCGGGGGCCTGTGCAGACGCGAACGACTCTGTCTGACAGCTTTGGGGAGAGCGGTGGATCTCCCAACGTGGAGGTTGAGATCTGAGAACGGACAGACTGTCTGCTCAGGTGGGTCCCTGACCCCTGAGTAGCCTAGCTGGGAGACATCCCCCACCAGGGGCAGTCTGACACCCCACACCTCACAGGGTGGAGTACACCCCTGAGAGGAAGCTTCCAAAGTAAGAATCAGACAGGTACACTCGCTGTTCAGCAATATTCTATCTTCCGCAACCTCTGCTGCTGATACCCAGGCAAACAGGGTCTGGAGTGGACCTCAAGCAATCTCCAACAGACCTACAGCTGAGGGTCCTGACTGTCAGAAGGAAAACTATCAAACAGGAAGGACACCTATACCAAAACCCCATCAGTACGTCACCATCATCAAAGACCAGAGACAGATAAAACCACAAAGATGGGGAAAAAGCAGGGCAGAAAAGCTGGAAATTCAAAAAATAAGAGCACATCTCCCCCTGCAAAGGAGCGCACCCCATCGCCAGCAACGGATCAAAGCTGGTCAGAGAATGACTTTGATGAGATGAGAGAAGAAGTCTTCAGTCCATCAAACTTCTCAGAGCTAAAGGAGGAATTACGTACCCAGCGCAAAGAAACTAAAAATCTTGAAAAAAGAGTGGAAGAATTGACAGCTAGACTAATTAATGCAGAGAAGGTCATAAACGAAATGACAGAGATGAAAACCATGACACGAGAAATACGTGACAAATGCACAAGCTTCAGTAACCGACTCGATCAACTGGAAGAAAGAGTATCAGCGATTGAGGGTCAAATGAATGAAATGAAGCGAGAAGAGAAACCAAAAGAAAAAAGAAGAAAAAGAAATGAACAAAGCCTGCAAGAAGTATGGGATTATGTAAAAAGACCAAATCTACGTCTGATTGGGGTGCCTGAAAGTGAGGGGGAAAATGGAACCAAGTTGGAAAACACTCTTCAGGATATCATCCAGGAGAACTTCCCCAACCTAGTAGGGCAGGCCAACATTCAAATTCAGGAAATACAGAGAACGCCACAAAGATACTCCTCCAGAAGAGCAACTCCAAGACACATAATTGCCAGATTCACCAAAGCTGAAATGAAGGAAAAAATCTTAAGGGCAGCCAGAGAGAAAGGTCGGGTTACCCACAAAGGGAAGCCAATCAGACTAACAGCAGATCTCTCGGCAGAAACTCTACAAGCCAGAAGAGAGTGGGGGCCAATATTCAACGTTCTTAAAGAAAAGAATTTTAAACCCAGAATTTCATATCCAGCCAAACTAAGTTTCATAAGTGAAGGAGAAATAAAATCCTTTACAGATAAGCAAATGCTTAGAGATTTTGTCACCACCAGGCCTGCCTTACAAGAGACCCTGAAGGAAGCCCTAAACATGGAAAGGAACAACCGGTACCAGCCATTGCAAAAACATGCCAAAATGTAAAGACCATCGAGGCTAGGAAGAAACTGCATCAACTAACGAGCAAAATAACCAGTTAATATCATAATGGCAGGATCAAGTTCACACATAACAATATTAACCTTAAATGGAAATGGACTAAATGCTCCAATTAAAAGACACAAACTGGCAAACTGCATAAAGAATCAAGACCCATCAGTCTGCTGTATTCAGGAGACCCATCTCACATGCAGAGACATACATAGGCTCAAAATAAAGGGATGGAGGAAGATCTACCAAGCAAATGGAGAACAAAAAAAAGCAGGGGTTGCAATCCTAGTCTCTGATAAAACAGACTTTAAACCATCAAAGATCAAAAGAGACAAGGCCATTACATAATGGTAAAGGGATCAATTCAACAGGAAGAGCTAACTATCCTAAATATATATGCACCCAATACAGGAGCACCCAGATTCATAAAGCAAGTCCTTAGAGACTTACAAAGAGACTTAGGCTCCCATACAATAATAATGGGAGACTTCAACACTCCACTGTCAACATCAGACAGATCAACGAGACAGAAAGTTAACAAGGATATCCAGGAATTGAACTCATCTCTGCACCAAGCGGACCTAATAGACATCTATAGAACTCTCCACCCCAAATCAACAGAATATACATTCTTCTCAGTACCACATCGCACTTATTCCAAAATTGACCACATAATTGGAAGTAAAGCACTCCTCAGCAAATGTAAAAGAACAGAAATTATAACAAACTGTTTCTCAGACCACAGTGCAATCAAACTAGAACTCAGGACTAAGAAACTCAATCAAAACCGCTCAACTACATGGAAACTGAACAACCTGCTCCTGAATGATTACTGGGTACATAACGAAATGAAAGCAGAAATAAAGATGTTCTTTGAAACCAATGAGAACAAAGATACAACATACCAGAATCTCTGGGACACATTTAAAGCAGTGCGTAGAGGGAAATTTATAGCACTAAATGCCCACAGGAGAAAGCTGGAAAGATCTAAAATTGACACTCTAACATCACAATTAAAAGAACTAGAGAGGCAAGAGCAAACACATTCAAAAGCTAGCAGAAGGCAAGAAATAACTAAGATCAGAGCAGAACTGAAGGAGATAGAGACACAAAAAACCCTCCAAAAAATCAATGAATCCAGGAGTTGGTTTTTTGAAAAGATCAACAAAATTGACAGACCGCTAGCAAGACTAATAAAGAAGAAAAGAGAGAGGAATCAAATAGATGCAATAAAAAATGATAAAGGGGATATCACCACCGACCCCACAGCAATACAAACAACCATCAGAGAATACTATAAACGCCTCTACGCAAATAAACTAGAAAATCTAGAAGAAATGGATAATTTCCTGGACACTTACACTCTCCCAAGACTAAACCAGGAAGAAGTTGAATCCCTGAATAGACCAATAGCAGGCTCTGAAATTGAGGCAACAATTAATAGCCTACCCACCAAAAAAAGTCCAGGACCAGATGGATTCACAGCTGAATTCTACCAGAGGTACAAGGAGGAGCTGGTACCATTCCTTCTGAAACTATTCCAATCAATAGAAAAAGAGGGAATCCTCCCTAACTCATTTTATGAGGCCAACATCATCCTGATACCAAAGCCTGGCAGAGACACAACAAAAAAAGAGAATTTTAGACCAATATCCCTCATGAACATCGATGCAAAAATTCTCAATAAAATACTGGCAAACCGGATTCAGCAGCACATCAAAAAGCGTATCCACCATGATCAAGTGGGCTTCATCCCTGGGATGCAAGGCTGGTTCAACATTTGCAAATCAATAAACGTAATCCAGCATATAAACAGAACCAAAGACAAGAACCACATGATTATCTCAATAGATGCAGAAAAGGCTTTTGACAAAATTCAACAGCCCTTCATGCTAAAAACGCTCAATAAATTCGGTATTGATGGAACGTACCTCAAAATAATAAGAGCTATTTATGACACACCCACAGCTAATATCATACTGAATGGGCAAAAACTGGAAAAATTCCCTTTGAAAAGTGGCACAAGACAGGGATGCCCTCTCTCACCACTCCTATTCAACATAGTGTTGGAAGTTCTGGCTAGGGCAATCAGGCAAGAGAAAGAAATCAAGGGTGTCCAGTTAGGAAAAGAAGACGTCAAATTGTCCCTGTTTGCAGATGACATGATTGTATATTTAGAAAACCCCATCGTCTCAGCCCAAAATCTCCTTAAGCTGATAAGCAACTTCAGCAAAGTCTCAGGATACAAAATTAATGTGCAAAAATCACAAGCATTCTTATACACCAGTAACAGACAAGCAGAGAGCCAAATCAGGAATGAACTTCCATTCACAATTGCTTCAAAGAGAATCAAATACCTAGGAATCCAACTTACAAGGGATGTAAAGGACCTCTTCAAGGAGAACTACAAACCACTGCTCAGTGAAATCAAAGAGGACACAAACAAATGGAAGAACATACCATGCTCATGGATAGGAAGAATCAATATCGTGAAAATGGCCATACTGCCCAAGGTCATTTATAGATTCAATGCCATCCCCATCAAGCTACCAATGAGTTTCTTCACAGAATTGGAAAAAACTGCTTTAAAGTTCATATGGAACCAAAAAAGAGCCCACATTGCCAAGACAATCCTAAGTCAAAAGAACAAAGCTGGAGGCGTCACGCTACCGGACTTCAAACTATACTACAAGGCTACAGTAACCAAAACAGCATGGTACTGGTACCAAAATAGAGATATAGACCAATGGAACAGAACAGAGTCCTCAGAAATAATACCACACATCTACAGCTATCTGATCTTTGACAAACCTGACAAAAACAAGAAATGGGGAAAGAATTCCCTATTTAATAAATGGTGCTGGGAAAATTGGCTAGCCATAAGTAGAAAGCTGAAACTGGATCCTTTCCTTACTCCTTATATGAAGATCAATTCAAGATGGATTAGAGACTTAAATGTTAGACCTAATACCATAAAAACCCTAGAAGAAAACCTAGGTAGTACCATTCAGGACATAGGCATGGGCAAGGACTTCATGTCTAAAACACCAAAAGCAACGGCAACAAAAGCCAAAATTGACAAATGGGATCTAATTAAACTAAAGAGCTTCTGCACAGCAAAAGAAACTACCATCAGAATGAACAGGCAACCTACAGAATGGGAGAAAATTTTTGCAATCTACTCATCTGACAAAGGGCTAATATCCAGAATCTACAAAGAACTCAAACAAATATACAAGAAAAAAACAAACAACCCCATCAAAAAGTGGGGAAAGGATATGAACAGACATTTCTCAAAAGAAGACATTCATACAGCCAACAGACACATGAAAAAATGCTCATCATCACTTGCCATCAGAGAAATGCAAATCAAAACCTCAAAGAGATACCATCTCACACCAGTTAGAATGGCAATCATTAAGAAGTCAGGAAACAACAGGTGTTGGAGAGGATGTGGAGAAATAGGAACACTTTTACACTGTTGGTGGGATTGTAAACTAGTTCAACCATTATGGAAAACAGTATGGCAATTCCTCAAGGATCTAGAACTAGATGTACCATATGACCCAGCCATCCCACTACTGGGTATATACCCAAAGGATTATAAATTATTCTACTACAAAGACACATGCACATGTATGTTTATTGCAGCACTATTCACAATAGCAAAGACTTGGAATCAACCCAAATGTCCATCTGTGACAGACTGGATTAAGAAAATGTGGCACATATACACCATGGAATACTATGCAGCCATAAAAAAGGATGAGTTTGCGTCCTTTGTAGGGACATGGATGCAGCTGGAAACCATCATTCTTAGCAAACTATCACAAGAACAGAAAACCAAACACCACATGTTCTCACTCATAGGTGGGAACTGAACAATGAGATCACTTGGACTCGGGAAGGGGAACATCACACACTGGGGCCTAACATGGGGAGCGGGGAGGAGGGAGGGATTGCATTGGGGAGTTATACATGATATAAATGATGAATTGATGGGTGCTGAGGAGTTGATGGGTGCAGCACACCAACATGGCATAAGTATACATATGTAACAAACCTGCACGTTATGCACATGTACCCTAGAACTTAAAGTATAATTAAAAAAAAAAGAAAAAAAGAAGTCAGTCATTTTATGTTCATTGTTACATTTGTCAGTTGTCCAGTGAAATGGTTACAAGTATTTATTGGAAGAAAGATACTAATAATAGATCATGAGGAATGTAGAATATGTTGAATGAAATGGCATGAATTCAAAATCTTTTTGTTATCCTTTTTTTTTTCCTGCTCTGTTAACCTCCTTATTTTCTTTCCCAGATATTTAATTTTGGTATTCCAAACATGGGGAGCAGATATTGTTTGTGGGCATTTGATGATGGAGGTGACAGCAATTAAGTGTCCCAACAGGGACCAAAGGGACAAGGGAAAGAGACAGGAACCCTTCAAACCCAGGGAGGAACTTATACACTTTTACCTGCAACAGATGACAGCATCTGTTACTATAGTACTTAACTAGGATCTGGGGGCTGTGGCAGGGCCTTGTAAATACTGTACATATACATCTACTACCCTCAGAGAAATGACATTTGGCAAAACTGCTAAGCAATTATATAATATATGCTGTATTATTGTGAAATGGAAGATGAGGGATGAATTTAAAATTTGTTTCCAAAGTGGACCTCAGCTCATGCATTATTTCAGAAGAGGAGCATATTAATTGGCAAGGCGAATCATCGTAGAGGGAAGACAGTTGCTCTTTTACAGTCCCTAGCAACCTGAGAATAAAGTAGTAGCAAACCTAATTTATAATTTCTTACCTGGAGCACCCTATCTCAAATGGGAATTCCTAGAGCTGAGTTAAAATACATCCCTAATCTTTTGAAGCTTAGTTACTTGGTCCAAATTTACATCTGTATTTGAATGGTCTGAATAAAAATAATACAAGGACACACTGTGGAAAACCATGTATTAGATGATAGTATTGTCAAAATCTGGGCAAAGATGACTCATGTTTAAAAATATTCTTTTTCTAGTGTTTCATATCATTAAGAAGCATATTTTGTGTATGAAATGGCCTTATGTTGCTTTCTTATGTATTTTCCTATTTATTTATTTATTAATTATTTGAGACAAGTCTCGTTTTGTCACCCAGACTGGAGTGCAGTGGTGTGATCTTGGCTCACTGCATCCTCCACCTCCTGGGTTCTGGTGGGTTCTCCTGGGTTCTCGTGCCTCAGCCTCCCAAGTAGCTGGGATTACAGACGCCTGCCACCACGCCTGACTAATTTTTATGTTTTTAGTAGAGGCAGGGTTTCGCCAAGTTGGCTAGGCTGGTTTTGAACTCCTGGGCTCAAGTGATATGCCTGCCTCAGCATCAGTGCTGGCATTACAGGTGGGAGCTACTGCACCTGGCCATATTTTCCCACTTTTTAGATGATCTGTATGTATGCATAACAGAATATTTGTGTTGATCATAACTATGTATGCAGATGAAATAAATAAGAAAAATCTTTAAAATAGTTTGAGGCTCCTTTTAGGCTCCTTTTGTACCTCCTGCCCCTTTTTGCCAGTTGTGGATTGAGTTCCCTGGGAAGCACATTCTGTGATGGCATTTAGTATGCAGAATAATTAGGAGTCTCATTGGGATCAACATCTATAGAAGGAAGGAAAAAGAAGCAGGTTTGGGTAGAAGTTAAGATGCAACGCATTGCCAGTGACAACCTCTGCTGACACCGTGGGGAGCTCTGGAGCGGGAAAGACCCTTCAGAGTTGTCCTGAGTTGAACCAAGATGGATGGCAAGGACTTTATACTTCCATTCATCCATCACTGGATGTAGGCTGCCTTGGAAGGGGCGTGATCTTGGGTGAAGTAGCCCTCTGCAGCTCAGGCAATCCCTGAAGAGGCTGAGAGCTGATAGCACTCCCAACAGCTGGTCAACAGTCCTTCATTGAAGAGGGATCCGGATGGAGCAGCCCATTGTCCTCCACATCTGCCTTTTGTTGTTGTTGTTGTTAAACTACTATTCAAATCATTTATTAGTAAAATTTAGAGACTTGTTCTCCTTTTTTTTTTTTTTTTTTTGTGAATAAAGGTAATATTTTGGTTAAAGGGAGTATACAGATACTATAATACTCTTGTGGATATTCACAAATTCCCTAGAGGTGCTTCTTTTGAGAATTCTATTCTAGAAATGTTAGGGGTTATTTTTGTGGTTCCCATGACCACTTGGGATCTGCTTATGGCAACTACAATTTTTGTCTAAGAGGTTTATTGTATAACTTTTTTTTTTTTTTTTAGAAAACTCTTTTAGAACCTGGAGGAAGAAAGGGGGAAATGAAGATATTTGTAAAGGGATACTCAGCAGTAAAAATCATTGAGAAGGAATGAACCAGTTCCCTTTAGGGCATTTTTAATTAACATTCAATTTTTCCTTTAGCTACTTACTTCTTAATAGCATTAATTCTTCACTCAGTATGAAGTGTAATTAGCTGCTTTTGCTTTGTTTTGGGCTCAAAATCACATTGATCATGATTCCAACAATTTCAATACCAATAATTAGTAGAAATATTTCTGAGTCTTCCTTTTTGTTCATTTCATGATCAGCTCATCTTGTAGTAAAAATGATTTTTTTAAAATGCCATTTTGGACCATGACAGAGATGCTTAAATGAGTCAAGTGCCAAGGACACATGGTTTTTTTTTTTTTAAACTCCAGTGTTATTGAGATATAATTGCTAAATAAACATTGTATAGCTGACCCTTGAACAATATGGGTTAAACTGTGTGGGTCCACTTAGTACACAGATTTCTTCAGTAAATATGTTGGAAAAAGTTTTTCAGATTTGAGATAATTTGAAAAAACTTTCCAACAAACCATGTACCCTAGGAATATCAAAAAATTGAGAAACAATAAGATTGTCAGGAATATATAAAATATATCTAGATACTAGTCTATGTATTAATCGACTGTTTATGTTATTAGTAAGGCTTCTAGTCAACAGTAGGCTGTTAGTAGTTAAGTTTTGGAGGAGTCAAAAGTTACATGTGGATTTTTGACAATGCAAGGAGTCAGTGCGCCAACCGTCTCCATTTTTCAAGGGTCAGTGGTATGTATTTAAGGTGTGCTATGTGATGTTTTGATATACCTTGTGAAATGATTACTGCAATCAAACTAATTAATGGACACATAGCTCTTATATGAGAATAATAGAGATGATCCTTGGCTATTTTAGCCTGCACTTATTAGTAACTCCAGATTCACGACTGCAACTTTTGTGACAACATTAGGATTCTAAATTTGGCCCTGGACTTACTGCCTAGATGCCTTGTTTAGGCTTTTTGGGTAGGACACCTGGCTTCTAAATAACACTTTAATTCTTTTTCAACTTAGGTGTAAAAATTCGTCAGCCTCAGGCTTTTTCCTAAAATCTTACTTTTTTCTTTTATAGATAAAACTTCCTTGCATTTTGATAAAAGTACACTTAATAATAGTTGAAAATGTCGCTAGTATGCATAGTGAGAAAAACCTTTTGGATTAAAGTAAATTTATGGGGAGCATGTATTCACGGCAACTTGAATTTATGTCTCCTGGGTTGTAAAATTAAAAAATACAATGTAAATTTATACATAGGAGTACATTTGAATGATGTTTTTGCTTTTAACAGGATTTTACTTAATGAATTTGTATAGGTTTAATTCCTTCATATTGCTAAGAAATTTGAATCATTTCTCATCTTTAACCCATCAGAATTAAAGGTATTTTTGAAAAGTCAATGGGCTGGGCACGGTGGCTCAAGCCTGTAATCCCAGCACTTTGGGAGGCCGAGGCGGGCGGATCATGAGGTCAGGAGATCGAGACCATCCTGGCTAACACAGTGAAACCCCGTCTCTACTAAAAAATACAAAAAACTAGCCGGGCGAGGTGGCGGGTGCCTGTAGTCCCAGCTACTCGGGAGGCTGAGGCAGGAGAATGGCATAAACCTGGGAGGCGGAGCTTGCAGTGAGCTGAGATCCGGCCACTGCACTCCAGCCCGGGCCACAGAGCGAGACTCCGTCTCAAAAAAAAAAAAAAAAAAAAAAAAAAAAGAAAAGCCAATGGAAGAAAGAAACTGATTTACAGTAGTTCTATTTTTGTATGACTTAAGCAATTAAGTGAAAATTAAATGCTGTGAAATTTTTAACTAAGTCTAGAGTTCTGCAGCCTTAAATCAAATCCTTTGACTAGAGGGTGGAGGGATGTTGGCTATAACTAAAATAAAATCTGGAGATCGAGGTTTTACTTCTGGTGTGTAGAATATAATGTGGCAGTTGTTTTTAAAAGGCCATGGACATTGATATGTTTTGAAAGAATGCCTCAAGAAAGTAACTATTAGCAGTTATTTAAGTTGACTTGATTTTATTATCAACCTCTTTAGGACAAATAGCTTGAAGCTAGAAGGTATAAAGAAATTGTGGGGGAAAGAAGGCTATCTTCCCAAGAAGGAAAGCAAAACTGGTGATGAAAGTGGAGCTCTGCCTATTCCTCAAGAGAGTATAATGGAGAATGTAGATCAAACTATAACAAAAAAGGATCAATCTCAAGTTCTTACCCAATCTAAAGAGGAGAAAGAAAAGCAGCTGCTGGCATCATCATTATTTGTTGGGCTAGGATCAGAAAGTACAGTCAACCTGGTAAGTAATCCGTTCTATTCCTCTAAGAATCGTTGTTGTCTGTTTGTACAAAAAAACTGGCTCTATAAAAGCTCCTGGCTGTCATTTATTTGTATGGTGAGAAGTGGCTTCCCCAGTTCTTATTCACCATCATGTCCCAGCTCCAGAACCACTAATGACATACCTTTTATATTCTTGAAAGAGAAAATGCAGTTGGCTCAACTTGAGTCAGGTGTTCTCTGTAACCCAGTCAGTGGACAAGGGTCAGGCTCCAAATAGTTACAGGTATGACCACGGCCACTCTCACCCCTGTGGGTGGATGGGGCAGTTCTCAAAGGGAAGGGGGATGATGATAATCATTCAACAATGTTGGTCTATCTTTGTAAAAAGTACTCCTCAAAATTGTATTACATAAATTGTATTCTCCCAGAACAATTATTCAGCTCTAAGAATGATCAATAATATTGCTTTGTAAAATGAAAAAATACTTAAATGATGTATTAAACAAAAAGTACAGAGTATAAAGTTTTATTTATGCCTTGTTTATACCTAAGGCTGAAAAGAATTATACAAAAATGATAATTATATTCAGATACTAAGATTATGATTTTGAAATTTTTTATACTGAGAAATTATTTTCATAGTAAAAGAATGACAAGTTGGAGTGAAGGACAGGTGCTGTTTTTGAGCATCTGAGAATACCATGTAATGTATCCTCCTTTTGGTGGCTAATGAACCCACCTTGTACAAAATTTTCATTAGAGTGACAACCTCCTCCTCCCACGGTGAAATTTCCCCTTCATTCCTGTCAGTACCAGGCCAGATGGTATACCATACTATGTACTCTTTATCTTTGTCTCTTTCTTTTCTAGACTCACCAGTCTAGATCCTGTTTCTGTCAGACTTGATATTCTCTCTTAAGAAAAAACAGATTCAGCCTAAAAATATTAATAATTAATGTACCTTAATATTTTCCAAGTTGACATTTGCAGATCAGCAGTAAAGTGACTGATCTTGGGTTTTTGAGTTGTCCTGGTAGGCTGTGATGAGAGGGTACCAGTGGAATGCTCTAGGAGGAACACACCAAAGTCAGATTACACCCAGGCTCGTGGAGCCGTGATTTGTGAACCTCATTGCTGCCTATTTAACAAGTGCATAGCTTTCAGGTAGATTTTTTCCTCAGGAGAACATTCAGGGTGGTATTAGATTTTTTTGTGGCGAGTTTGAAATCAGAAATGTTATTAAGATGTTTTTTCTATTAATGATGCTAAATCCTTTTTGGCTTACCTCTTATACTTCCCCCTCATTCTCACTCAGCTGTCACTGAAGAGTAGAAAAAGGAGTGTATTTCTCTGTTTTATGAGACCCTGAATTCTGTGAGGAATTGTGTTGTAACGTAGATGCATCATAAAGAAGGAGGAACAGTTAATGATGACATAAAATTAGCATGTATCCTCTCACTTCTCAGCCCCGACCCTTCCTCTGATACTGGGGCAAAGCAGACAGGATTGGGACTAACTGAATGTGCTCCTTCTGTGTCATGCCTCATTTTGGATGGCTGTTTTTCTCCAGGAATCCTGTTCCCTGCTGATTTTTCTTATGTTAACGTTCTCAGTTATATACATCAAGACTCTATTGATGTATTTCATTTTAACTAGCTTTTATTTTTAGGTCTGTGATCCATTTTGAATTAATTTTTTACATCACTTTAGAAAGGCCAAGGTTTATTATTATTTTTTCACCTTTGGCTTCTTATTTCACCTTTTTTTTTTTGAGACAGTCTTACTCTGTTACCCAGGTTGGAGTGCAGTAGCATAATCTTGGCTCACGGCAACCTCTGCCTCTCAGGTTCAAGCAATTCTCCTGTCTCAGCCTCCAGAGTAGCTGGGATTACAGGCATGTGCCACCAAGTCCAGCTAATTTTTGTATTTTTAGTAGAGACGGGGCTTCAGCATGTTGGCCAGGCTGGTCTCAAACTCCTGACTTCAAGTGATTCTCCTCCCTTGGCCTCCCAAAGTGCTGGGATTACAGGCGTGAGCCACCATGCCTGGCCTCACCTTCATTTTTAAGACATTTTTTTTCTGAGTATGCTGTGCTCAACTGTTTCTTTTCTTCAAGCATTTAAACAAAGATGTCGCTACAGTGTCTTCTGGCCTGTATAGCTTCTGAATACTAGCAGATTGACAGTGCAGAAGAAAAGATCATTAAGCTTGAAAACAAAGTAATAGAAACCATCCAAAATGAAACATAGACCAAAAAAAAAAAAAAAAAAAAATATGCAGAGAGCATCGGTGACCCAGGGGACAGTAACAAGCAGTCTAATATACATCTGGTTTTTTTTTTTTTGTTTTTTTTTTTTTAAGACAGAATCTTGCTGTATTGCCCAGGCTGGAGTGCAGTGTCATGATCTCAGCTCACTGCAACCTTTGCCTCCCAGGTTCAAGCAATTCTCCCACTTCAGTCTCCTGAGTAACTGGGATTATAGGCATGCACCACCACGCCTGGCTAATTTTTTTTTTTTTTGGTAGAGACGGGGTTTCACCATGTTGGCCAAGCTGGTCTCGAACTCCTGGCCTCAAGTGATCCACCTGCCTCAGCCTCCCAAAGTACTGGGATTACAGATGTGAGCCACCATGCCTGCCCTCTAATATACATCTAACTTGAGTCCCATAACTACTGAAAATAACTAGTATTTAACAGTTATTAGTAACTATTGAAAATAACTACAGTAGTTTTTGTGCCCCCTTGTTTTTGTGTTAATAAAATGTTAGTTCTTGTTTGGTGACTTCTGAATTTGGAGGTAAGAGACAAAAATCATCTGTTCAGAGTTGGAAGAAGGTGTTGGGACTTGAGGAGAGTGACAGAGAAGATATGAAAAGGGAACTAGAATTCTGGTCAACTAGAATTATGTAAAGGATGCTGTGTAGTGTCAAAGCACCCCGGGGGGTGGAGATGGAGAGTAGTGCCAGTCTGCTGCACTGATTCTAAATAGAACTTTGAGAGGCAAGGGAACACTTGAACCATCACTCCTCTTACATAGATTCACAGACCATTCTTCAGAAAGTTTAGACCAACAATGACAAGTTTGCCATTCTGTCTCCTGAATGTGTGGCAAACATCACTAGTCAGTTATTGAATTCTTTCCTGCTGAGTGTTCCAGTCAGCTGCTGCCAGTTAATTCTTGAGGTAAAATCAGTTTTTCTTTCCTGCTTACTAACTCACAGGCCACAAAATCATGATTATTATAGATGACTAAAACAGAGGTTGGGTCATCCCTGCATTCAAGAGTAACTTAGGCTTATACAGAACAACTATGGCAACTCAAAAAATGGCTAGTTTTCTCACTGTTTTTTAATTTGTTCAGTTCTATACTCTAGTATTCTGAAATCTAACAAGTTTTTTGTTCATGACTGACTTTTTGACCTTCTTTCTTTTTCTGATTCCATGTGTTTTTTTTTATGAGAAACAAGATTTAGCTAATAGTTCAAAGTTATATAGCTGTCAGAATTTTAGGTCTTAACATTTTATTTATCTCTGATTCTTTGCAAATTTATTCTTTGTAGTTAGAACCTCAGCAAATTGTTATATTGCCGAGTTGAAATTATAGATGAATGTTTAAAACTCATGACTAGTAGAATGATTTCTTTTTATATTATGATGTTTTATTTTTGCAGCTGGGAAAAGCAGATACTGTCTCTCACAAGTTCAGAAGGAAATCAAAAATCAAGGAAGCTAAAAGTGGTGAAGCATCCAGTACTCATAATATGACCTGTTCTTCCTTTAGTTCTTTGTCAAATGTGGCATATGAAGATGACTATTACTTGAATACTTTGCACGATAGAGGAGACAAAGAATTAAAGACATTTTCTCTCAATTCAGAACTTTTGGATTCTGAGTCACTCACAGAACTGCCCTTGGTTGAGAAATTCTCAAATTGCAGTCTGTCTACACCTTCATTGTTTGCTGATAACAGCATGGAAATTTTTCACCCTCCTCAATCTATTGCAGCCTCAGTTGCCAAGGAAAGCTCTTTAGCTTCATCTTTTTTGGAAGAAACTACTGAATACATACACTCAAATGCTATGGAAGTCTGTAATAATGAAACCATATCAGTGTCTTCTTATAAAATTTGGAAAGATGATTGTTTATTGATGGTCTGGTCAGTCACTAATAAGAGTGGTTTGGAATTGAAAAGTGCTAACTTAGAAATTTTTCCTGCAGAAAATTTCAAGGTAAAATTTAAAGGTATTATTGTTTTATTTTCAGTGTGTATTTTGTGTTCTCTCTTCCTGCGCTCTTTAAATGTCTCGTTCACTTTTGTCATAAACACTAAAATGAAACTCTCAAGTTATTTAGCAAAGTGGAAGATTAAGGAGTAAGGATATTGAAGAATAAATGTGTATACTGTTTACTTCTTTCTGTCACCAATTTATTTTTACATACTAAGTGCTCAGACATCAGTTCTCTTTCTTCCCTAGCTCTGACAGATTGCCATTGTGATTGCTGGAAGTATGTTTAATTGCATTATTGTATGGATGTCCTTGGTGGAGTTAATGAGATTTGACTAGTATATTTATCTTCCACAAAACTGGCCCAGTTTCTTCTATGAGCTAGAATGTGTTGAATGGGATATTGTCTGGGCCACTGACCAGAGCAAAAGTTCCTGATACTAGATGTGCTTTACAATCACCTGTGGGGCCGGGCGCGGTGGCTGACGCCTGTAATCACAGCACTTTGGGAGGCTGAGGTGGGCAGATCACGAGGTCAGGAGTTTGAGACCAGCCTGACCAACATGATGACGCCCCATGTCTACTAAAAATACAAAAATTAGCTGGGCGTGGTGGTGCGCACCTGTAATCCTAGCTACTCAGGAGGCTGAGGCAGGAGAATCGCTTGAACCTGGGAGGTGGAGGTTGCAGTGAGCCAAGATTGTACCATTGCACTCCAGCCTGGGTGACAGAGTGAGACTCCATCTCAAAAAATAAAAAATAAAAAAATAACCTGTGGAACTTAAAAAAACAGACCAAACCCTTCCCAGTTGCTTTAACTTGAGGGTAGAGAATGAGAATAGATGACACCTGTATTTGTATTTATATTTAAATTCTTTTAAAAATTATTTTAAAACTCTCCTATCTTTAAAAACCTAGGGCCAGCCAGGACATTTACAGAGTTTTAACTGTAATGCCATTTGTTAACATAATTTTGACCTGTGTCAATTATTTCATTATCTGTTCTAGTGAATTTTTCTCAAGTGAAGTTGTCAGTCATCTTCATAATGTAGTTTGTTATTAACTTCCCACATTAGTATGATTTGTACCACTTCAATAGAAAATTGGTAGTCATATAATAGTCTGTATTGATCCCTTCCTTCTTCAACACTTTTGTTACTTTTATTTGCAGGTCACTGAGCAACCTGGATGCTGTTTGCCTATAATGGAAGCAGAAAGCACCAAAAGCTTTCAATATAGTGTGCAGATAGAAAAACCTTTTACAGAAGGAATTCTTTCTGGTTTTATTAGGTATCATATGATGGATACTCATTCTGCTCAGCTGGAATTTTCTGTAAACTTATCACTGTTAGATTTCATTAGGTAAATGTTTTGTGAAATGTTAATTCAAGTTGTTCATTCACCAACTATTTTTTAGACCTCTTCTGTGGATGGAGGCACTATGCTGGGTGCTAGGGAGTATAACAGTTAAAAACTACACACAGTTCCTACCTTAGAGGAATTTCTAGTCTATGGAGGAGATGTGGTGCAATTACATACATACATATGTAATTATGAATTGTGCTGTGAAGAGAACATAAGTGGTACAATGAGGGATTATAATGAGAGACCTGATTTAGGTTGGAGTTGGTTGGTGACCTGGAAAAACTTGTGAGAAAAAGTATTATTTAAACTAAATAATTCCAAAGATTCTGCATGGCTTTTAAAAGTTTCTCTCATTTGTATTTTATTCAATTATTTCATAAAATCTGTTTGTTAAGCTTTAGAGAAATGTAAGAAAATTGCTCGACATAGTTATTAAACTTTTATTAAACATGCAGTTTTTACCATTGTACTAGGCACCGTGCAGTGTTACCAAAATAATTGAAAACAATATCTTACCTGCTCTAATTTTGTTTTATAAATGTACTGTTTTTGAACATTAAAAATATGAAGGCTGCCTGAACCCAGAATGCAGAATACCAATGAATATCTCTCTATATATTTTTAACCTCCACATGTCACTTCTGTTACAATACAATGCTCTAAATTTTGTTCATCATTCTTTTTTTGTTTTGTTTTGAGACAGGGTCTTGCTGTGTCACCCAGGCTGGAGTGCACTGCCACACTATGGTTCACTGCAGCCTCGACCTCCCAGGCTCAAGTGATCCTCCCACCTCAGGCTCCTGAGTAGCTGGGACTACAGGAATGTGCCACCATGCCAGCTAATTTTTGTGTTTTTTGTAGAGACAGAGTTTTGCCATGTTGCTCAGGCTAGTCTGAAACTCTTGGGCTCAAGCAATCTGTCTGCCTTGGCCTCCCAAAGTGCTGGGATTAGGGGCAAGGACTACCATGCCCAGCTTTGCCCATTCTTTAAAGTCTTTTAGTAATAACATAACTGTCAGTCTATTAGAGTACTGTATGCCTGTGGTGCTGATAGGATAAAATCCAGCCTTCAAAAAACTTATGTTGTGTAATTGTGGAGGTGTATCCCGTGGCGAACCTTAGTAATCAGAAGAATCACAGTATATTTAACACAGACCGTTGTTCTGTGTGTATTAATAAAATCCTCTGTATTTTTAAGATATCTTTCTTGATTATCAAATCAATAGATCCTTATTATAAAACTTAAATGCTACAGAAAAATATAAGTAGAATATAAAAGTTCTTTGTATTCCTATCCCCAGAGATATCCAGTTTTAACTATTTGATCTTTAGTCTCCTGAACCATTTAAAAAATGTATTTGTTAAAGTTCTTTCTTTTGGTCTAATTTACTTAGGGTGCTAGATCTTTGTATTCATGCTCTTTTTCATAGCTTTGATAGAGTATCCCATTATCCCCAAAATCAAAGTAGACATAAAAGAAAAGTTCTGTATTATATTTGAATGGTTTATGAAATTACTTGGTAAAATCTTAGTGGAATGACTAGTAGAAAGAGAGAGAACTGAGTGATTTATTGAAATGATATTTTAAATTTAATAATATACCTGCTTTCAGTATTTTCATCAGGTTGGAGGATGATACTAACCATTTTTAGCATATTTGCTTTAAAGACATAAATCTTACGGCACCCAAATTTACAATGATTGTGTTTTATTCTCATGAGGCATTTGAAATTTGTTTATTTAGAATCATTTCACTGTTTTTGACATATATCTAATTTTAATAATTATTTTCAGACCGTTAAAAATCTCAAGTGAAGACTTTGGGAAACTCTGGTTATCCTTCGCCAATGATGTGAAACAAAATGTAAAAATGTCAGAATCTCAAGCTGCACTTCCTTCTGCACTAAAGACTCTGCAACAGAAACTAAGACTCCATATTATTGAAATTATAGGTTTGTAGAGTTATGAAAAGGCTATTCTGTGTTTACAGGAGCTTTCTTATAATTGGAACACAAATCAACTCTTACAAGTATCAGATTTGTTAGAGCTTTATTTCCTATTGTGACTGTCTTTCCGATGAATGTGCTTTTCAAACTGTATTAAATAATTTTTTATTGGAAAATACACATATATAAAATATACCATTTTAACAATTTTTAAACATGTAGTTAAATGGCATTAAGTATATTTACACTGTTGTGCAACTATCACCATCATCTGTCTGCAGAACTTTTTTATCTTCCTCAGCTGGAATGCTATACCTATTAAACACTAACTCGGCCTTTCCCCTTCCTCTCCACCTCTTGGCAACTACCGTTTTACCTCTTGTCTCTATGAACTTGACTGTGTTAGGTACCTTATATAATGTGGAATCATACAATACTTGTCCTTTTGTATCTGGCTTATTTCACTGAGCATAATATCTTTAAGGTTGATCCATGTTGTAGAATGTGTCCGAATTTTAATGTGATACATTTTGTTTATCCATTCATCTGTAAATGGATACTTGGGTTACTTCCACCTTTTGGCTATTGTGAGTAATGCTGCTGTGAACAGGGTTATACAAATACCTGTTTGTGTCCCTACTTTCTGTTCTTTATTTGGTTATATACCCAGAAGTAGAATTAGTAGATTATATATATGATAATTATAATTTTTTTTTTTTGAGACAGAGGCTCACTTTGTTGCCCATGCTTTAGTGCAGTGGTGCGATCTGAGCTTACTGCAACCTCCACCTTCCATGCAAGCTATTCTTATGCCTCAGCCTCCCGAGTAGCTGGGATTACTGGTGTGTGGCACCATGCTCAGCTAATTTTTTGTATTTTTTAGTAGAGATGGGGTTTCACCATATTGCCCAGCCAGGTCTAGAACTCCTCAGCTTAATTAAGTAATCTGCCTGCCTCGGCCTCCCAAAGTGCTAGGATTACAGGCATGAACTACTGCGCCTGGCCTAGATTTAATTTTTTGAGAAACCACCATAGCATTTTCACAGCAACTGCATCATTTTATATTCCCACTAGCAATGTACTGGGGTTCCAGTTTCTCCACATCTTCATCAACACTTGTTATTACCTGTTTTTTTTCTTTTTTTTTTTTTTTTTTTTTTTTTTGAGACGGAGTCTTGCTCTGTCGCCCAGGCTGGAGTGCAGTGGCCGGATCTCAGCTCACTGCAAGCTCCGCCTCCCGGGTTCACGCCATTCTCCTGCCTCAGCCTCCCGAGTAGCTGGGACTACAGGCGCCCGCCAGGTCGCCCGGCTAGTTTTTTGTATTTTTAGTAGAGACGGGGTTTCAGCATGTTAGCCAGGATGGTCTTGATCTCCTGACCTCGTGATCCGCCCGTCTCGGCCTCCCAAAGTGCTGGGATTACAGGCTTGAGCCACCGCGCCCGGCCTGTTTTTTTTTTTCTTTAATATTAGCCATCCTAATGGGTATGAAGCATAGTATCTCATTGTGGTTTCAATTTGCAGTTTCCTTGGTGATTAGTGATACTGAGTATCTTTTCATGTGCTTATTAGCCATTTGTGTATCATCTTGGAGAAATGTCTGTTTAAGTCCTTTTGCATTAAATCATTTTTCACTTTTGTTTTGTTGTAGGCAATGAAGGGCTATTGGCCTGTCAGCTGCTCCCATCCATCCCCTGCTTACTGCATTGCCGAGTTTATGCAGATGTATTAGCCCTGTGGTTCAGATCTTCCTGCTCTACTCTTCCTGACTATTTACTATATCAGTGTCAAAAGGTGATAGAGGGATCCTAGCAGAAGCTCTGCTAAATTTTACTCCATCAAGATCAATGGTTTACATAGATAAACTTATTTACCAAAGTCAAAAGAACTCATGGTACGTCTAATGAAAATGGGGATTATTACAAGTGTGGTTTATATGTTTTCTTTGATTCCTGGTCAAGAAAGATCCCCAAAACTGTATCCCTAACCTTTAACTCAGGATTGTACAGTATGTTTAGGTCCCTCAAAAAGTGACCTAAGCTAATGTTATAAACTGCTAATGATTTATATATCACTTAGTGTGTAGAGGGACTGAAGATATTTATTTTGTTATAAATAATTTTATAGCACGTTTACTCTAGTGCTAGCTAATTTTTAATAAAGCCAAGTCTCAGTTTTCTGCATTAAATGAAAGGGAGACATGAAATTGATAATCTCAAACTTAATTCATATTTGGCTTTGGAATGCAGTTATGTTTTTTGGTAGGCAATACTTTTGATTATGTTTGGCTTAGATCAGTGTTGAACTAAGTTGGCATAGCACACACAGTTGTATGAGATCCATGAGCATGCTGGATATTGAGGGGATCCAATCTGTGGTATATTTTTTATTATAGATAACTGTTACACATAATTCCAGATAATTTGGCTATAAAATTTGTCTGTTTTCCCCTTGCATTTATTTTAAAATTCAAAGTAAATCACTCTATTCTTATTTTGAAAACTCAGAGCCATTTTCAAAATATCATATAGAAACAAAACCCATAAGCGCACACAGTAACAAAGCAAACAGATACAAAAATGGCTTTTTAGTTATGACAAATATTTTAGTCGGTTACCACTTAGATCCTTTTGGCAAATTAAAATTTGTGATTAGAGTATAAATGACAAAACTATCTTTTCCTGGCCTTTGAATCCACTAGTACTCAATGGATATAGCTGAAGCAGAGACTGTCTAAGTATAACATACAGGTTTTTCAGTAAAATGTATCATTTTCTTTTTTTTTTTTTTTTTTTTTTTTGAGGCGGAGTCTCACTCTGTTGCCCGGACTGGAGTGCAGTGGCCGGATCTGAGCTCACTGCAAGCTCCGCCTCCCGGGTTTACGCCATTCTCCTGCCTCAGCCTCCCGAGTAGCTGGGACTACAGGCGCCTGCCACCTCGCCCCGCTAGTTTTTGTATTTTTAGTAGAGACGGGGTTTCACCGTGTTAGCCAGGATGGTCTCGATCTCCTGACCTCGTGATCCGCCCGTCTCGGCCTCCCAAAGTGCTGGGATTACAGGCTTGAGTCACCGCGCCCGGCCAAAATGTATCATTTTCATGTTATAGTTATGCCTGTGTGGCCTCTGTCAGAACTATTATCAGTAAAAGAGGTTAAGCCTATATATGAATGGTGGACCAAAATCTTGAGGTTGTACATTAACTGAAATAGTATTTTATAAAATCTTATGGTGCTGTGGAAAATATTATTTCACCTTTTCTGACACTTCACCATGGAGACTATTTTAAGTCATTTAATACTCAGTTAATACTCTGGTTAATTGGTACTGTTAATCACCCAGGTCAGGAATTCTGATTTTAGGTTATCTCATTAATTATGACTGATAAAGAAGCTAAGGGGATTCCCCAGAGCTAATGGATTTCATTAGTCATTTGTGTCAAGAGTATTCCTCCCTAAAAATAAAAGCAGTATTTTCTTTCTCAATTTTTAAGTTATTCATTAAAAAATATATAATATCTTGTTACTTTTATTCTTTTAAAAACATACAGTGAAACCTTGCTACAAGAGTAATAAGTGACTGGAATTTCTTGCATAATAGGTTCCTCCTTTTGAATAGATCAGATTCATCCCCAGGCTCTCAGCAGTGTCATGAAGGAGTGTGCTGACTCCAGGGGTGCGGTGGACACTGGTAGCTAGCCTTATCAGCTCCCTCCTTATTCCTACCTCTGTCAGCAGCATCCCTCACCCCTTACCTAATTCTGCTGTGACTCTGACAGAGAGGAAGTGCCTTCTCACTTTGCAAAGGAATGCAGCATGTCACAAAGAAGGTGCTCCAATTTTTTGTGTCCTTACTTCCCTATGTTTGCCTAGTTACTGAGGCTAGGTCGAGTGTGGAGCAATAGGTAAGATGCTGAGAGCACATGGACAGCTACCAGGGAGATATGCTGCTTGGTTACAGGGTGTATTCATGAGTGGTAGCTGCAGTTGTCGTGAGAGACATGCTTGGCATACAGAGCTGCCTAATGGATGGGAGACATGTAATGGTAGATTTAGGGCTGGGAGCATGATTTTGGGTCTGCCCAAAGGAATGTGGTGTCACTTTTGTTCTTTCTGACCCACTAAATAAAAAGTAGGGTAACAGGGTTTCTACTGAAATGTTTAGTAGAATGTTTACAGTTTTTATATTTTTATGATTTTAGAAACAACAATAATAGAAGAATAGATTTTAAGGAACTTCAGAGCAGTATATATTCTGTCTAAACTCGTTGAATGTTTTAAGTTGTAAATCAGGCATCACACCAGCCTTTATTTTTGCATTGCAGGAGATGTGATATAAAGTAGGGAGTTCTTTTTTTTGTTTTGTTTTGTTTTGTTTTTTTTGAGACGGAGTCTCACTCTTGTTGCCCAGGCTGGAGTGCAATGGTGCAATCTTGGCTTACTGCAACCTCCGCCTCCCAGGTTCAAGTGATTCTCCTGCCTCAGCCTCCCTCGTAGCTGGGATTACAGGCATGCGCCACCACACCCAGCTAATTTTTTTGTATTTTTAATAGAGATGGGGTTTCTCCATGTTGGTCAGGCTGGTCTCGAACTCCCGACCTTCGGTGATCTGCCCGCCTCAGCCTCCCAAAGTGCTGGGATTACAGGCGTGAGCCACTGTGCCCGGCCTAATTTATTTTTGTGGGTGGACTCATTCTCTTTACCTAATAGTCATAATTTAGTCAGTGAAGGGACAACATCTGGGGGTAAGAGTATGGAGGAGATGCTCAGCTTTATGAGTTTTGTGCCAGGCATCTTTGCTGAAAATGGAGATGGCAGCAAGTGTGAATCTGGGGGAATAGAAGGGAAGACAGAAAAGCCTTAAGAGTAGATGAAGGAGGAAGGGTACCAGAATAGTCCCTGTGGAGGCAGGCAGATCAGAGCTCAGGGTTTGAAAGTGGGCCTGAGTAAGGGTCCTGCTAGAGAAACTGCAGATGGAAGCTGAGCAGTTACCAACTGCTAACGTGCCAAGTATGCCAAGCACACATGTGTCCTATAGAGGAGCATTATTTTAAACAACGTTCTATCATCTACCAAAATAATTGTGGTAAAAGTGTAGTATTTTATTTTTTCCTTTTATGTCAGCAATATTTTAAAATATTGGTCTGTTTATCTTGTATTTTTACGGATAAATGTGGTATTTGCCTCATGATTGTGAGCCACTGAGCGTGCACTGAATCTATTCACACGTCTTTAAGATGTTTTGCTGTGTTAAAAATTTTAGGAGAGAAAAGTGCAAGTGAATAATTATTTAATAGACATTTATTACTTTATTTTGGAGTTGAATTCTGTCATTTGAAAAAGTTCAGTAATGTAATAAATACAAAGTGATCTGTACTTTTTTTGGTCTATATGTTCTTTATTAACTAAGTAGCTGAATAATAAGTAATATTATTTAAACAATAATTTGGTAGACATTAGCTAAAAAGAGCAGCAGCAATTGAAATGGGATGAAAAGAATGTTTTATTCATTACACCCCCCAAAGAATCTTGTCTAATTGGTTAAAAGTAAAGATACTGATATTTCTGTTTCTGTGTGGTGGTCAGAGATAACTTTGTGGGCTTCAGACAAGTTACAGCATAGATTGATTCTCAGGATGCCTGTCCATATCCCCTGCTTTCACCTTAGGCTGACCATCATACCCTTCCTTTATAGATGTCTGAAGATGCCAGAAACACAGCAAATCAATTAGAAATTTAGTGACCAAAGAATCTGAGTGTGCTGGTCATCTCATGTATCCTAAAACATAAAGCTAGATCAGAAATGGAGTTTAAATCTCACTGATTTGTGTCTCTTGTTGGCTACAATGTATAAGAAGAAAAAAAAAACCCTGAGACTTGAAGCTCCATCTTTGGGGCACTGAGGTCAGAAAAGGAAGTTTAAATGCACCACACTCACTATAGTAATTGAAAAGAAGGGAGCTGTTGAAGGGAGGGGTGGCCTGCAGTCCTATGGGCCAGGGTTAATGATTGCACAGTAGTTACTGGTTTAGTGTATACATAATGGGAGACTGAGCTTTTTGTGCTTAGGAACTCTCTCTGTGTGTATAGTTTTTGTTTTTTTGATAGACTATTTTTTAAGACTTTTTTGGAGCAGTTTCAGGTTCAAGCAAAATTGAGAAGAACAGAGGTTTCCCATATACTCCATCCTGCCACATACATGGATAGACTGCCCCATCATGAGTATCCCCTACCAAAGTGTTATATTTGTTATAATTCGTGAGCCTACCTTGACATATTGTTATCACCAAATGTTTTACATTAGTGTTCACTTATGATGTACATTCTGTGGGTTTAGACAAATGTATAATGACATGAATCCACCAGTGTAGTATCATACAGAGCGTGTTCACTGTACTAGAAATCCTCTGTGCTCTGCCTGCTTATCCCTTCTGCCCTCCTGCCCCCAACCCCTGGTAACCCCTGATGTTTTTTACTATCTCCATAGTTCTGCCATTTCCAGAATATCATATCATTGGAATCATATAGTAGTAGATTGTTAGTAGAACAAGTTTTAGATTGTTCTCACTTAGTTAATATGCATCTAAGTTTCCTCCATATCTTTTCATGGCTTACTTTTTAGCATTGAAAAATTCATGTGTATACCACAGCTTTTTTAATCCATTCACTTACTGAAAGACGTGGTTGCTTCCAAGTTGTGGCAATTTTGAATAAAACTGCTATAAACATTGTATACAGATTTTTGTGTAGACATGTCTTCAACTCCTTTGGGCAAATACCAAGGAGCATGATTGCTGGATCCTATGTTAAGAGTATGTTTAGTTCTGTGAGAAACTGCCAAATTGTCTTCCAAAGTGGCTGTACTATTTTGCATTCCTGCCAGCAAAGAATGAGAATTCCTGTTGCTCCACATCCTTGCCAGCATTCGGTGGTGTCAGGGTTTTGGATTTTGGCCATTCTAATAGGTGTATAGTGATATCTCATTTTAATTTGCATTTCTCTGATGACATATGGTGTTGAGCATCTTTTCATATGCTTTGTTGCCATCTGTCTGTTTCTGTGTGTGTGTGTGTGTGTGTGTGTGAGAGAGAGAGAGAGAGAGAGAGAGATGCCTGTCAAGGGCTTTAGCCCATTTTTAAATCAAGTTTTCTGATTGTTTGAGTTCTTTCTGTGTTTTTGGTAACATTCTCTTGTCAGATGTATCTTTTGCAAATATTTTCTTCTGGTCTCTGGTTTATCTTTTCACTCTCTTGATAGTGTCTTTTGCAGAGCAGAGATTTTTAATTTTAGTGAAGTTCAGCTTATTAAATGTTTCTTTTATGGATTATGCCTTGATGTTATGTCTAAAAGTCATTGCTAAACCCAAGATTATCTAGATTTTTCTCCTGTGTTATCTTCTTGGAGTTTTACAGTTTTGTATTTTACTTTTAGGTATATGATCCATTTTGAGCCAATTTTTGTGCAAGGTGTAAGGTCTGTGTCTAGATTCATTTTTTTTTTTGCATGTGGATGTCCAGTTGTTCCAGCACCATTTCTTGAAAAGACCATCTTTTCTCCATTTTATTGCCTGCTTCTTTGTCAATGTGTTTCTCTGTTTTTATGTTACTCTAAAGAAATACCCGAGGCTGGGTAATTTATAAAGAAAAGACGTTTAATTGGCTTGTGGTTCTGCAGGCTGTACAGGAAGCACAGTGCTAGCATCTGCTTCTGGTGAGGCCTCGGGAAGCTTACAATCATGGTGGAAGGCAAAGGGAGAGCAGGTGGTGTCTCATGGTGAGGAAGGGAGCAAGAGAGAGAGGAGGGAGGTCCCAGACTCTCTTGAACAAACAGACCTCATGTGAACTAACTGAGCAAGAACTGACTTATCACCAAGGGGATGGTGCTAAGCCATTCATGTGGGATCTGCCCCATGATCCAATTACTTCCCACCAGGCCCTACCTCCAACATTGGGAATCACATTTCAACATGAGATTTGGAGGGGATAAGCATCCAAACTGTATCAGTCAAATCAGTTGACTATATTTATGTGGATCCATTTCTGGGCTCTCTATTCTCTTCTACTCATCTATTTTTGTCTTTTGCCAGTGCTACACTGCCATGATTATTCTAGCTTTATAGTAAGTCTCTAAGTCAGGTAGTGTCGGTCTTCCAACTTTGTTCTCCTTCAATATTATGTTGGCTCTTCTGGGTCTTTTGCTTCTTCAGATTGAATTTAGTGTATAGATATGTACAAAATAACTTGCTGGGTTTTTTGTTGGGATTGCATTGAATCTAAAGATCAAATTGGGTAGAAGAGACATCTTTAATCAAAGATACTTTTATTTCTTCCTGTCGAATCAGTATACCTTTTATTTCCTTTGTTGCCTTATTAAATTCACCAAGATTTCTAGTATAATGTTGAAAAGCAGTGGTGAGAGGAGATATTCTTCTCTTCCTCCTGATCTTAGTGGGAAAGCTTCTAGTTTCTCACCATTAAGTATGATGCTAGCTGTAGGATTTTTGTAGAGATTCTTTATCAAGGTGAGGAAGTTCTCTCTATTCCTGATTTAGTGAGATTTTAATCACGAATGGGTGTTGGATTTTGTCAGCTGCTTTTTTATTTTTACTTTTTGAGACGTAGTCTCACTCTGTCGCCCAGGCTGGAGTGCAATGGCATCATCTCGGTTCACTGCAACCTCTGCCTCCCAGGTTCAAGTGATTCTCTGCCTCAACCTCCTGAGTAGCTGGGATTTCAGGCACACTCCACCACGCCCAGCTAATTTTTGTATTTTCAATATAGATGAGGTTTCACCATATTGGTCAGGCTGGTCTTGAACTCCTGACCTCGATCCACCCGCCTTGGCCTCCCAAAGTGCTGAGATTACAGGTGTGAGCCACTGCGCCTGACCTGTCAGCTTTTTTTTTTCCGTATCAGTATGATTATTTGATTATTCTTCCTTAGCCTGTTGACATGATGGATTACATCCATTAATTGTTATTATTATTATTATTATTTTTTGAGATAGAGTCTCGCTCTGTCATCTAGGCTGGAGTGCAGTGGTACAATCTCATCTCACTGCAACCTCCACCTTACAGGTTCAAGCAATTCTGTCTCAGCATTGCAAGTAGCTGGGACTACAGGTACATGCCACCAGGCCCTGCTAATTTGTTTTTGTATTTTTAGTAGAGACGGGGTTTCACCATGTTGGCCAGGCTGGTCTTGAACTCCTGACCCCAAGCGATATGCCTGCCTTGGCCTTTGAAAGTACTGGGATTACAGACATGAGCCACTGTGCCTGGCCTGATTTTGAATGTTGAACCAGCTTTGTATAACTGAGATAAGTCCTACTTGGTTATGGTGTATAATTCTTATTTTATTTTGTTGGATTTGATTTGCTAATGTTTTGTTGAGGTTTTATACATCTATATTTATGAGAGACTAGTCTATATATTTTTTTTCCTTGTAATATCTTTGTCTAGTTTTGGCATTAAGGTAATTCTGACCTCATAGAATGAGTTAAGAAGTATTTCATCTGTAGTTATCTCCTGGAAGAGAGCTACTATAATTTCTTCTTTTGGTAGAAACATCTGTGAACCCACTTGGGCCTGGTGCTTTCTGTTTTGGAAGTTTATTAATTATTGATTCAACTCTTTCATAAAGATAAGCCTATTCAGATAGTTTTTTTGTGTGTGTGAGTTTTGGCAGATTGTGTCTTCTGAGGAATGGTCCACTTCATCTAGGTTATCAAATTTGCAGGCATAGAGTTATTCATAGTGTTCCTTGATTATCTTCTTAATGTTCATAGGCCCTATAGTGATGTCCCCTCTTTCATTTATGATATTAGTAGTTTGTGTCCTCTCTTTTTCTTATGTGTAAGTTTTTGTGTCTCTTTTGCCTGACACAATAGGCACTCAATAACAGCCATTCGTCTATTGAATGGGTAACTAAAGAGACCTGTCCACTCAAAATAAGTGACCTGGGACCAGATAATATCCAGGGATTTATATTAGTAATTCTGTGGCCCTCCCAGAAGTAAAGAAATGTGATCTGATCCAATTTAAATATTTAAGTTAACAGAAAGGGATTCCAGTGAAAATAGCCTATGCCAGTTTGTACCAGGTGGGAGAGAGGAAACATGGTATCTTCATGAGACCCTTCCAGCCTGAATACTCTCTTAAAAGAACATGTCATGCCATTTAAGAGATCTCTCTGCAAATGCAATGTTATTGCAGATAGAAATTATGACTTGGAGGAGGGATACTTTTCTGTATTAAATAGTTCATAAAGTTTCATTGTTCTAAAAACTTGTTCTAGGACAAAAAGCAGTAGACATCTAATTGGGGCAGTTAAAAATAGGGAACTAATGAATATGATAAGGCAGACTTACTAGCTAAATCAGCATCACTTATTTCTTCAAAAAAGTAGGCACTATGATAAAGGGAGGGACAACTACACGTTAGTAAGATCAATAACATCAGGAAAGTTGGGGAAGAACAGGCCCTCTGGGATAAAGCAGCAGAAAGGAATTACTTAAAAGGAAATGTGTTTCATATGCATCACACACAAAAATTTTTATGATAGGTACATGGATCCAAGGTAGGAAAACACCCAAAAGGTGAATCCCAGAGAATCCTGAGAACTTACAAACATTGCGGATGCAGAGAAGATGGGCCTGGTTGTGCAGAAAGTACAGATGATGTGGAGCATATGAGCTTCCTGGAGCATCTTTAATGCTGAAAAAATAGTGGGTCCTTGTAAGCAGTTGCAGCCAGATTGTGAGCCTTTTTCCAAGGGAGGGAATCAATTTCCGTTAGTTATTTTAAACTCTTTTCCTAAGTGGATGAGTACTTTTCCTTCCCCAAAACATTACATTGCCAATGCCACTAAATGGCTGACTTCAGGAAATTTTTCCTTGATAGGATCTGGCAGATTATGTGCCAAATGGAGAGACGAGAGCCCAGAGGTTAATTGTGTTTCAGTGAAAGTGCTTAGAAATATTTTAATTGCACATCTCCTTCACTCCTTATATGACAAGTAGAAAGGAGCAGAGGCAAGGCATGTACATTCTCAGGGGGAGGCATTTGATCTCTACCAAATAATTTAATGAAGGCAAGGACAAAACCAGTGACTGGAACAAGCTGGTCCTGTTAGTGATAGTTACCAAGGTATTCGAATTTATTTTCTTATTTTAGTTGAATGATTAATGGTTTACAGGGGTCAATAGTTATTGTGAATTATGGGAAAGATAAAATGATTTTGTACACTTGTTACTGGACCAGTCTTCATTTACAGACATAGAATATGTCTATTTTGGGCCGGGCGCGGTGGCTCAAGCCTGTAATCCCAGCACTTTGGGAGGCTGAGACGGGCGGATCACGAGGTCAGGAGATCGAGACCATCCTGGCTAATACGGTGAAACCCCGTCTCTACTAAAAAAATACAAAAAACTAGCCGGGCGAGGTGGCGGGCGCCTGTAGTCCCAGCTACTCTGGAGGCTGAGGCAGGAGAATGGCGTGAACCCGGGAGGCGGAGCTTGCAGTGAGCTGAGATCTGGCCACTGCACTCCAGCCTGGGCAACGGAGCGAGACTCCGTCTCAAAAAAAAAAAAAAAAAAAAAAAGAATATGTCTATTTTGGAACTTAGAAATTCCTAGGTTTTTATAGATAAAACATCATTTATAATTAATTGGTTTCTCAAATGTTGCCTTTTTATTGATTCAGATTTTGTTGAAGATGATTAGAACATTGAATATCTTTCATATGTCCTGTGATAGCTGATAGCTGCCACCATGAATAAAAGTGGCACAATTGGAAAGACCTGAACTGCAATAATTTTGTAAACTTTTTTATTACAAAAATTTCAAATACATACAAAATAAACAGTGACATAATGAACCCATGTACCATTATCCAGCTTCAACAACTATCAGCATTCTGCCATTCTTATCATACTCCTTACTTCCTGCCCCCACTAGATTATTTTTATAGTTCTTTTATTCGCATACATTGAAATGCACAAATCTTAACTGCTTAACCTCATCAAGTCGATATGCCTTTGTAACCCACAACCGTATCAAGCTGTGAAGCATTTCCATTACCCCAGTAACCTCCTCTTGTCCCTTCCCAGTCAATCCCTGTGCTCCATCATCACCCTGCTACTGTTGTGTGTTTTTTTTTTTCTACTATAGGTGTGTTTTACTTGTTCTAGAACATCATATAATTGGAATCATTAAGGATGTACTTTTTTTTGGAGACAGAGTTTCACTCTTGTCGCCCAGGCTGGAGTGCAATGGTGCGGTCTGGGCTCATTGCAACCTCTGCCTCCCGGGTTCAAGCAATTCTCCTGCCTCAGCCTCCCAAGTAACTGGGATTACAGGCGCCCGCCACCATACCCGGCTAATTTTTGCATTATTAGTAGAAATGGGGTTTCGCCATGTTGGCCAGGCTGGTCTCGAACTCCTGACCTTAGGTGATCACCTGCCTCAGCTTTCCAAATTGCTGGGATTGCAGGTGTGAGCCACCGTGCCCAGCCAAAGATGTACCTTTTAAATCAAGCTCTTTTGATTCGTTAAATCTTTGTTGTTGCATTTATCAACTATATGGAAAGACAGGACCTGACAGGAATAGTGTACTGAACAGATGTGGGAACAAAATTAGATACGATACTGATGGCACATGAGGAGTGTTGGTGAGATATTCCTTAGCCTGAGATGTGTCATATTGATGAGTTCACACATTTTCTTCACCCACTAATACATCTCCAGCATCTAGAACAACTTTAAATAACATGAGCTCAAAACAGAAGGGGTTGAGTGACAGAAGGTAACATGATTTGGGAGGGAGATGCAAGATTGGGAATTTGTGGTCAGAGAATAGTGATCCACTTGAATTAAAGGATTCATTAAAATGTTTGTAGCGGGCTCAATCATCTGAACCTTTGATAATTTTATCACATACATATGGGATTATATTTAGCCTGACCAATTCTGAAGACTTTAATTATTTATGCTTTTCAGACAGAGTCTTGCTTTGTTGCTGAGGGTAGACTGTAATGGATCCATCACAGCTCACTGCAGCCTTGGCCTCCTGGGGTCAAGTGATCTTTGCACCTCAGCCTCCCAAGTAGCTGAGACTACAGGCACACATCATTAATGCCTGGCTAATTTTTGTATTTTTTGTAGAGATGGGGTTTTGCTATGTTGCCCAGGCTAGTCTTGAACTCTGGGGCTCAAGCATTCCAGCCACCTTGGCCTCCCAAAGTGCTGGGATTACAAGCCACTATGTATGGCCAGACTTCTTTCAAACTATATTGACTGTGACCCACAGTAAGAAATACATTGTCTATCATGACCTAGTTTATGCATCATGTATATAATTGAAATTTCAAATTGCACAAAAAATCACTTAGCTAATAGTCCCATGCACTTTGATACCTTCTATTCTGATCTATTCCATTCTTTTGAAAAGCTAGTTGCAACCCATTAGATTGATTTCATGACCTATTTCATGCCCACCAAGCCCAGCTTGGATCAGCTAAACTGTAGTTGACCTGCAGACTCATGATCATGAGAACAATACTTGTTGCTATTAGCCACTGAGTTTTTCAGGTGGTTTATATACCGCATTGTTGTAGCATTAGCTGAGATGCACATCAGAAAGTCAACATTACTTGTTACAGTAAGATCAAATTATAATTCTGATTAAATTGGTTCTAACCTTGGACAGGTCATCTTTTCTCTCTGGGTTGTAGTTTTTTTTGCCCTGTAAAGTGAAGAGAGAGATAGGACTGGCGTAGATCTCTCAAATCCTCCTTACTTCTGAAGTTCAGAGTCTCAGGGCTGCTCTGAGCATATGTGATTTTCACAAATTATATTGCTTCCTCTTCTAAAATTTTTTAGCTCGAGGAGATCACCCTTGTCACTATTGTAGAGTGGGGAGCAGATTCTTATATATTTCTCTAGAACAGTATGGAAGAATATCAGTCCATAGAAGAACAGTAACTTACTCAGAAAGTTTCAGCATAACCCACGGGGTCTTAGTATTCAACAGAAGCATTCTTCATGGCCAGTACTTTCTGTGCAGGGCAACTGGCCTTCTGTCTAATCAGACAGGAAAACATTGACTGTGTTGGCAGCTCTGATCTGCAGAAGAGCCTCCCCACTCTTTCATTCGGCACTACAGTTGCGGTAGCGTCACTGTTTCCACATGCTCTTCTATGTTTCCCAGCTCCTTTGGAGTTGGATTTTCATGTGATTGAGTTCCAGTCAGTTATATTCCAATAGAATGTTGGTGGAAATGATACACAGAACTTCTAGGCATGGGCCCTAAAACATTTTACATGCCCTCACTCTTTGCTCATCAGGTTGCTGGATGGAGAGAATCCAGTTATAAAGTTTCCAAAAAGGAGACAATGGAGCTACTGGCTGGAAGAAACCTGAGTCTCTGAATGGAGCAGTTCCTTTCCCTCTTGACCTCCCTGGACTGTAACCTGAATTAAAAACAAGTCTTTGTTGTGTTAAGCCACTGCGATTTGGGGGTTTGTTGCATCAGCTAGAACTACCCTGACTAATGCATCTGCTTAGACCCATCATTTTCAATATGTTAGCCACTAGCCACATGTCGGAACTGAGCACTTGAAATGTGGCTAGTCAGAATTGAGATGTGCTCTAACTATAGAACAAGTGGATTTCAAAGACGTAGTACACAAAAAGTAAAGGGTTAATTTTATATTAATGGTATTACAATTATATTTTGGATATATTAGATAAAATATATTATTAAAATTAGTTTCACCCATTTCTCTTTATTTTTGATGTGACCACTAGAAAATTTAAAGTTGCATATGTGACTTGCATTATACTGTATTGAAAAGCGCTGTCTCAGATCTGACTTTCAATCAGGATCTCAGTTTATAGTCTTCAAAGATTAAATCTAGAAAAAACATCAGTGATTGTTCTATTTCTTACTACTAAACTAACCTTAAATCTGTATACTATACTTGAATTTTAAGGGCAAGTCAGAGAGAATTATTTCTGAAAAGGAAGATACTCCCTTCACTTCTGGAGGAGTTTGATATCTATTTTTTTCTTTCTTGCCTCCCTCCTACATCTAACTTATTTTTGTTTAATTGGCGATTAATCTAATCTAGGTGTGTTTTTAATCTCAGATATTACATTTTTCATCTCTAGAGGTTCCATTTGGGTCTTTTATATCTTCAGTTTCTCTCTTCATCATGTTCACGTTTTCTTCTACTTTCTTAAACATATGGAGTGTATTTTATTTTTTTTTTTGAGACGGAGTCCTGCTCTGTCGCCCAGGCTGGAGTGCAGTGGCACCATCTTGGCTCACTGCAAGCTCCACCTCCTGGGTTCACACCATTCTCCTGCCTCAGCTTCCCAAGTATCTGGGACTACAGGCGCCTGCCAGCACGCCTGGCTAATTATTTTGTATTTTTAGTAGAGACGGGCCAGGATGGTCTCGATCTCCTGACCTCGTGATCCGCCTGCCTCAGGCTCCCGAAGTGCTGGGATTACAGGCGTGAGCCAGCGCACCCAGCCTACGGAATGTATTTTTTTTTTTTTTTAATTGTTTATCAGGGGAAAGTGCGAACGCAGTCCCCCACTACCACAAATTATGCAGTCGAGTTTCCCACATTTGGGGAAATCGCAGCTACCACAAATTATGCAGTCGAGTTTCCCACATTTGGGGAAATCGCAGGGGTCAGCACATCCAGAGTGCAATGGATAAGCCTCGCCCTGGGAAAACCTGGGAAAACCACCTTCGTGATCATGGTATCTCCCCTGCCAAGTAAGTATGGAATGTATTTTTAATAGGTGTTTTAATGTCCTTGTTTGAGAATTCTGTTCTGTCATTTTTATGTCTGTTTTCGTTGATTGCAGTTTCTCCCAGTTATTGATCATATTATTCTGTTTTTTGACATGCCTAAAGTGTTTTTTACTAGATGCCAGATATTGTGAATTTTATATTGTGTGCTGAATTGTATTGTATTGTATTCATTTGAATGTCAGCATGTTTTTGTCACATGCTGAATTGTATTGAATTCATTTATGTAGTGTTGAATTTTGTTCTGGTACACAGTCGAGTTACTTGGAATCACTTGGATACTTTTAAGACCTGCCTTTAACATGCACTCAAATATTAATTGCAGCACCAGTCATAATGGCAGAGACATGGAATCGACCTAAATGCTCATCAGTGACAGATTGGATAAAGAAAATATGGCAGATATACACCATGGAATACTATGCAGCCATAAAAAAGAATGAACACATTTCTTTTGCTGGAACATGGGTGGAGCTGGAGGCCATTATCCTTAGCAAACTAATGCAGAAACAAAACGAAATACTGCATGTTCTCACTTATGAGTGGCAACTAAATAATGAGAACTCATGAACAGAAAGAAGGGAACAGTAGACACTGGGGGCTCCTTGAGGGTGGAGGGTGGGAGGAGGGAGAGGAACAGAAAGTATAACTTGAGTACTAGGCTTAGTACCTGGGTGATGAAATAATCTGTACAACAAACCCCCATAGCACAGGTTTACCTGTATAACAAACCTGCACATGTACCCCCAAACCTAAAAGTTAAAAAAAAAAAAAAAAAAAAGAAAGACCTGCCTTTAAATTTTATTAGGCTGGGTCCAGAGCCGCTTTAGGGTTAACTTATCCCTAGGAAACACCCTTCTGAGGATTCTACCAGATAGCCTTTGTATCATGAGGGCAGCCTGGTTTGTAGAAATATAAATTATTTCTATCCCAAATTCTGGCCACCCTGACCTCCCTTAACTCCTAGGATTTCTCCTCCCTGTGCTGTGACCTGGAAACTGCATCTAGTCAGTAAGCTGTGACAATTACAGGGCTTGTCTTGTTTTCGTTTCCCTTCTCTCTGGGAGATTAGAGTTCTGTGCTGGTTGTTTTTCAATGTCTGAAAATCATGATTTCATAAGTCTCTCTGGTTTCCTAGTTGTTTAAGGCAGGAAGATAAATCCAGTCCTTGTTACTCTTGGCCATAAGACGTAGTACCTTAACCAGGTAGTACCAGGTTTTAATTTCATTAGATATTCCTACCCTATTCTAGCAATTCCTGAGGAACTTGATCAAATTCAATACAGAATTTTGAAGGAAGAGAGCTGTCTCACTCTCTGTAGACAAATAACTCTTCTATATGTTTGTTTTGTGTTTGGTCAGGTTATTAAATATAATGATGCTGCAATTAGGGGTACCATTATCATCAAAAGGAAGAGCCCCTTATTGTGACAGCTAAATGGTGAGTTAGGAAAGCTAAATAGAGAAGAAGAGAAATTCTTAAATCTTCTCATTAGAATGAGGCCCCTGAAGACTTGCATCAACAGATATTTCTGGACAGGCCACAGTGCACAGAGCAGAGGCTTTTGCTGAAACAGCTCAAGGCAAAAACTGTGGTAGGCCAATCCGAGCTGAACTCTTCCCCAAAATTGTGAGTGGTATTTGAGAATGTTCTTTGTGGGAGAATACTGTGGACTTAGGACTACCAGTTTGTCTGTTTGTATAATTGCATTTTTTTTTTTTTGAATTATTTTGTTGGGGGAAGTTTGCTGTTTCTTAAAAGTTTCCCTTCAGTGACATCAAACTTATAAATGTTGAAAATTGTTGCCAGCCCTTGGGCTATCCAGCAGTCTCCTTTCCCTACCTCTTCCTCAGATTTTCAAGGCATAAGCCAGTAAAGTAGGATATCTCTAAAGTTTTGTCCCTATAATGACATGGATATTATCAGTACTGGCATATTCTTTGTTAAACAATTTTTTGTTTGTTTTAATTTAAAAACCTTCATTGACTTTTATTTGTGATTCCAGAAGGTAATTTTCCCTCTGATAATTTTTTCTCTTTTATTTTTAGTTGACATGTAATAGTTATACATATTTATGGGATATAGAGTGATATTTTGATATATATATATATATATACAATTTATAATAATCAAACCAGGTTGTAAAAAGCAAATCCATCACCTCAAGCATTTATTATTTCTTTGTGCTGTGAACATTCAAAATCCTCACTTCTAGCTTTTTGAAAATATACAAATAAGTTACTGTTAGCCATATTCACCCTACAGTGCTGCAGAACACTAGAATGAATTCTTCTGTCTAGCCATAATTTTGTATCCATTAACCAGCCTTTCCCCATCCTTCCCTCCCCTTTATCCTTCCCAGCCTTTAATACCCACAATTCTACTCTCTACTTCCATGAGCTCAAAAATTTGTTTTAGCTCCCCCTTATAAGTGAGAATATGAAGTATTTAACTTTCTGTGCCTGACTTACTTTGCTTAACATAATATCCTCTAGGCTCATTCATACTGATATGAATGACAGGATTTCATTGGTTTTATGGCTAAATAGTATTTCATTGTGCTCATTTTAAAATCTCTTCATCTGTTGATGGAAATTTAGGTTGATTCCAGATCTTAGCTATTGTGAATAGTGCTGCAATAAACATGGGGGTGCAGGTATACCTTTGATATACTGATTTCCTTTCCTTTGAATAAATACCCAGTAACGGGATTGCTGAATGTATGAAAGTTCTATTTTTAATTTTTTGAGAAACCTCCATACTATTTTCCATAATGGCTGTACTAATATGCTTTCCCACCAACAGTGTATGAGTTCCCCTTTCTCCACATTCTTACCAGCATTTGTTTTTTTCTTTTTGATAACAGCCATTCTAACTGGGGTGAGATCTCATTGTGGTTTGATATACATTTCCCTGATGATTAGTGATGTTGATCATTTTATTATATACCTGTTGGTCATCAGTATGTCTTCTTTTGAGAAATGTCTATTGATGTCATTTGCCCACTTTTTTTTTTTTTTTTTTTTTTTTTTTTTTTTTTTTTTTTTTTTTGAGACGGAGTCTCGCTCTGCCGCCCAGGCTGGAGTGCAATGGCCGGATCTCAGCTCACTGCAAGCCCCGCCTCCCGGTTTTACGCCATTCTCCTGCCTCAGCCTCCCAAGTAGCTGGGACTACAGGCGCCCGCCACGTCGCCCGGCTAGTTTTTTGTATTTTTTAGTAGAGACGGGGTTTCACCGTGTTAGCCAGGATGGTCTTGATCTCCTGACCTCGTGATCCGCCCGTCTCGGCCTCCCAAAGTGCTGGGATTACAGGCTTGAGCCACCGCGCCCGGCCCTTTGCCCGCTTTTTAAAGGGATTATTTGTGGGGGTTTTTTTTGTTTTTTTTTTTTGTTGTTGTTTTTTTTTTTTTTTTTTTTTTTTTTTTTTACAGTTGAATTGACTTCCTTGTATATTCTGGATATTAGTTCCTCCTTGTCAGATTAATAGTTTGCAGATATTTTGTCACAATCGACAGGTTGTGTCTTTACTGTGTTGATTGTGTCTTTGCTGTGCAGAAACTTTTCAATTTAATATAGTTAACATTTGTCTATTTTTGTTTTTGTTGCATATACTTTTGAAGTCTTAGCCATAAGATCTTTGCCTAGATCAGTATCCTGAAGCATTTCCTCTGTGTTTTCTTCTAGTAGTTTTATAGTTTTGGGTCTTAGGCTTAAGTCTTTTATCCATTTTGAGTTGATTTTTGTATGTGTTGAGAGATAGGAGTCTAGTTTCATTATTCTGCATATGGATATCCAGTTTTCCCAGCACCATTTATTGAAAAGGATGTTCTTTACTCAATGTGTGTTGGCACCTTTATTGAATATCAGTTGGCTGTAAATATGTGGATTTATTTCTGAGTTCTGTATTCTGTTCCATTGGTCTGTGTGTCTGTTTTTATACCAATACCATACTGTTTTGGTTACTATAGCTTTGTAGTATATTTTGAAATCTGGTAGTATGGTGCCTCCAACTTTGTTCTTTTTGTCCAGGATTTTTTTTTTTTTTTTTTTTTTTTTTGCTATTCAGGGTCTTTTGTAGTTCCATATACATTTTAGAATTGTTTTTTCTATTTCTATGAAGAATGTCATTGGTATTTTGGTAGGGATTACACTGAATCTGTAAATTGCTTTGGGTAGTATGGTCATTTTAACAATATTAATTCTTCTGACCCATGAACAAGGGAAGTGTTTCCATTTGTTTGTGTCCATTTGTTGTGTTCAAAACACCAATGAAAGAAGTAATTTCTTTCATCTTTCAGTGAATATCTTTTGGTGTTCAAGAATTTCTTTCATTGATGTTTTGTAGTTTTCCTTGTAGAGGTCTTTCACTTTCTTGGTTAAGTTCCTGGGTATTTTATTTATTTATTTATTTATTTTGTTAATTTCAGCTTTTAGATACAGGAGTATCTAAAATATTATAAAACAAACCATGTACAGGCTTGTTACATGAATATATTGTACCCAGGTAGTGAGCCTAGTACCCAATATTTCAACCCACGCCCCTCTCACACTCTCCCTCTTTTGGTAGTCCTCAGTGTCTATCGTTGCAATCTTTATGTCCATGAGTACCTGATGTTTAGCTCCCATATATAAGTGAGAACACGTGGTATTTGGTTTTCTGTTCTTGTGTTAATTTGCTTAGGATAATGTCCTTCAGCTCCATCCATGTTGTTGCAAAGGACATGATTTCATTCTTTTTTTATGGCTTCATAGAATTTCACAGTGTATATGTACCACATTTCCTTTATCCAATCCACCATTGATGGGCACCTAGCTTAATTCCATGTCTTTGCTATTGTGAATAGCATGGTGATGAATATATGAGTGTGCATCTTTTTGGTATAATGATTTATTTTCCTTTGAGTAAACACCCAGTAAAATGGGATTACTGGGTTTAATAGTAGCTATGTTTTAAGTTCTTTGAGAAATCTCCAAAATGTTTTCCACGGTAGCTGAACTAATTTATAGCCGCACCAACAATGTATAAGTGTTTCCTTTTCTTCACGTCTCACCAGCACCTGGTTTTTGACTTTTTTTTTTTTCCGAGACGGAGTCTTCCTTTGTCGCCCAGGCTGAAGTGCAGTGGTGCAATCTCCACTCACTGCAAATTCTGCCTCCCTGGTTCAAGTGATTCTCCTGCCTCGGCCTCCTGAGTAGCTGGGATTACAGGCACATGCCACCACACCTGGCTAATTTTTGTATTTTTTAGTAGAGACAGGGTTTTGCCATGTTGGCCAGGCTGGTCTCAAACTCCTGACCTCAGGTGATCCTCCCGCCTTGGCCTCCCAAAGTGCTGGGATTACAGGCATGAGCCACCATGCCTAGCCCTTGACTTTTTAATAATAGACATTCTGACTGGTATGAGATGGTACCTCATTGTGGTTTTGACTTGCATTTCTCTGATGATTAGTGATGATGAGCATTTTTTCCATATGTGTTTGGCTGCTTTTATGTCTTCTTTTGAGAGATGTCTGTTCATGTGCTTTGCCTACTTTTTAATGGGACTATTTGTTTTTTGCTTGTGGCATTAAGTTCCATATAGATTTTGGATATTAGACCTTTGTTAGATACATAGTTGGCGAAAATTTTCTCCCATTCTATAGGAGATATTTCCTAGGTTTTCTTCTATGATTTTTATAGTTTGAGGTCTTACATTTAAATATTTAATCTCTCTTGAGTTAATTTTTGTATATGGCAAAAGGTAGAGGTTCAATTTCATTGTTTTCTTCTGGGATAACATGGCTAGCCATTTTTAGGCTAGGCTTTATTACTGAGTATTTGTTCTGTTCTGTTGGTCTATATGTCTGTTTCTGTACCAGTACCTTGCTGGTTTGGTTACCATGGCCTTATAGTATGGTTTGAAGTTGGGTAGTGTGATGCCTCTGGCTCAGTTCTTTTTGTTTAGTATTGCTTTGGTTATTTGGACTCTTTTTTAGCTCCATATGAATTTGAGAATAGGTTTTTCTAATTCTGTGAAGAATGACATTGGTAGTTTGATAGGAATAGCATTGAATCTATAAATTACTTTGGGCAGTATGACCATTTTAATGATACTGATTCTTCCAATCCATGAGCATGGAATGTTTTTCCATTTATCTGTGTCATCTTTGATTTCTTCCAGCAGTGTTTTTTTCACTTCCCCTTGTAGAGGTCTTTAACCTCCTTGGTTAGCTGTATTCCTAGGTATTTCATTTTCTTTGTGGCTATTGTAAATGGGATTGTGTTCTTGATTTGACTCTCAGCCTGGACGTTATTGGTGTATAGAAATGCCACTAATTTTTGTATATTGATTTTGTATCCTATAATCTTGCTAAAGTCATTTTTTAAAGTTTTCTTTTTGGTGGAGTTTTTAGAGTTTTCTAAGTATAGAATCGTATCATTAGCAAAGAGAGATAGTTTGACTTCTTTTCCCATTTGGATACCTTTTATTTGTTTTGCCTGATTGCTCTGGCTAGGACTTCTAGTACTATGTTGAATAGGAGTGGTGAACATGGGCATCCTTGTCTTATTCCAGTTCTCAGGGGGAATTGTTCCAGCTTTTGCTCACTCAGTATGATGTTGGCTGTGGTTTTGTCATAGATGGCTCTTACAATTTTGAGATATGTTCCTTTGATGCCTAGTCTATTGAGGGTTTTTATTATGAAGAGATGTTGGACTTTATAGAAAGCTTTTTCTGCATCTATTGAGAAGATCATATGGTCTATACTTTTAATTCTGTTTATGTGGTGAATCACATTTATTGATTTGCATTATATTGAACCATCCTTGTATCCCAGGAATAAAGGCTACTTGATTGTGGTGAATTAACTTTTTGATGTGTTGCTGGATTCAGTTTGCTAGTATTTTGTGAGGAGTTTTGCCTCTGTGCTTTCAGGAATATTGGCCTGAAGTTTTCTTTTTTTTGTCATTCTCTGCCAGATTTTGGTATTAGGCTGATACTGCCTTCAGAGAATGAGTTAAGGAGGAGTCCCTCCTCAATTTTTTAGAATACTTATAGTATGATTGGTACCATTTCTTCTTTATATATGTGGTAGAATTTGGCTGTGAATCCTTCTGGTCCAGGGCTTTTTTTGGTTGGTAGGTTTTTTGTTTGTTTGTTTGTTTGTTTGTTTTTAACAGATTCAGTTTCAGAGCTTGCTATTGGTCTATTCAGGGTTTCAATTTATCTTATATCCCCTGAGTTTCCTTAAGAGCATTGTTTTGAATTCTTTTTCGGGTATTTCGTAGATTTTTTTTTTTTTATCTGTTACTGGAGAATTATTGCAGTCTTTTGAATGTGTCATGTTTCCTTGCTTTTTAAAAAATGGTTCTTGTGTTCTTACATTAACATCTGTGCATCTGGTGCAATAGTCACTTCTAATTTTATGGATTGGCTTTTGTAGGGAAAGATTTTTCCTGTAGTTGTATCTATAGTGATGGTTGGATTGGGTATTTTGGCTTCAATTCTGAGTGGGCACAGTAGTGTAGTCTCCATATGATTTATTTCTCTGTAATCAATGTCATTGGTGTCCGTGAGTTCCTTGATGACTTAGGCTGAACTTGTTAGTGGAGGCTGTGGTGAGGCTTCACTGGGGATGGGGACACCAACTGAGCCATCTTCAGGCACCAGTGGTGGTGTTGGTGAGACAGGCATACTGGTCTTCATGCGCCTGGGAAGCATATGTGGGTGCTGGTGGAGGTGGGGGCCCTGCATGGGCCCATTCTGTAGCTTCCAGATGGCATCCACATGTGCTGGGAATAGCAGTGGTGGGCTGGGAGATAGGCCTTTGGCCCTTGGCTGGCATGCATGGCACCACTGGTAACAGTAGTGGCAGCAGGCTGGCTGTGGGGCCCCTGGGTGGCACATGTGGGTGCCAGTGGTGGCAGCAGAAGGTGTCACAGGCCTGTCCTTGGGGCTGTGGCCCACACGAGTGCTGAGCGCTGGCAGCAGTGCTGAATTTTTTTGTAAATGAAGTGATTCTTAAGTTTTTTCTTGGTTTAAGAATTATTATTACTTGTCTGAATTTATCTTGTGAGGCTGGCTACAAAACTCATTGAAGTTGTATCCTTTGTGCGTAGAATATCAGGAATGGCATGAACCATCACTTCCCCTTCTGCAATCATGGTAGGTGTTGCCATCTATCACATCTCCCTTGCTCTGGATTTAAAACTCAGCTTTAGGATCCTTCCCAGCATAGTGCTTCAGGCATCCACTACTAGTTTATCTGAGTTGTCACTCAAAGTGAAACCTATTTTTTCTGTCTTAAGCAGCACATAAAGCTGGGCACGGTGACTCATGCCTGGAATCCCAGCACTTTGGGAGGCTGAGGCTGATCACCTGAGGTCAGCAGTTCGAGACCAGCCTGGCCAACATGATGAAAACCCGTCTCTACTAAAAATACAAAAGTTAATTGGGCATGGTGGTGGGTGTCTGTAATACCAGCTACTTGGGAAGCTGAGGCAGGAGAATCGCTTGAACCTAGGGAGGCAGAGAATGCAGTGAGCTGAGATTGTGCCATTGCACTCCAGTCTGAGCAACAAGAGTGAAACTCCATCTCAAGAAAAAAAAAAAAAAAGTATATAATTGGCTTGTAACGTCAACCTTCCTCACATTAAGGGGTTCCCAACTTGCAGACTACAAGTACAGTTCAAACACACCTTCTACATGATTTACTATTATCTATAATGACACTCTACTTCTAATTAAAAGGCCTACAAGAAAAAATAATTTATCATCACAACAATAAGGAAATATTTATTGAGTGCAGCTGGGTCAGAAGCTGTTCTAAACACTGTCATGTGTTTTATTTTAATCTCCTCAAGCCCCTGTAGCACAGGCATTATTTTCCTATTTTATTGATGAAACAGAAGCTCAGAGAACTTAAATGATTTAATACAGATATCTATCTGTAGAATCAGGATTTGCGCTGGGATCTCATGATCTTCCGTGAATATCCTCTTTTTTCTTATTTCATTTTCCCTTTCATTCTTCCACACCTCTCGGCTTTAGTGAGCAGCAGCTGACCCTTTGGGAGCTCTGCCAATAAGAGGTGTCATAACGTCTGCGAGCAGATTGACAAGTCACAGACTGTCACAGGGAGGGTTCTTCTTTTTCTACTGGAGAGAAAGACATTTTGCTTTTTCTTTTCTTTGTTTCGTCCAGATTTGAAGTGATTCTGACTGCCAAAAGTCCAGCTAGTCTAAAGAAAACTGGGGGATTATAGTAGCTTGTTTTATTTTAGATTAATTTGGTAGTTGGGTCAGGAAATTAAATAATGCTGTGATTATTTTATTTTATTGAAGCAGGTAATCATGAAGCCAGAGGAAAACTATTTTCAACAAGTTAATCATTGATGATTCACTGGTATTTTGTGTAGTGTTGTATTAGAAGAATAATCAAAAATGAATGAGAAGTAGATAAATTCAGCATATACAGAGACAGACACAAACACACTCAACCACACCACACCCACATATACACATATATAATTATTTATTGAAGTAAACATGTTTGAAACTATGAAGTATTATTAATATGTGTGAAATATCCTTTTCAAATTAAAATTTTCAGCCACATCAACTTGAAACGTCTGAATATAACATTTCTCAGCCAAAGTGCCATGATTGCTCCCAACAGAGCAGAATGTGGAATAATGAGACCACCAGCTCCTCTTCAGAGTTCTGGGAGCAAGCCTAGGATGGCAGGAGCCCTGGAGTTCAGAGCCAGCTGTTTGAGGCTGGGTCTGATGCCAGTTTTGAGGTTGAAATGCAGCTTCACTGTCTGGTCCAGGGAGCGTGGGTGCTAGTCCCAGAGCCCAAAGGTGGGGGGCAAGCACTAGTTATCATGCCAGCCTTTCTGTAGTTCTTCCGGGATCTAATACTATAGAACAAAGGAGACATGGTCCCAAGCACTGGGATTGCAGGAACAGCATAGAACCCACAAGTGAGGGTAATCTTCCCTCCCTCCTTCCTTTATTTTCTTCCTTTCATCATTAATCTTTTTTTTTTGAGACAGAGTCTCACTCTGTCACCCAGGCTGGAGTGCAGTGGCATGATCTCAGCTCACTGCAACCTCTGCCTCCTTGGTTCAAGCAGTTCTCCTGCCTCAGCCTCCCAAGTAGCTGGGATTGATTACAGACGCGAGCCACCACACTCAGCTAATTTTTTGTATTTTAGTAGAGATGGGGTTTCACCATGTTGGCCAGGCTGGTCTTGAACTCCTGACCTCAAGTGGTCCTCCTGCCTCGACCTCCCAAAGTGTTGGGATTACAGGTGTGAGCCACTGCACCTGGTCTGATTGCTTTTTTAGACTGTTCACTCTTGGCATATAGAAATGCTACTGACTTTTGTATCATTGGTTTGAATGGTTTGAATATACCATCCCGTTTTCTCCTGGTCTGTAAGGTTTCTGCTGAGAAATCTGCTTAGTCTTATGGTGTTGTTTTTTTTTTTGAGATGGAGTCTTGCTCTGTCACCCAGGCTGGAGTGTAATGGCGCAATCTTGGCTCCCTGCAAGCTCCGCTGTCGGGTTCACGCCATTCTCCCACCTCAGCCTCCCAAGTATCTGGGACTACAGGCACCCGCCACCACGCCTGGCTAGTTTTGTTTTTGTATTTTTAGCAGAGACAAGGTTTCATCGTGTTAGCCAGGATGGTCTTGATCTCCTGACCTCATGATCCACCAGCCTCAGCCTCTCAAAGTTCTGGGATTACAGGTGTGAACCACCGCACCTGGCCTTATGGGGGTTCTTTTATAAGTGATAAAACATTCTTTTCCTGCTGTTTTTAGAATTCTGTCTTTGTCTTTGACTTTTGACAGTTTGACTATAATGTGCTGTGGAGAACAGCTTTTTAAAATTATATGGATTTGCATGTCATTGAGCTTCCTGGATGTCTAAATCTCTTGCTAGACTAAGGCAGTTTTCAGATATTATTTCATTAAATAGGTAAATAGGTTTTTATACCTTTCATTTTTTCTTTGCCTTCTGGGATACTGGAAAATTAAATATTTGGTCTTTATGGTGTCTGATACATCTTGTAGACTTGTTTCATTCTTTTTAAATTTTTTCTTCAATTTTGCCTGACTGGGATATTTTAAAAGACCTGTCTTTAAGTTCTGAGATGTTTTCTTCCACTTGACTTAATCTATTGTTGAAGCTTTTAAATATAATTTTTGTTTTTTTGAAATGGAGTCTCACTCTGTTGCTCAGGCTGGAGTGTAGTGGCGTGATCTCAGCTCACTGCAACCTCCGCCTCCCAGGTTCAAGCAATTCTCCTGTCTCAGCCTTCCAGGTAGCTAGGATTACAAATACCCACCAGCATGCTTGGCTAATTTTTGTATTTTTAGTAGAGACAGGGTTTCACCATGTTGGCCAGACTGGTCTCAAACTCCTGACCTCAAGAGATCCACCTGCTTCGGCCTCCCAAAGTGCTGGGATTACAGGCGTGAGCCACTGCGCCCAGCCTGAATGTTGTTTTGTATTTCATGTAATGAATTCTTCAGTCCTCAGTTCCAGAATTTCTGCTGAATTTACTTTTTTTTTTTTTTTTTTTGAGACAGAGTCTCACTCTGTTGCCCAGGCTGGAATGCAATCACACAATCTTGGCTCATTGCAACCTCTGCATCCCAGGTTCAAGAGATTCTCATGCCTCAGCTTCCCAAGTAGCTGGGATTACAGGCATGTGCCATCACACCCAACTAATTTTTGTATTTTTAGTAGAATTGGGTTTTTGCCATATTAGCCAGGCTGGTCTTGAACTCCTGGCCTCAGGTGATCTGCCCACCTTGGCCTCCCAAAGTGCTGGAATTACAGGCATGAGCCACCACGCCTGGTGAATTGACCTCTTTATTATCATATAATGACTTTCTTTGTCTCTTTTCATAGTTTGTGTCTTAAAATCTATTTTGTCTGATATAAGCGTAAGCTATTCCTACTCTTTTTTGGTTTCCATTGGCATGGAATATCTTTTATCATCCCTTTATTTTCAGTCTGTGTGTCTTTATAGGTGAAGTGTATTTCTTGTAGGCAACAGATAGTTGGATCCTGTTTATCCATTCAACCATTGTATGTCTTTTGATTGGAGAGTTTAGTCCATTTACATTCAACGGTAGTATTGATGAGTAAGGATTTACTCTTGCCATTTTATTATTTGTTTTCTGGTTGTTTTGCGGTCTTTTCTTCTTTCTTTTCTTTCTTCCTTTTTGTGAAGGTGATTTTCTCTAGTGGTATGTTTTAATTTCTTGCTTTTTATTTTTTGTGTATCTGTTGTAGGTTTTCTGATTTGAAGTTGCTGTAAGGTTTATAAATGACATGTTAAAACTCATTATTTTAAACTAATGACAACCTAACACTGATTGCAAAAACAAATTACAAACAAGCACAGAGAAAACTAATAAAAACTCTACATTTTAACTTTTTCCTCCCTCCCCCACTTTTTAACTCTTTGTTGTTTATATTTATATCTTATCACACTGTCTATGCCTTTAAAAATTGTTATAGTTATTACTTTTGATAGGTTCATCTTTTAGTCTTTCTACTGAAGATGTAAGTAGTTTACACGCCGCAATTTCAGTTATAATACTGTGTTTCTCTGTTTACTTACTATTACCAGTGAGAGTTTTGTGCCTTCAGATGATTTTTTTTTTTTTGAGACGGAGTCTTTCTTGGTTGCCCAGGCTGGAGTGCAGTGGCACGATCTTGGCTTGCTGCAACCTCCACCTCCCAGGTTCAAGCAATTCTCCTGCCTCAGCCTCCCAAGTAGCTGGGACTACAGGCATGCACCACCACACCCAGCTAATTTTTGTATTTTTAATAGATACAGCGTTTCACCATGTCAGGATGGTCTCGATCTCTTGACCTCGTGATCCGCCCGAACATCCTTTTCTTTCAGATTGAAGAGCTCCCTTTAGCATTTCTTGTAGGACAGGTCTGGTGTTTAAATCCCTCAGCTTCTGTTTGTTTGGGAAGGTCTTTATTTCTCCTTTTTGTTTGAAGGACACTTTTGCTTGATATACTACTCTAGGATAATTTTTTTTTTTTCGTTCAGCACTTTAAATATGTCATGCCACTCTCTCCTGGCCTGTAAGGTTTCCACTGAGAAGTCTGCTGCTAGTTGTACTGGAGCTCCTTTGTATGTTATTTGTTTCCTTTCTCTTGCTGCTTTTAGGATCCTTTATTTTTCCTGGACCTTTGGGAGTCTGATTGTTAAATGCTTTGGTGATAGTCTAATTTGGGTTAAAGATGTTTTGTGTTCTATATCCTTCTCGTACTTGAATATTGATATCTTTCTCTAGTTTTGGAAAGTTATCTGTTATTATCCCTTTGAATAAACTTTCTACCCCAATTTTTCTCTCTATCTTCTCTATAAGGCCAATAACCCTTGGATTTGCCCCTTTGAGGCTATTTTTTTTTAGATCTTGTAGGCATGCTTCATTCTTCTTTTGTCTCCTTTGACTGTGTGTTTTCAAATAGGCAATCTTTGAGCTCACTAATTCTTTCTTCTGCTTGATCAATTCTGCTGTTAAGATACTCTGTATGTCTTCAGTATGTCAGTTGAATTTTTCAGCTCCAGAAATTCAGCTTGATTTTTAAAAATTATTTCAATCTCTTCGTTGAATTTATCTAATAGGATTCTGAATTCCTTCTCTGTGTTGTCTTACATTTCATTGGGTTTCCTCATGAGTTTTGAATTCTTTGTCTGAAAGATCACATATCGCTGTCACTCCAGGATTGGTCACTGGTGCCTTGTTTAGTTTGTTTAGTAAGTTCATGTTTTCCTGGATGGCCTTGATGCTTGTGGATGTTCATCAGTGTTTAGACATTGAAGAGTTAGGTATTTATTATAGTCTGCGTTGTCTGAGCTTGTTTGTACCCATCCTTCTTTGGAAGGCTTCCTAAATATTCAAAAGGAGTTGAATATTGTAATCTAAATATTTGGTCACTGGTGTTTAAATCCCTCAGCTTCTGTTTGTCTGGGAAAGTCTTTATTGCCTGTGTTATGGGGCACCCCAGGTCTGATAACATTGTGATTCCTGCACACTTATAGAGGTACCATCTTGGTGATCTTGGGAAAGATCTGGGATAATTCTCTGGATTACCAGGCAGAGACACTTTTTCTCTTCCCTTACTTTCCCCTAAACAGGGTATATCTCTCTCTCTCTTTCCATGCTGGGCTACCTGGAGCTGGTTGAGGGGTGACAAACAGCTCTGTGGCCACCACCACTGGGCCTGCACTGTGTTAGAGCCAAAGCCAGCATAGCACTGAGTCTTGCCCAACCTGTGGAGACCACTGCCTGGCTACTGCTGATGATCACTGAAGGTCCAAGGGTTCTTTAGTCAGCAGGTGGTATATCTGGCCAGGCTTGTATCCTGTTCATGGCAGCGAACTCCCAACTCTGGCCCAGGGCAGGTTCATAAATGCCATCTGGGAGCCAGAGCTTGGAGTTCAGAACCTTAGGATTCTACTTGGTACTGTATTCTACTGTAGTTATGCTGGCATCCAAACTGCAAAATAAAGTCCTTTCCACTCTTCTTTTTCCTTTTCTAATGCAGGAGTGTCTCCTCATGGTCACCATTGCCCCAGGCCCACTGTGAGTACTGCCTGGCTAGTGCCAATGTTCACTCAAGGCTCACATGCTCTTCAGTCAGCTTCTGGTGAATGCTGCCAGGTCTGAGTCTCTCCCTTCAGGGCAGTGGGCTCCCCTCTGGCTGAGGGTGGGTCCAGAAATGCCATCCAGAAGCCAAGGCCTGGAATTGGGAACCCCAGGAGCCTGCTTAGTGTTGTATGCCACTGCGGCTGAGCTGATGCCTAAGCTCTATGACAAAGTCCCCTTTACTCTTTCCTGTCCTTTCCTCAAGCAAAAGGAGCCTCTCCCTGTGGCCACCACAGTTGGGAATATGCTGGGTCATATCTGAAGCCAGCACAGCCCTGGGTCTCATCCAAGTACTGCTGATGTTTATTCAAGGCTCAGCAGCTCTTTAGTCAGCAGGTGATGAATCCTGCCAGGACTGGGTCCCTCGCTTCAAGGCAACAGTTTCTCTTCTGGCCCAGGGTATGTCTAGAAATGTCATCTGGGAGGTAGAGCCTGGAATGGAGGCCTCAAAACTGCCTGGTGACCTCTTCTACTGTGGATTAGCTGGTATCCAAGTTGCAAGACAGTCCTCTTTAGTCTCCTCTCTCCTTTCCTCAAGCAAAAGGAAGAAGTCTCTCCTGGGCCTGTAAGCTACACTGTCTTGGATTGGGAAAAGGGTGATTTAAGCATTTCTTTGGCTGCCCCATCTAGTGTCTCACTGAGTTGTGTGCACCCCAAGTCCACTGGTTCTGAGCCCAGAACAGTACCAAGACTTGCCCAGAAATTGTAATCCTTGTGGCCTAGACTGACTTTCATGTTTATTTAGGACCCTAGAGTGCTTTAGCCTGTGGTGGGGAGGCTAGCTGGAACTCAGGTTCCAACCATTGGAATGGATGATTCCCCTCTGTCTAAGGCTGGTCTAAATGTTCCTTCATGGGTGCTGGCCAAATTCTGCCCTGTGTTTCTTTCCACATGACAGGGCAGTGCTGAGTTCCAATGCAAAGTCCCACAATCACTGCAGTCCCTCTCCCCAAAGCACACATATTCTCTCTCCATGCCACATGGCCAGTGCTGCGGGGAGGGATAGGGGTGATGTCAGCAATTCAAGACTGTCTTTTCTATCTTCTTCAGTGCTTCTTTCCTTGATACAATGTTCAAACCAGGTACTGTGACCACTCACCTGATTTTCAGTTCTTATGAAGGTGCTTTCTTGTGTGGATCGTTGTTCAATTTGGTGTTCTTGCAGGGGAGATGATTGCTGGAGGATTCTGTTTAGCCATATTGCTCCGCCTCCTTGCCTGAATTTCTGTTTCTTTTTAATGATTTCTATCTCTTTGGTAAATTTCTCATTTATTTCCTGAATTGCTTTTCTGATTTGTTTGTATTGTTTTTCTGTATTTTGTTGTATCTTACTGAACTTGTTCAGCATCAATATTTTCATTTTTTTCTATGATCTCATAAATTTCTTTTTGATTGGAATATGTTATTGGAGAATTACTGTTTTTCCTGGAGGTGTCGTATTTCTTTGCTTTTCATGTTTCTGTGTCCTTACATTGATATCTGTGCATCTGGTGTAACAGTCACTTCTTCCAATATTTTGTATTTGCTTTTATAGGAGAGGACTTTTTCCTGAAGATGTATCTATAGTGTTGATTGGGTAGGGCACTTTTGCTTTCATTCTGGGTGCATGCAGTAGTGTAGTCTCTGTATTATTTCTTTGGCTATAAACAGCACTGGTGATGTCTGTGATTTCCTCACTGGTTTTAGGGTGCAGTTGTTAGTGGGATCTGTGGTGAAATTTTGCTGAGGACAAGAACACCATGTAGTCCTGTCCGTGGGCCCCAGTGGTGGCAGCAGCAGGCAGAGTGTGCCTGTCCTTAGGCCCCAGGGCAGCGTATGCTGGCACTGGTGTTAGCAGGTCCAGGCTGGCTGATTCTTGGGCCTCCAGGCAGCTTACTCAGGTGCTGGTTGTGGCAATAGTGGACAAGTTCTTCAGGCCCTTGAGGAGTGACTGTGGTGTGGGCAATGGTAGTAGTAGTGTTGAGACAACCTTCTGACTCCCAAGCAGTCCTTCCTGGAGTTGGTGGTGGCTGTGATGGGCTGGGTAGGTTGGTCACCAGGCCCATAGGTGGCTCATGCTGGTGGATTCCTGCTATAGTGGTAGTGGCAGGCTGAGTGAGCCTGACCTCAGGCCCCTGGGAGGCTCAAGGGCCAAAACTAGTAGACTGGTCTGGGTGGTCCCCTGGATGGCATGTTTGGGCATTGGTGGGTGGCAGAGCTGGGATGGGTGGACTTATCCTCAGGCCCCCTGGTGGTGCATGCAGGAACTAACTATAGTAGGCAGAAACAGGGTGATCTCCAGGTCCTAAGTGAATGTTCAGGCGGGGGTGTCGGTGTCAGCAGCCCTGCTACTAGGGAGGGTGGGGTTGCTTTCAAGGGCAACAGCTGTATGCAGGGAGCTAAGGAGCATACACTTTGCTTGTGCTTCACCCCCCACCCCCCACCCCACCGTGCTGGCAGCCTGCAGTGTTAGTGGCTGTGGGCAGAGGAGTTTGTCTTCAGGGTTCATGAAAATGCATGATGGCTTTGCTGCCAGGAGCAGTGGGGATGTTGCCAATGGTTTAAGCCTCAGCCTTGGCAGCAGCAGCCAGCTGTGGTGGTGGCTGTGCTTGGTGATGTTAATGGGGATCCAGGGATCTGGAGATGCAGGTGCTGTTGGGCCCCCAGGCAGGATGCAGCCTGGTGGGGCTAGGCTCTCAATATAACACCATGCTGTATCTGCTTAGGACTTGGGAAATGTTTGGGACTGAGCATAAGCTTCCTCTCTGGAGCAATACTGTCGTGTGGTCTCCAGGCAGCTTCCTATGTTAGTCTCAGGGTGGCCCACAAGGGTCAATGGGCTCCCCCATGGCTAGGATTGCAGGAGTCTGCTGTGAGAATGTGGACTGCTGGGGATCTCTCACCCTTTCCCCACTTTGGGGAGCCTCTCCAGGCTCCCAGCTGGTCCTGGTCAAGGAGGCTGCCTTGCTTCTCTCTTCTTCCTTGCTTTAAATGTTTCCTGTCATTTCTCTGTTGAATTCCAGTATTCTCTTTTAGATGATCTATTCAAAGTGTGATTATCTGTTGCTATTTTCGTTCTTCTTTGTGGAGGTGGTGAGTGCTGGGTGCCTGTAGTCAGTCCTCTTGAAGCCCTTAGTCACCTATATTTTCTGTTAGAGTTTTTTTTTTTTAACTCTTACATTTAAGTATTTGATTCATTTTGTGTTAAAGTCTGCATATAGCATGAATTAGGGGCCTAGATACATTCTTTTGCATGTGGATAGCTAGTTGTCCCAGCACAATTTGTTGAAGACTATTCTTTCCCCACTGAATGGTCTTGGCACCTTTGCCAAAGATAAATTGATGATAAATATATGGATTCATTTTCTAGACCAGGGGTCCCCAACCCCTGGGCTGTGGACCGATACCGGTCTGTGGCCTGTTAGGAACCAGGCCGCACAGCAGGAGGTGAGCAGCTGGTGAACAAGCATTACAGCCTGAGCATTGCAGCCTGAGCCTGTCAGATCAGCTGTAGAATTAAATTCTCATAGGAGTGTGAACCCTATTGTGAACTACACGTGCGAGAGATCTAGGTTGCGTGCGCCTTAGGATAATCTAACTAATGCCTGATGATCTGAGGTGGAATAGTTTCATCCTGAAACCATCCCCTCAACTGTCCACGGAAAAACTGTCTTCTACATATCTGGTCTCTGGTGCCAAAAGGGTTGGAAGCCACTGATCTAGACTCTTGATTCTGTTCCATTGATCTATATGTCTGTCCACATTATCTTGGTTATTGTACCTTTGTTGTAACTTTTGAAATTGGGAAGTGTGAGTCCTCCAAATTTTTTCTTCTTTTTCAAGATGACTTTGGCCATTCTGTGTCCATTGCAATTTCATATAAATTTTAGGATAGGCTCATTCACTTCTGATAAGAAAGGCGGTTGGAATTTTGATAAGGATTCAACTGAATCTATAGATCACTTTGGGGAGTATTGCCATTTTAACAGTATTGTCTTCTAATCCATGAACACAGGATGTCTGCATTTACATAGGTTTCCTTTAATTTCTATCTACGATGTTTTGTAGTTAACCTTAGCTTCTTTGGTTAAATTTATTACTAAGTATTTTATTCTTTTGGGTGGTAATGTAACAATTAAGAAATTGTTTTCTTAATTTCATTTGTGGACTACTCATTGCTAGTAGATAGAAATCCAACTGATTTTTATATATTCATCTTGTATTCTGGAACTTTGCTGAAATAATTAGCTCTAGTAGTATTTTTGTAGATTCTTTGAGTTTTCTATATGTGAGATCATGCCATCTGCAAATAGAGATAGTTTTATTTCTTTCTTTCCAATCTGGATGCCTTTTTTCTTTTTCTTGCCTAATTGCCCTGACTAGAACCTCTAATACAGTGTTGAATAGAAGTAGTTAAAAATGAACATAGCAAGTCTGTCACCATTAGGTATATGTTAACTATGGGTTTTCATAGATTTCCTTTATTAGATTGAGAAAATTTCCTTCTATTAGTTTGTTGAGTATGTTTACCATGAAATAGTATTGGGTCTTGTGAAATCCTTCTTATGTATCTATTGATAACCACACTTTGATAAAAGCTTCAAAAATTAAAGTTTTTGGCATTCTGAGGATGCCCTGATTAAAAACTTCCAGCTGATTTTCAACCAAGTACAACCACAATTTAGAGATTTTATTTATGTAAAAGTTCAATGCCACTTAGTATACTTTAGTTGATTTCAAAACTAATTTTCCAATGACTCAGACATTTTGGAAAAATAATTGATGATGGATAGTAAAGAGAAAAAGTATGAACCGTCATACTGAAGCATTGAAAAAATTCAACATCATCTTTATCAGAAAATTTTGTAGTGCGTGTATGTAAAATACATGTAAACTTGTATAAATACAAGTAAATACATGTATTTACATGTATTTACAAGTAAATACATGTAAACTTGTATAAATACAAGTACAGCTGCTGCTTCAATTGGTAGACTATCCTGGTTTATGCTATTGAGTTATAAATTATGTATGCACCACAGTCCATTCAAAATACATTTTTGCTCAATCTAGTAAGAATATAAGTTTTATTACAATGCTATAGTCTACCAAATTTGTATTTATATTATCATTGCAAAAATAAATAATTCTATCCTTGATGCCAAATTTTTAATTGAATTTACAATAATATTTACAATAAATGTTTCACTTTTGGCAAAATGAACATTTTAAGACTTAATTAGATGAAAAAAATTGAGGCATTATGGGAATTAACTGATTTTATATTTGAATCATCTAGTGATACTGGTATTAAGCTAGGCATCATTCAACTGTTTACAGTGTACTTCTGCTATTAATTTACCTTTTGTCCATGCATGAGAAAACTTGGAATCAAAAATGAGCAAAATTCATTTAAGGGGAGAATCATTTGATCTAAATCAAAAGTTGTGCTTTTCAGAGTGATAGGTAGACACACCTTCTCCAGCTGCATATGATAAATCCATGTCTTTGGGTGCAGTCTTCTTAAGATAATTGCTAATTTCTGAAGGAGATGCTGATGCTGCTTCTAATTCTTATGTGATCATACTATCACAGAGGTAGATGGTAAATATAAACATTCTGTGCAAGTTGTGTATCCATCATCAACTTTTTTGTGAAATGGAAATTTGATTATTTAATTTTCATTAAATTTTTATTTTTTGAGCTCATTGCTACTGATTTACTACAAAATATAAAATTGTTGTCAAACAGTGAGATAAATAGTTACAGATTCACATCATATAATACATGAGAAAACCAAAATATCAAGAGCATTTGGGAAACTTTCTTTTCATTTTCATCTTTCGTTTGCCCTTGTATTTCATGTAGACCAACTCCAACAACTTTTTGCTGACTCTTCCAATTAGTGGTCTGAATGCTTTGTGCACTGAAAAGGCTGTGGCAATGGCCATGATATAACAGGCAATCAAGAGTGACACATACTTTTCCCACAACCACCCAGTAGTTAGCTGGTCCTAGTCACTGGCATAGGAGTGTACTTAGTTTTACCAGTGAATACTCTGCAAACCAGTTTTGAAAGGGATATGTTAATTACGTCGTATCATAAAAAGTTGGAAAAGAGATATGAGTATAGATGGCCATCTTTCAATGTGTTAAAATGAGAAATCTGTTCACTGCACATGAGTCACACACACCATTACCTGAAACTTTGGTGGAAGGTGGAAGTGCAAAGTGGAAGTCTACCAAACCTATCTCAGCTCTTTTTAATACAATTGTTAATAATACTTCATTATAAGATGAAAATTCCAGGACATATGCTAAACAAGATAGGATGCCAGGAAAACAGATGTATATTGGGACTGTCCTTGGCAAATCAGGATAAATGGTCTCCCTACCTCTAATGGTCTGTGGGGAGCCCACTGGAGTAAGAGAGGATAGGGAGAAGGGTTGATCATATTTATTCCTCTCCTTCATATTTATTCAAAGACCTGAAAAGGATCAAACATTTCTTTGATGCCTACTGGGATCTAGACTTGTTTCCATGGGATACAGTGACTTTCTTTAATCTTTTAAGTAATCTATAGAGAAATCTTTACCCCTAAACTGAGAGTCCTGAAAAGGGAGGTTACATGTAAATAGAGGTGGTAACATGCCTACAATCTACTTCAATTTTTTATTCAAACTGAACCTCCTGAGCTCCTGAAAATAAGTAAGTTTCTCCTCTCTATCCCTCCTGTTCTAAGGGTTGGTAGTAACTCCATGCTATTGCTAATCTTTGGGGTGCATCACTGTACCCTGTTAGACTTCTCAACTCTTTCATCAACTCAGTAATCAATTCCCTGTATTAAATTCTATGTTTGAAATTTTGGGAGCAGTATTTTTTTATTTAATTTTACTTTAAGTTCTGGGATACATGTGCAGAATGTTCAGGTTTGTTACATAGGTATACATGTGCCACGGTGGTGTGCTGCACCTATCAACCCATCATCTAGGTTTTAAGCCCCACATGCATTAGGTATTTGTCCTAATGCTCTCCCTCCCCTTGTCCCCCATCCCCCTGGAGTGCTGTTTCCTTGATTGAACCTTGATTGATTCAGATATCCTTCCCTATTTCCTTTTTGTCATAATTCTTAGGTGCTTAATGTTGCCTACTTCATCCTATTATAGTGATCTGTTTAGTGGGATTGAGCCATCCCCTCCTGGGTTTTCTTTATTTTATACACCTCATCCATCTTCTATCAACACTTGCTACATTAGTGTCCCATTGCATTGTTTTCCAAGAAAACAGCTATCTATTTGACATCCAGTTGTGCCACAGGGTTAGGAATGATAATGGATTACTGCATGTCCTTCTCAGAAGTATTCAAACACTGCACAGAAATGTATGGCCACATCATGCTCTACCTAAAAGAAGTCCCAATATTAGAATTTCAGGCTTTTCCTGGGAATTCCTAAAACTTCACCAAGCATATAGTCACTACATAAAGTTGGTCTTTTCTGCCGGGAGACTTCCATTTTCTCAAAATGACCAAAATTTTGGCAGCTGAAAATGAAACAAGATGGGCTCAGAGAAACGATAGATTGAAAACAGCAGAAGTGTTTTTTGCACTTGTTTTTCTGAAGTGCTGATTAACAGCACTAACAAGACCTGCTGATTAACAGAATAGCTAAGTCTTATTCTTTAGGGGTATACATGTAGGATGGAGGATGAATTTGGGTTTCATGGCTGGGGAGAGGGCAGGGATGGGCAAGTGGAGAAATGACAGGGCAAGTAGTTTGTGTTTGAGCTCCAAAGCAATCAGGCTGTAGGGAAAACTAGAACAAAGAGTCAGAGAAAGGAGAGGGGCAGGAAAAAAGCAGGAGAAAATGCAGGGCTTTATGAATCCTCAGCTGCCTCCAGGCTACAACCTGAGAACAACGGAAACCACTCTTCACCTAGGAGGTGATAATGACCACAGCATGTTATATGTAGCCTTGGCCGCCTTCCTCCAGGATCATCCTCCTCTTAAACAGTCATCCAGAATTTTTCTAGAGGAAAGAATAATGTCAAACAGAGTGACCCACAGTGAGAAATTCTTCCAACGCTCTAAAAGCAGTCATTACCCAAAATAGGCATCCAACATATTCATTTATGACTTGCCATAAATACTAGCATTAGCAAGACAATATTATCCTCGTATGAGTTGACTTTATTGTGCTTCAGAAAGTCACAACATCATAAATATCTATGAACATGTTATTTCATCTGCTCTCATAATTTGTCTCTTCCAACATGGTTCTGGCCAATTTTAGAAGTTTCCATGTAAATATATAAAAATAATTTGGAAAAAATGAAGACAGAGCAAAAAGAGGTCAAGTATCACATTTAGTCACAAATATTATGATAGAATATGAAATTGTTTTATGGGTGGCTAAAGCAAACATTTTTTATGTGTGGTGGTGGTAGTGAAGATGATGTTATGTGTATGTATATTATCACCAGTCTAAAAAGAAAGGATGCCCAAATAGGGAATGGAGCAGGCATCTTTAGAACCTCTTTTAATCTCTAGTTAATGATGTTATAAACCAAAAATAAAATAAAATTCTAAGCCCCCCCGCCGCCCCCCGCAACCAACCATCTGAAAGGACTTCCTCCTCAGCCAGGGCTGTACATGTAAACTGAAAGACTGGTTCAGGCCATGAAGGGAAGTGGGGGTCAGACATGCCTCGGCATTAACATCAATACAGATTTTAAGTCTGATAGAAACATTTTACAACCTATTCTCTCGGAAGCCTGCAAGTTAAAGCTTCATCTGCATAGTAAAACTTTGGTCTCTACTACCAAACTTTTCTTTCTATTGATTCCAGGTCTTTAGACAAACTCAACCAATTGTCAACCAGAAAATGTTTAAATTTACCTATAGCCGGCCAGGCAGGGTGACTGATGCCTGTAATCCCAGCACTTTGGAAGGCTGAGGCGGGTGCATCACCTGAGGTCAGGAGTTCGAGACCAGCCTGGCCAACATAGTGAAACCCTGTCTCTACTAAAAATACAAAAATTAGCTGGGCGTGGTGGTAGGTGCCTGTAATCCCAGGTACTCAGGAGGCTGAGGCAGGAGAATTGCTTGAATCCGGGAGGTGGAGGTTTCAGCCAGCCAAGATCGCGCCATTGTACTCTAGCCTGGGCAACAAGAGCCAAACTCCATCTCAAAATAAAATAAAATTAGAAAGGCACCCTCCACCACCCCTGACCCCATCACTTCGAGTTGTCCTGTCTTTCTGTACCAAATCAATGTATTTCTTAAATGTATTTGATTGATGTCTCATGCTTTCCTAAAATGTATAAAAGCAAGATACACCCCGACTACCTTGGACACATGTTCTCATTCTCAGGACCTCCTGAGGGCTGTGTCACGGGCCATGATCACTTATATGTGGCTCAGGATAAATCTCTTCAAATATTTTACAGAGTTTGACTCTTTCATTGACAATGTCCACTTTTATAAAAAATTTGGTGGTGTCCTAAAATACTAGGCCCAGCAAATTTATGTACACATAAATTTATCCTGGCACTTTAAGAGTAACAAACAAACAAACAAACCAAAAAATATTATTTTAAAACATGCAATACTCTGTGACACCTCTGGAAGAGTGCCATAAAAGAAAATTAATTGCGAAACAGAGTTGGTTCCCATCTATTGTCACTAAAAGTTATTCAGGTGAGAATGAACAGTTTGGATTCTAGGAAGGTGTTAATTAAGGGAACAATTAAGGAAATTGGTTAACAATTATTGTTCACTTGAGTTTTCTAAAAAATATGCCTTGAGTATGAGCTGTGTGATTCTCTCTTCTGTTCTTGAGTCTGGAACCCTCTCCTGCTCCCAGGTTACTTTTCCAGCAACCTGCAACTCTGGAGAGAACTATCCCAATGGCTTTGATTTCCACATGTGTTGCAAGTTGGGATCAGACAGAATTCAGGTTGAGAAGGTTCAAGTCTGTATTTTCAGAAGACACACCAGGAAGAGTTCAGCAGCTATCTGAATGTCCGTCCATGTAGTTTAGGTAAACTGGTGATGGGGTAGATTAAAAGGGAACCTGTTTAGTGATTTGCTGGCAACTGTTCTGATTTCCTCAGACTTCCTCTTGACAGCCGAAAGGAGATTCAATGAAATTATATCCAGGAAGGTACAGAAGTGGAGGTGGTAAGGGTATTGATTTGGCGAACACATGGGTTGAAGGGGAAGGCCTAGGTCTGAAAAACCTGGTTCTCCCTCCTGAGACTTCTATTTATAAAGATAGGAGATAAGACTTTGGAGACAGGTATGTGCCATATAATCTGCTTTGGAGATTAAGCAGCAACGAAGAGGGAATGAAAATGTACCAATCAGTAATGTACCATTTGCTCTAAAAGAAACAACTATGCCTTTTACTGCATCAGTTCCTCAAACATTTTATTTCTTTAAATGATGGCAGCCCCAGGACCACATTGGATAACGAATATCAGTGACCAATACCTTTTTAAACGCCTCCTGCTGGAGAGTTTTTTCTCTCTTGTCTCCGTTTCAGGGGAAACTCAGCAACCTCTGGGCCTTTTTACAATGCACAATTAGGGGCTTATAAAGAAAGAACTGCTACAAGAGGTGTAGGTACTCATGCTGGGTATTCAGGGAGGCTTGAAGGCTGAAGGTGAGATACAGTGAGCTTACGGAACATGGTGGAACTCAAAGAAGGGTTTCTGAGATAAACACCCTTATTCAAATGCCAGAGACACACTATTTCTCTAAACAGAAACTCTTAAGGCCCGGCAGTTTTTATGTTGGAGCAAAAGATTTGGGTCAGAACCAAAGTTTTAAAGACTTTTTATTGAAGAAGTTCAAAGATTCCTTGGCCAGCAGCCAAGTGTGGTCTGATTTGTTTGCATTTCCTCTGGGAACTCACAGGCAAGTGAGGAATTGGCCAGCCACCACTGTAAGGGTCACCCACACCCCTGTGGGCCTTTTCTCCCTGAGCAGTTCCAAGGTGGGGGAGGGAAGCCAGGGGGAATCAGATCCCTACAAAGGCCGAGAGTTCAGCAGCCTCGCCAAGCTGCAGTTCTTTCCTGGGTGAAGGAGTATCTCTCCCAATAGCTGCAGTATCTCTTCCAATACACCAAGATGGCATTGATTAGTTCACAAATGAGACCACTATGACTCAGGAGGTAAGTGAGAGGCATCAAGGGGAGAGGTGGGAAGTGAAATATCACCTCTTCTTCCCTCCTCCCAGTGATGGTAGAAGGACCTGCTCCAGGCTGGGAGGCATCAAGCATGTGTGCTAATGGGCCAGTTCTCCACATTCAAGATCCCAGAGATGTTAAGTTTATCCAAAAATCTTTCAAGCAATCCTGTTGTTTGCAATTAACTCAGAGGAAGTTTTGAGAAATTTGTCAACTGGATGTAATTTTAAAAAGGGAAAATATATCTTTTACTATGGTTTTGGAAGTTTGAAAAGGAGATGCTTGTGTAACCACACACGTGTACACACACAAACAGCATGAAGGTTTTTCCTCTCCTTGGGATTTTGATCACAGAGGTAGAAAATTAGGCAAAGTGTAAAAGGATATGTGATTGTCAGAAGGTGAGGAGTTCGAGGGACTGAAAGAAATGGGTCCCTGGCTCTGCTGGAGTGATGGGTCCCAGCAAGTGACTGATGCCCATCACTGAGCAGATTTCATGACCTCTTCTTCGGTGACCTGAAATAAGAGAGAGTGGAGCAGGAAATCTGGAGGTCACACATATATAACCTCGACAGGGGCAAGGGCTGAGTAAGCAGGAGCTCCAAGAGTGAAGATGTCTGTTATTGTGTTGAGCAGTAGGAGGAAAACAATTTCAATTCCTGCCCCTCCCAACTAAATGATAAGGGAAGGAGCCTCCATCCATATAGAATGAAGAGAAGTGCCCTGCTGAGTTCTGGGCATTTGAGTTTGTGGAATGACTAGGGTGTGGCCTGATACCTGAACTAGCAGCTGGTTGATCTCTCCAGAAGTGAGCTGCCTGTTGTCAGATTAGAGGCATGAGATCAGGGCCAGCCCTCACTTTTGCAGGGCCTTACACAATCCCTACCAGGAGTGGCCTTGTATGCCAGCACCTGTCGTCCTGCCCTGTGCTAGGGGACCTGCAGTGAGGGGAACCTAACCCTTTAGGGAGGCCTGGGAGCAACAACTCCCACACAGAGCTGGGCTCCCCACATTCCTTTTTTTGTTGTTCATTGGCTGTAAGGTCCTTTTCTGAGATGAAGCCTTCTTCCCTTTTCTCAAAGAGATCTTGGTTAGGGAAAGCTAAAGGGGTTGGTAGCCCTGTTCAACTTGCAACCACATGGAACCAAATGTACATGCTCCTGGAGGCTTCTCCCCTCTGTCCCTATGTGTCCTTGGTTTCTCTTCTGCCTCCCATCTGGGAGTCTCATGGCTGGCTGATCTGAGCCCGGGTTCAACTTTTATAGATGTTGTTTCTCCACCGGCTAAAAGAAAGGAATGTCGCCTGGGGTGCTCTTTCTGCTCCCCTTTGCCTCCAGGTTCCAGGAGTAATCCTGCTCTACACTGGGGTTTCGAGATCATCCTACATTACTGGAGAGGAGGCCTTGGAAAGAAAAGGGCCAAAGAGAGACCTAGCAGAAGAAGACATTTACCTCAAGGGGTAGGGACTCTCTCTCTTTATTCTTTATATATGGGTCAAATATAGTTCTGGAAATTTTATCTCCAGATCAGCATCCCAGGTCATTGACCTTAGAAGAAAACTTTTAAACAGTTACTAAAGGTAATTAATTGAGAGGTGATAAATGGAAAAAATGCAGCAATTACTAGGACATTAGGGGCAAACTGGTGCCACTTTTCTCATGGTTCCCATGGCTCTTCGCATTGGAATAACTGCCTAAAGATAGCCTTCAGGCACTTGCAGCTAGTGAGAATAGGGCTTGCTGACAGCCCCAGGGTGATGAAAACATGTGAAGAGTAGTGGGTTGAGCACATGCCCAGAGGTTGCTTCCTGAACACAAAGGAAGAAGAGGGGATGGACTCAGTTTCAAAACTGAAAAGGGCAGGAAGTAAAAACAATTCAGGCAGGAGTTACATTCTGAAAACCTCAGAATTTGAGATGCAAATGATTTCAAGAGGAGCCCTCTATACTGGGTCAGCAAACTTTACTGCATCTAAAAATCACCAAGGAACTTTTTAAGTATGCAGAGTCCCAAGCCCCACCTCCAGAAATTTGGAGCTGGTAGATTCGGGGTAGGACCCAGGATTCTGCAGTTTTTTTTTTTTTTTTTTTTTTTTTTTGAGATGGAATCTCCCTCAGTCGCCCAGGCTGGAGTGCAGTGGCGCAATCTCAGCTCACTGCAAGCTCTGCCTCTCGGGTTCACGCCATTCTCCTGCCTCAGCCTCTTGAGTAGCTGGGACTACAGGCGCTCACCACCACGCCTGGCTGATTTTTTTGTATTTTTAGTAGAGACCGGGTTTCACCATGTTAGCCAGGATGGTCTCAATCTCCTGACCTTGTAATCTGCCCGTCTGGGCCTCTCAAAGTGCTGGGATTACAGGCGTGAGCCACCGTGCCTGGCGATTCAGCATTTTCAATAGGGCCACTCCCCATCCGTGGGACCTCTGATGCAGGTGTTTCACAGTCCCCATTTTGAGATCTGCCCTATGTAATGCCTGAATTCCTTCTATGGCACACCCAGCCATGGCTATTGACTCTGCATCCTCAATGGGGCTGCAGGATGATGATGGAGTGGCCAGCCTCTGGCAGCCAGGTTGTCCTTAACATTTTGCAGAACCCACTTCCCCACAGAGGCCACCCCTGTTAAGAGGCTGATGAGGCTTCATCTCAGGAGAATGTTGAGGTGGGGGACACGGATGGAGCTTGAGGCTCAATCTAGGATGCGGTTGGGCAAAATGAGTCAGTCATGCATATAACTGGGATTTGCTTGATCTGAATCTAAGACCATAGAGCAGTTCCAATATTGAGAAATTCTTATTTGTGATATTTTTGGAAGAAAACCAACTTTTATGTTGCTAATAAGGTCTCACGGGGGTAGAGAGGTGATTGATAAGGTATTAGGCTCCTTTTCGAGATAATGAAAATGTTCAAAAGTTGACTGTGGTTAGGGTTGCACATATTAATGAATACTCATACACTGACGGGGATTCATTCTGAGAAATGCGTTGTTAGGTGATTTGATTGTTGTGCAAACATCATAGAGTGTACTTATAAAAACCTAGATGGTATAACCTACCACACACCTAGGATATACGGTACAGCCTATTGCTCTGAGGCTACAAACTTGTACTGCATGTTACTGAACTGAATACTGTAGGTGACTGTGACACAGTGGTAAGTATTTATGTATCTAAAATACCTAAACATAGAAAAGGTACAGTAAAAAGTGGTACACCTGTATGGGGCACTTACCATGAATGGAGCTTGCAGGACTGGAAGTTTCCCTGGGTGAGTCAGTGAGTGAGTGTTGAGTGAATTTGAAGGCCTAGGACATTATTGTACACCCCTATAAACTATAAACAATGTACATTTAGGCTACACTAAATTTATAAAAAATATTTTTCCTTCTTCAATAAAATTAACCTTAGCTTACTGAAAGTATAAACTTTTAAATTTTTAAAACATATTTTGACTCTTTTGTAACACTTAGCTTAACACACACATTGTACAGCCATACAAAATGTTTTCTTCCTTTATGTCCTTAGTCTATAAACATTTTTCTATTTTTAAAATTTTTACTTTTTAAATTTTTTTGTTAATAAACTAAGAAACACACACATTAACCTAGGCCTACAAAGGGTCAGGATCATGAAGACATCACCAGGTGACAGGAATTTTTCAGCTCCATTATAATCCTATGGGACGACTGTTGTCTATGGGGTCAGTTATTGATCAAAACGTCCTTATGTAGCGCATAACACATCACAATGCAAAAAAACCATTGAATTGTACTCCCAGATTGGTGCATTGTATGTTATGTGAACTATATCTTTATAAAGCTATTTTTAAAAAAGGACTGAGAATTCCATAAAATCTTTCATTTGTTGGGGGAATGGCTTCATTATTTTAAAATAATTCTGATAGCATTCTATGATATTTGACTCAAATCAATAATGACTTATTCATGACTTTGTTTATACCCTGTTCTCTGTCCAGAGACCTGTTACTGGAGTCTGACACAATTTTGATCTGTAAATGCATGTCTCAATAGAGGGTTGGGCCTAACATTGAACCCCAGCGGGCTCCTGCTGAGTTGGCTAATTGGCTGACTCCCTGGGCCCACAGTGTGTAGTTCTCCGGGAGTCTCGATTTTACTTTTCATTTTTCTGGCTTAAAGCTTTTCCCGTTGAAAGCCATCAACTAAGATCTTCATTCAAAAGTTCTGAAGAGGACCACTGAGGAGTCATTTTTCAATTTGGAGGCTACTGCTCCGTTGAATAATGAATAGGTTTCCCTTCTAAGAGACCTACAGTGCAGAAATGCCCAGAGCTTCTCTTCTATGCTGCTTGGAAGAACTATGGAACTGGAAGGATTCTTAGAGACCTTGTGCAACTCTGCTTTTGCAGTTGAGGAAACTGAGGCTTGGAGAGGTGAAGCATAAGGAAATCCCCGGCTAATGGGCAAGCTAAGACAAATCCTTCTGACCCATGGCTGGCTCCATGTTCTACATCTTCTATTTTCTGTGAAAGCTGAAAAGACAGCAAACCCCAAAATATCCATCTCCCTCATCTCCCCCAACCCAAAGCCAAGAATCTATTTCTAAAACCAAGTTGTCACTATTTGTGAAACACAAAGTAGGGGAAGCCCCATCCCATGGCTGAGAGAAAATGTGACCCTCTTACAGGGAAGCCAGCTGCTGGGAGAGGTGGAAAGAGCCCAAGTCCCTCCTCGGGGACCAGCCCACAAGCTCTTCCTTCACCAGTGACAGAGCCTGAGAAAGCGCTTCTCTCCCTAATATAACCTAATTGCCATTTCCCCACTAGCCTCCGGCACTCACTCTGTGCCAAGTACTGGCTCCTGCCCAGCTGCTCCTTGAGCTGGGAGCCAAACCCCAGACTCCCTTGTCTCAGGAACTGGTCCAGAATGGCTTTAGTAGTCAGCTAAGAAGAGCTCTATATCAAGGCCTGGGAGGGCTGGCTGCCCAGACTCTGGCTGCCTGGGTGGGCTGCCAGGACCCCTCCTATGTACAGACCTGCCCCAGCTCAGCAAAGGAAGGACATGTAAGGAAAAGGCAAGGCTACCAGTGGAACCGCAGTGCTGTTGGGGGTAGGTGTGAGTCTTTTCACCAGGCGACCTCTCATTTTTCTGGGGCTGGAAGGAATTTGATGCCACCAGTATCTTACAGCCACATGCTTCATTCTTCAGGAACAACTTCTTGGGATCCCGGAAGCATACAAGGTCTCCTGAGGCCTTGGACTTGTGTCTGCATGCCAGCAGATGAGGCTGGAACTAGGACAGAGTGTGAGCATGTGCAGGTGACCTCTTCAAAAGCTTCTCCTCTGTTCCTTTCCTTGGGAGTAACACTGCCTGCTTTGTCCAGTGATGGACTCTCTTGAGCCTTTGAGGTTTAGTATTAGGATTGCCAGCATAGGTTGGTCAATTCTTTAATTTGATTTCTATGTTGATATTTCTATGTTTGAATGTGTGTCCCCTCTAAATCTTAAGTTGAAATGTAATCCCTGGTGTTGGAGGCAGGGCCTGGTGGAAGGTGTTGGCGTCAATGGGGATGGATTCTCCATGAATGTCTTGGTGCTGTCCTTGCAGTAGTGAGTGAGTTCTTGCTCTGAATTTATGTGAAATCTGGTTGTTTAAAAGACAGGTTGTTAGAAGAGAGGCATCTCCTCTCTTGCTCCTTTGCTCCCCCTCTTGCCATGTGACATGCCTACTCCCACTTCACTTTCTGCCATGAGTAAAAGCTCCCTGAGTGCTCACCAGGATCAGATGTTGGCACCATGCTTCCTGTACATCCTGCATAACCATAAGACAAAATAAACCTTCTGTCTTTATAAATTACACAGCCTCAGGTATTTATTTATGGCAATGCAAGCAGAGTAACACCTATGTGGTAGCTTCTCTTGGCCAGTTTTCAAAGGGCAGGCAGAACATGTGGAAGTTGACCTGCACATAGAATGCAGACCTATGTGTGCTTCAGACACTTGGCTCACCTCTCAACCTTCGAGCCCCCACAAATAAGTCACTGTTTAGGGGAGGGTGACATTCATTCTCTGCAAGCCTCCACTTTCATATGTCGTAGCAATGTTTCTCTAAATTGAGCACTCACAGACCCTGAAAGTTCCCCCCTGCAGACCTCTAGGTGATGTCAGACCTTAAACACTTGAAGTTAAATTATTTTCTTTCACCTGCCATGCTCAGTCAGCATGAGTGATGTAAACACAAACTCAGAAACTCAGACTGAAGCCAGATGGCACCACATGGCTATAAGGTCATTCTCAAATGATGTGGAACATACTTATGTTTATTTTAATTTTTAAAAAAAGTTGTCAGAATGAAACAAAAACTTAAAAACTTATTTTGGAACTCATGGACTCCATCTCCCCCGCCCCCTTGCCCTCAGGACTTTCAGAGATTCATAGATGCTATTTTGAGGAATAGTGTTGTAGAAGATTCTCTCTTCCCTTCCCCTGCCCTTGCCAACAAGCAAGACCTCCCTCTAAAGAAATAGCATAAGCTGGGCCCAGCTTGGGCTGTGGCTCATGTAGCAGGGTCAGATTAAACAAGCAATTAAATTTGACCATTGAACTCCCAGTTGGGAGGGCCTTGGCAACCTTCTTCTACAAGGCTATCTGATTCATAACTCTATTGTCAACATTCTGGTCCATTGTTGGATAGCTCCTGTTAGTGCAATGTTTTCACAGCTAAAGTTGAATTTTCACTGATTGGTTTTGGTCTTGACCTCTGGGATCATGTTGAATTAAAAAAAGAGAAAAGTCCTACAGATATTGGGGCAAGGCTGGGCACAGTTGGCTCACTCACATCTGTAATCTCAGCTCTTTGGGAGGATGAAGTGGGAGGACTGCTTAAGGCTAGGAGTTTGGAGACCACCTTGGGCAACATAGTGAGACCCCTGCCTCTACCAAAAAAAATTAGCCGGGCATGGTGGTGCACACCTGTAGTCCCAGCTACTCAAGAGGTTTAGGTAGGAGGATTGCTTGAGCCCAGGAGTCTGAGGCTTCAGTGAGCTGTGATCATGCCACTGCACTCCAGCACAGGTGACAGAGGGAGACCTTAGCTCTAAAAAGTAAAAAAATTAAAAAAAGATATTGGGGCAGAGGGCACATAGGCCTGATTTGAGCTCTTTCCTTTTTTAAAATATAAATAGATGCAATAAGTTCATTGGAGCAGCCAATGAATATGCTGATTTGATTCTAAAAAATGTACAGATGGGAGAGGTGAGAGTTTGAAGAAGCACAGATGGAGAAGTCTTTTCATTTTGTCACTGAGAACAGACCTGGAGTTACTAAGGGTGTCAAGACCTACAGATGCAAACACAGAGAAGAAGAGTGGTACAGACACATGGCAGGTGGCAGCTGGCAGGGAATGTGTTTCTGCAGGGCTCAGATACATGAGGAAGGACACGTAGAAAAGGGCTTGGTGAGGATTTCAGCACAAGTTCCTGGTGTCCTCCTGTGGGGACAGAGCTGAGCGTTCAGGGATGGTTGAAGATCCAGTGATGTTTCCAGATGACTGATGCAAGCTGCTCCTGCCACTCCTCAACCTTAAAGAATGTCACTCCCCTACTTGGTTTGCTGAATCAGGCATTGCTGTCTGAAGTCTGTGTAGGGCTAGATCAATTGAGCCATCTTGTACCATTGCTTATTTTGAAATTACTTTCCCATCATTTCGCAAAATGATATGTTTGTTGTTGGGGACCTAAAAATGCAGCTATTCTAACTCTGCTTTTGTGGGTTCTCATACTGAGAATTTTGTACAGAGCTCTGAGCACAAATGCACATCTAGAGTCCTGCTTTGTCACATTTTTTTTCAGCCAAAACAGCCTTGCAGGGCCAGCAGGTGATGTGGTTAGAGTCCTCAGGATAAACCAATAGGACTGTATAATGAGATGCTAGCTTTGGTCACTAGATTGTTATGTAAAATATTTGAAATTTGTAGGCCTTTCAGCTGCTTGATGAAACTCAAGAATCACTTGATTTAGATGACAATCATATGTTTGAAATGTGCACATGGGATTGGTTTTGGCTTTGTATTTTTAGAAGAGTTCTTGTGCCCAGGTAGCCCAGCTCCCCACTGGTTGCTGCTGCTAAGTCTGGGGGTCTTAGATAGAGAGCCCCCTGGCTCCCTCAGCAGGGAGCCTAAGGTAATAGAAAATGTTTTGCTCCATACTCTGCCATTGCACTTGGTGAGATCCACTGGTGGAAGTGCTGATCCTTCCTTGACCAGAGCAGAAAGGACCCAGTTTCCTTAGAGACTTGTGGGCTGTCAGAACCCAACTCAGCCTTCCTCCTACACTGTTGTTGTGCTGTGGCCTGCAGAGCCAGGAGAGAACCCACCACCTTCTTTAGCTGGGGATCCTGCCTTCTTCCCCACTGTATCTTACACGGACAGAAGACAGGTTCACTCATTCCTCTTGGTTCTGAGTTGGTCCACTTAATGAACAATGAACCTACTTCTAGAACCATCTCTTGAACAAGAAAACAGTCTTTGGTCAGATAAATATATCAAGGCAAACCTTGAAGACTGCATGAGAAAATCCAGCACTGTTGGACTGGTGCCTTGCAGGCAGGTGGGAAGGAAGGGGAGCCAACTGCTTGTAGTTCCCACCAGAAGTGCCAAATGACCAGCCATCTCCCCAGCCCAGGTGTGCACAGGGCATCATTGTTCAGCCCTTGGGTTTGAGTATAGGGCGAGGCCATGTTTGTCCAATATGGAGAATAGGGGGTGGCCTTACTCCTCCATATTCCACACTGAATAGCCTTCCTATGAACTAATTCTGGCTGCTGTGGCTGAAGAACGTAACTAGATGGTTTGCTCTGATATTGACATGACAGCCAGCTGAGGCTGAATGGCCAGCGAGGCTTAGTGGACACTGTTTCACATCTCCCCACAAACCATCTCCTGATGCTCCTGCTGGAGATAGACCGTGGGGTGTGATGAACCATATGGCTGCACTAGTATGGTATTTTTGTATTATCATTAGAAGGGAAGCACAGGAGGATGGGAGGAAAGGCAAGAGGAGCAAGTCTCTTAATGTGGCACAGTGTTGAAAGGAAGTACATTGTTCTGATGTTGGTTAAGACTATGATGAAAAGATGTCAGAAGCTGCACTGTGAAAGCAAGGCTGTGACATTTGGAGAAGGTGGTTTGTGTCTGTGGGCTAGCTCCCCATTGACCATCTCACAGATCCACCCACTTATGCTCCCCTGAATCTACTTCCCCTTGGGGTTTGAGTGCAGAACTCTTGCTCTTCATTTTCTTCTTCCTTTCAATCCTGTTATTCTTAACACTGTATTTAACTCCAAGGAATTTTATTTTGAATCACAACTCTAAGATCTGTTGTTTGGAGGGTAGTTTCAATTTATTAATGAACCAGAGAAAATAGCACAAAATGACTGTGAAAGGCCAAGAAAGATGGGTAGGGGTTAATTCTGCCTGATTCTCCTGCACGTATGGAATAAAGCCTCCCTGAGCTCCATGCCCCTTAGATAAGGGAAGGCCGGTCCTGCAGAAGGAGCACAGTGTTTCTGTGTTGTGGATGGAAAACTCTCTCTCCCCACCCCCCATGGAAAGTTTCCCTCTGCAGGATCATAAACCTGAACATCTAAGACCTCAAAAAACACCTCTTTTTATTATTATTATTATCATTTTTTTTTAGAGACAAGAGTCTTGCTCTGTTGCCCAGGCTGGAGTGCCGTGGCATGGTCTCAGCTCACTACAGCCTCCATCTCCTGGGTTCAAACAATTCTCCTGCCTCAGCCTCCTGAGTAGCTGGGATTACAGGCATGCGCCACCACGCCTGGCTACTTTTTGTAATTTTAGTAGAGATAGGGTTTCATCATGTTGGCCAGGCTGGTCTCGAACTCCTGACCTCAGGCAATCTGCCCGCCTCAGCCTCCCAAAGTGCTGGGATTACAGGTGTGGGCCACCACACCTGGCCAAAAAGACGACTCTTGAAACACATTTTTCCAATTTGCAGCTATACTTTTTCACACCTTTGGATTTCACTTTGTCTGAAGCAGTACATTTAGAGATAGATTGCAAACCCAGTCCATTAGATTCTATTGTTCTTTTCCCTTATGCTGCTTAATAGTCTACATCCAGGTTTATCCCCTCATGCTCAGAAGACAAAATATTAAGACCTTAAATTAGAGATTCCAAAAGCATGAACATACATCATCTCATCTGGTCCTCACAACAACCCTGTGAGGCAGGCAGGCATTATGGTTCCAGAATGCAGAGGACACAGTCCTAACTGGTTAAGCTGGAAACCAAATCCATGTCCTCTGTCTCCTGGTCTAGTGCTCCTCCCACTCCATGAGATGAACTGCACTCACTGTAATGAACAAAACAGCCTTTCTGCTTGAAATAGATGAAATGTCCTTTGGGCTTGCACACAGGTGATTTTAAGTAGAAACCTTGCTGGATAGTGCAGAAGAAAAACACACCTGTGCTCAGTTCAACATCAGAATCAGCATCGGAGGGATGAACAGGACAGAACATGGACATCTTTGACAAGGGTTTCTGCTTATGTTCTTGATTCTCACCCAGATCATGGTTGAGTGATGTAACTTTAAAGCAGCAAAGTCCAGGATGGGGGAAGGCATTTAAAGGACTTTCTCATCTAGCAACTTATTGATTCCTTCACAAATCCTCTTGAGGTTGGGTCTACAGTCTCCATCCAGACTATAAAGGGTAGAGAGGAACTCCACATTGGCGAAGTGGTTAAAGACGTGGTTGATGCGCCCGTGGGTCCTGGGCGTCAGGTGCCGCTGCACCAGTTCATGTACCAGGTCCTTGCACTCATGCAGGAGATTGGAGAGCACGTTCCTATCGAAGGTGTATTCCACCTCATAGAAGCTGACGATGGTCATGGCGGTCTGGTTCAGCTTCTTCCGGAACTTCTCCACAATAACAAGCTCCTCTTGGCTAAACTGGTTGTTTCGGTAGAGGATCCCGATTTTGATCGCCACCTTGATTAAGTCTTTCATGATCTTGTGGGCTTCCTTCTTGTTGTGAGTGTGCTCTTTGGTGACTTTGTAGAGCTCATCAAAGATCTCACTGCTGGTGTCATCAATCAACATGTTGGCCACAGTTTTGCTGGCTATTTTGCTCAGAATCTTCTTCTGGGCTTGAAGAGCAAGACTCTTTGAACTAAAAACATCAGGACCTATGGTAAAAAAACATATAAAAGTTTTAGAGATATAAGAACTGTCTATTACTTTTCCACAAGTAAAACACACTAACTTGAACTTATGCTCTCAGAGCAAAAACTCATGTTTTTATATCCCCTAACTCCCTAACTAAACCCCACCCCAGCCTGGTTCCCCCACTTTCCTCTCCATGTGACATGCTTGTTTACCCTTTCAAATCCTCTACACTGTGCTTATGCTCTTTCCTCTGCTGGAGGTCATCTCCTCTTATCCAGGCCAAATCTTACATTTTTAGGCCTACTTCATTCATAAAGCCTTCCTGATTCTATTAGTTCACAGAGAACACTCTACCACTGCTCTCACACTGCAAACCATTCAGCTTCGCAAACTATACAGCAGCAAATTATTGCTTAATTGCAAGAATGCAGCTCCATTGTCAACCCCATTCCCAGGGCAGACATAGATAGTTGATCATGACAGTCATTTTTGACTGAGTCTCAGAACTCACATATCATTGGGCCTAAGAGGTATTCTTTTGCTTTTGAAATATTGAAAATTGGATGGGTCTTTCAGTTACTGTTGCCAGGTAGCTGTTGTGCTGTGGTTGTTATTACCTGTGTGCACATCAATTTACACAAAAGTTGTCAGAGATTTGGGAGAAAGTCAAGAGAAATTTTTGTAAGAAATGTTGCCTCTTGAATACTCTTGATGGCATAGAGAGTTGTACTGTGAGAACATCAATAACTCCACATCAAAGATGCTACAGATGAGTAGTACTCCGAAGGTGAAGCAGCTTAGGAAGACCAGACCCAATTTATTTTGCTGTTATTTTCCACTTTATGAATGAATGAGAACAATATATGTTTAAAAAATCCACCATATTATATGCAAATAAGTCTAAAAATCCTCTTTCAATATGTATAAATAAAAATTCTAAGTAATAAGAAAGCCATGGTTCATAATTTATAGCGTATTTTTTTTCTTAAGAATGCATAAAATGGCATCTTACAATTGATGGTGTTTTGATTTGATGAAATACTCTACAAGGCCACCAATTAGCTGGAGCTGACATCTGAAATGAAACCCACTAGCCATTCTCACTCTACAGTATGTATGCATATTGTTCTTATCTTCCCAAGGAGATTCAAATTGCCCAAGGACAGAGGCAATGTCTCCCAGAGCACCTAGCTCAGTTCTGGGAATAGGGAATGGTGCTGTTGAGTAAAATACCAGAGAAATGCTGAAGAATAAGAAAGTAGTAAAATACAGTGTACACCAAACTGATACTAAGAAAAACCAATATTCCTTTTGAGAATTGAGGGTCCTTGAGAATCGCAAGAGCTTTTGTCCAGTGCTTTGTGTTCACACAGGAGTGACAGGATACGCAGAGCAGACAGAGCAATGGCCACATGCCTGGCTTCTGTTGTCCTTGTCTGGTCCCTCCCTCTCTGCTCCTGGGTCAGCAGAACTAAAGCAGCGAGCACCAGGGGCCTTCCACAGCCCCAGCAAGCTTCTCTTCCAAAGTCTGAGACCACAGAATCTTTAAGCAACTTCATGCCCAAGTGACCCTGACATGGCCAGGCTTTTCCCTTCTGTCTCAGTGCTAAGAGGAATAAACACTCATTGTGCAGAACATAAAAGGAATGAACAATCTCTCCTGACTCTTCTTTACTATGAGAAAGCTCCGACTTCCTGACTGATGCTATTCCAGAGTTTGAGGCAAATGATATTCCTGCCCAGTCTCATCATCTACCAAGATCACTAGAGCTTTGTGTGAATAGCTTTTGTTCTCTGCAAAATCAAAGTTGTTCTCCAAAGGCAAATATTTACTAGCACTAAGCATATTCAGAAGATTGCACTGTATGCTTTGAAGTCAATTCCACAGAGGAAGCTTAAAGACTTTTGAGTAATCGCCCTGTCACTGAAATAAGTATATGCCTCCTCAGGTGACTATTCTAATAGGAATAGTGGAATGTAGACGGATCCATTCTAGAATATAAAAATATGAGTCATGGCTTTGTAGTCACAGCTTCTAAAAACTTCCCAAGAATAAGGTCTTTAGACTCTCTACAATTGCAGCCAACATGCATTTACACAGACGCAGCAGGTCAACTACATATGCATCCAGTGGCAGGTTAGTGCCTGGGGACAGGGACTCGTGTGTAAGCCTGACTTTACCCCCAATGCTTGGCACACTGGCAACACACAGGTGTCGGCTGAGTGAAGGGAGTGCTGGCTCTGTGCCAGGTGCTGTTTAACCCTTTGGGCTGGGTTAAGTGGGCATTTTCCCTAGGCTTTCCTGCTGGCCTGATTCCATACCCTGCTGTTTGTACTGCCAGCATTTCCTCTATTCTGCTCTGGACCAGTTGTCAGAGCTCACATATCCCCATAAGATTTATTTTAAAAATAATTAATTGGCTGGGTGCTGTGGCTCATGCCTGTAATCCCAGCATTTTGGGAGGCTGAGGCAGGTGGATCAGTTGAGGTCAGAAGTTTGAGACCACCCTGGCCAACATGGCTAAACCCCATCTCTACTAAAAATACAAAAATTAGCCAGGCATGATGGCATGCACCTGTAGTCCCAGCTACTTGGGAGGCTGAAACACGAGAATTGCTTGAACCCGGGAGGCAGAGGTTGCAGTGAGCTGAGATTGCGCCACTGCACTCCAGCCTGATCAACAGAGCAAGACTGTCTCAAAAAATAATAATAATAATAATAATTAATTCAATTTATCGATATTTATTTTATTTTGTTCTTTGAGATGGGGGCCTCGCTATGGCAGCCTCAAAGCTGGCCTTGAACTCCAGGGCTCAAGCAATCCTCCTGTCTCAGCTTTCCAAGTAGCTGGGACTACAGGAATGTGCTCTGTGCCTGGCCCCTATAAGAATTTTTAAAAACTGTGCACCTCCTTGAATATTTTAAAACTTGTCAGCAAGCATTTTTCATGTTAAGATTAAATAGTTAGGAAAGATATAATTTCTAGATAAGGTAAATAGTGACATTTTCAAATTAACCTGTTAAATCATTATTTTAAATGTGTCCAATGTAACATAAGTACCGTTGTTATATAATACCCATTACTGTACACTTTAAAAATGATGTGAACAAGGTCTTCTTTAAAAATTGGAAATGTTACATTTTTTTCTCCTTGAAATTGTATCTCTATTCTACTTCACCCACAGCACTTTAACTTCATGTATGTGCTTATGCTTGAAAATATTTATCAATCCATCATAATTCTCTACAACCAAAGGATGCATATTAATTTAAATTTAAATTAAAAGAAGATAGATTCCAGGGACCATAAATCTCTAAGCAAAAATTAAAAATTTCCTTTGGAGTGAGTTATCATTTTAATTATTTTAGGTATAATATAAAGTATCAAAACTTTGATAACTACTTACTAAACATAAGAAATGAAGTTTTATTGGAAATGTACCTCTAAATAAGATAGGCAGGGGTGAGTTATGGTGCCTTACCAAAAGAGTCATCTTTGGCAATGCGAATTTCACATCAACTCTTTGTTTGCCAGGAGGTTTTGTACTCCCTGGGCAAAATGTCCAATTAAGATTTTTCTGGCTAATACGGTGAAACCCTGTCTCTACTTAAAAATACAAAAAACTAGCCGGGCGACGAGGCGGGCGCCTGTAGTCCCAGCTACTTGGGAGGCTGAGGCAGGAGAATGGCGTAAACCCGGGAGGCGGAGCTTGCAGTGAGCTGAGATCCGGCCACTGCACTCCAGCCTGGGTGGCAGAGCAAGACTCCGTCTCAAAAAAAAATAATAATAAAAATAAAGATTTTTCTTCTTGGCCACCACACCCTGTAATCCCAGCACTTTGGGAGGCTGAGCTGGGCAGATCGCTTGAGCCTAGGAGTTTCAGACCATCCTGGGCAACATGACAAAAACCTGTCTCTAGAAAAAATACAAAAATTAGCTGGATGTGGTGCCATGCACCTGTAGTCTCAGCTACTTGAGAGGCTGAGGTGGCAGGATGGCTTGAGCCCAGGAGGTTGAGACTGCAGTGAGCTGTGATCATGCCACTGCACTCCAGCCTGTGTGACAGCGAGACCCTATCTCAATAAAAATAAAATAAAATACAATGAAAAATTAGCCACGCATACACCTGTAGTCTCAGCTACTCAGGAGGCTAAGATAGGAGAATTGCTTGAGCCCAGGAGGTCGAGGCTACAACAGTGGAAGAAAGGGAGATCCACCATGCCTTGACCTTAGGTTTCTTCTTAGGCAGCTGAGTTTGTATATTAGTATATACAAAGAATATGTATTGAAGTTGCCAAGAGGAATTTGGATCTATAACTGAGTTCCCTCAAAACTCTGTATATGTTGTGGAATGTCTCTGGATTCTTGCAGTCTGCTCATCTACCATTCTGAATCTTACTCTTCTGCAAGAGCAGCAGCCTTCCATGAAATGTTAAGAAGTGTTCCTTGGGAAGAAAAGAAGAATTTCTTGATTACATAAATTTAAAAAACACTGATTAAGCATTCTGTGAGATTTTAAAAATATTTCTTTAATACATTAAGGTGTTCTATCAACTCCCAGAGAGAAGTGGGTGTGGTAGGCAGAATAATGAACCCCAGAGACATCCACATCCTTATCCCTGGATATGCTGCCTTACATGGCAAAAGGGAATTTGCAGACATGATTAAGTTGAGAGTGAAAGAAGGAAGTGGGAGAGTGAGTTAGAGAAAGAGATGCAATGATGAAAACAGAGGTTGGGGTGACATGGTGGCTGGCTCTGAAGATGGATGGAGAGTCAGAACCAAGGAATGTGTCCTGTAGAAGCTGGAAATGGCCAGGGAGGGGATTGTCCCCTGGAGCCTCCAGAAACAAAACAAAACAAAATGGAGCCCCTGCCAGCACCTGGATTTTAACTCTGTAAAATCCATTTCGGACTTCTGATCTCCAGAAATATAAAATTATAAATTGGTGTCTTAAGCCACTAAATTTGTGGTAATTTGTTACAGCAGCAATAGGAAATGTATTCAGGTGGGTAGAATGAGATGTAGCAGTCTCAATTTTCTTTGATTAGGGAACTATTTTTGCCTCCGGAGTGACCAAATGTCCAGTTTTCCAGCAAGGAGGGCTTTCCCAGGCAGTGGACTTTCATTGCTAAAACTGGAAATGTTCCATATAAATTGGGACAAGTTGGTCATCTATTCCTGAACTACTAGTGATGTATATTTATCATATGAAGAACAGAGAAGTAACAAAGACACAACTTGAGAGTGGAGGAAGATTATACCATTTAAGAAGCTCTTATCTCAGCAGGGGAAGCTGAGTACCTATCCATCTTGCCACATTTACCACCTGCTCTACCTGCTTTTTAATTCTAGAGCCAACTTTTGTCTCTTTTAGACCTAGGTCCCCCTTGTCCCTTGTCTTCTCTGCAATTATTGAGCATTTACTCTTAGTTTGGCTATGTATCAAGTGCTATGAGGAAATCCCGAGGAAAGTATTCAACTGGGTCTTGCTCTGAATATGATCCTGCAGTCAGGCCAGATATAGACAATGAAACAAAATACAGAAACATGTGAAACAGCCCACATTGGCATGAGTGAGAATAGTTGGGGTAAAGTACATGGGCTCTGAAGGTGGATTTGCATGTAGGTAGGGACACCTATGATGTTAGGAAGTGGTTTCTAAAGTCATGGATATAGGCCAGTATTTTTCCCCAAGTCACCAAGTCCCTGGGTGGTTTCCCTGATAAGCTTCCTGCCATCTATTTTGTATAAGAATTTATTATTTACCTGCAAGTAATTTTGGGGACAAACTTCTACAGCGAGGGCTCAGGAGGGTCACCGGGATAGCATCTCTGAAGCTTTAAAGATCAAAAGTGTCGTGCAGAGGAACCCAAATATTATGGACCGCTAAAATTACCAGGAAGGTTTTAAGAAAAAGCAACAACCAAGTAGATTTCCACACTCTACCCCAAATTGTCACAAGCTCCCTGAGTGATTCTGACATGATGAATGTAGGACCCACAATTGGTAACAGTGTGCTCCAACACGCATCCTACAGAGCACTTGTCCTGTTAGATGCTCCAGGAAAGAAAGTCTTGAGGTCAGTTAAATGAGTTTGTAGATGACAATATATCATGGTTTGCTTTTGATAGTTCACCATACCAGGTAGCTTATTAAGGCTTTGAGAAGTTCTACAGTAAAGATACCTGCATAGTTTTGTTTAGTCCACCACTTCTCAAACTTACTGGAAATATACATATACACATGAATATATATATGTCATATGTCACATATATATATGACATATATATATCACATTCTCTGGTATGCATTATAGGAAATAGTGGGATAGGATTGAGAGAAATAAAATCAACACACTGGTTAACAGAACACTTTCACAACTCTCAGAGATTAATGGGGAAGTTGGGGAGATACCATTGTTTCCAGCATGCATACATAATGTTACAAATGATTTAAGGGAGAGAGAGGGCACTGAGGGAGGAGTCCCATTTGGAAGAGTTTTTGCACATGGAAATCTTGGCCTTGCTTTCAACCATCCTTCTGCCTCAGCCTTCTGCACAAGGTGCCTATTGGCGACCCACCAAGGAGGAACACTGCAGGCTGAGGGAAATAGCATGAGCTAAGCTTTGGGAGTCAAGGTCACGGGTGTGCTTGGGATATCTGGGAAACAGGCCTAACTAGTGGACCATGTTTATCAATGGGGAAACACTAAAAGATGGACGATAGGTCTTGGTAAAAACTTCTCTTTCTGTATACAAGCCCTAGGAGAGCTCTTTTGGCCAGGGATAATTCTTTTAACCATGTTTGAACAAAAGTTCCCATTTTCCAGGCATGAAAGGTAATGGATTGTTTTATAGTACCTCAGAATCTCTGAGAATAGATATAAAAATGTGATTATGTAGCGATAGCAAATTCATCCTGGTAGAAAGACAGGGGGCTTCCTTAAACCAAGATTGATAGAAGAGCTCAATCAAAGATAATATGAAGCCTCTGAGAATAAGGACCCTTCAATCATTTACAAGAAAGGAAACACACCAGAACTATGTTGGGAGAATGGGGTGACAATGGCAGTGAGCTAGTTTGGAGAGAGAAAGCAAAAGATAATTTAAGGGGGGAACTTCACTGCATGGAAAAGTGCTGGGGCCAGTCTGAGCTTCTGCTTTTATAAATGATGTTCAGCTGGAGTACAAGTGATGTTTCCATGTTTCTAGAAATACTAAGCTCTCCCAGATGGTGAAATGCCAAGCTAATGGTGATAAACAACAGGAAGATCTTTACCAAGCTGGGTGAGTGGGTAAAAGAGCTTCAGCATGGTAAGAACAAGGTAATAAATTTTTGGAAAAATAAAGTAAATGATAGTTATAAAAGATGACAGGCTCTGAGCTCTCAGCTACAGCCCAGAAAAGGGCTCTGAGCATCACTCCAGGATGTGGGAGTGGACAGGGTGAGGGGACAGCTATTCTCCCCTCTTTTTCACAGGACTTGGAAACTTCTCTAAGGAGTGTGTGGAAAACTTGAATGTAAATGTGGATAGCTGTGTCAAAATTATAAAATGGGAAATTATTTGTAATAGCCAGTATAGATCAGAATTACTTCGTTTCTCTAAATAGCTTAAGATAATGGCAGGGAAGAGAATTAGCTAAAAATGTTAAGCAGAGGTTAAGAGTGAAGATGGTTCCCAGAAGAAAACAATCTGGAGTGCTTAATGGGCATCATCTGTCAAGGCAGGGGACCCAGAGGACAGGGAAGGTGGGAGGAAAGGCCCAAGGGAAGGGATAAGAGCCCTAGGCGGAGGAACATTCCTGGTAGTCCAAGTTTCTGGCACTCAATCACTTACACTTAATTGTTAGGGGGAAAAAAAAAACCAAAAAATGAAGGAACTTCAAGCAAGCCTCCTTGAGATGGAGCAGGCTCACAAACTACTTTGAACTATCTTTTCTTTTTTTTGAGACAGATTCTCGCTCTGTCGCCTAGGCTGGAGGGCAGTGACACAATCTCGGCTCACTGCAACCTCCGCCTCCTGGATTCAAGCGATTCTCCTGCCTCAGCGCCCTGAGTAGCTGGGACTACAGTTGTACACCACCATGCCTGGCTAATTTTTGTATTTTTAGTAGAGATGGGGTTTCACCATGTTGGCCAGGCTGGTCTACGAACTCCCGACCTCGTGATCCACCTGCCTTGGCCTCCCAAAGTGGTGGAATTACAGGTCTGAGCCACAGCGTCTGGCCTGAATTTGAACTTTCATGATGAGCAACCATCCTTCTGCTCAGTTTATGCAGCCAGAAAAGCTGACTGAACCTGTCACATCCCTCATGCTCCATCTTTTACTACTGATAAGTGGCCAGGAGCAAATGGGGAGAGTGATGGCCTTGCCGTTCCTTCCCATCTCCTTTTCTGTTCTGTGGGTGAATGATGAGGAAGGTGTTTGCTGTAGGGGTGAGGCGTGGTGGTCTGCAGGATGGGATATCCTTGATGATGGTAAAATGCCTCCTCAAGAAGACACTGCCTCTGCTTTAGGTTTTGGTTGTCCCTAAGAAGCTGTGGGGGCAGGACCATTAAGGAACTTTAAGTAGTGTTTTGAAATGTGAACCTAACACAGTTGTGGTTTCCAGAGAGACTCACTGAGTTGTTGCATCTCCAGTGGATTCAAACTAGAAAACATTTTTCCATCCCTTGTATAAACCTGTTGTTTGTATATTCCTAGAATTTTAAAGAAAGAACATGGAGATGGAGGAGGTAGAATGAAATGAAAGTCTTAAGGGATGGCAGGGCCTTTGAGTCAGAGACAAGAAAAAAAAAAAAAAAAACCTTGATCCTCCCCCCTCCCATGGAGAAATAATCAAAGCTTAGAAGTTCATGAAAATTGCCTTTGATTGGTCCAATTCCTTTCATACGTGAGTGAGGATGGCACTTTTGAGGCTTACAAAAGGCATTTGGGAACACTTTAAAAGGCACCCATGATGAAACTTAGATGATTTAGAAGGGTTAGGGAATGGATTTTTCAGACTCAGGGTTAACTTCACAGCATATTCTTGAAGACGTCTTGGGTCTGGTCCCTTCCCAACCCTCCAAAGGAGCCACCTGCCTTGAAGACAGACCCTGAGCTTACCCCTGCTTCTGGGAAGACCTGAGGTCTCCCAAATTTCCACCACCTGCCACAGGAAGCAGGCAGTTTGTGGGACTCATAGGGGACACCATGACTGAAAGAGTAGCAGCCTCCACTAGGCACCACTGGTGGGGTGCACAAAATAGAACTCTTAGAACCTCTATTTCGGTTTCCTTTTCTGTAATGAGATAAATTAAGCTTTACCAATATTTAATAAACAGATAGATTTGGGCCCCACTGTTGTGTGGCATTCTGAGGGATGAGGGAAAGATCCCCCACGTGGGGTGGGGAGAGGTGTTTAGTTTATGCCTCACTTGTTTGTTCTCTTTCAGTAGTTTTAATTTATTTCAGCATGTTTATGTGTGCTTGGTTAAACAGACTCACTGATTATATTATTTCATTCTAACTAAACTAGCCCTTGCAAAATAGCCCAGTGATTTCAAAAGATGCCTGAAAGAAACAAAACCAAGGACTGAAGATGAGCTCCTAATCATACAGACACATGTGAACAGCAGGAAAACGCAGAGTGGACAGTTATCCTTCCTCTTAGCAAGAGCTTTCCCATAGCCCCACTTTAAGGGAAAAGTAATGATCTAATCAGATCTGACAATAAGTGGACCATCAACATTTCAAAAATTTCTATAGGACAACTTAAAGAATGGATTTCAAACACTTTTACTTGCCTCGAGATATTTCCTGAAGGCAGTAGGAAGTCATGGCAATTAGAAAGATAGTTAAACTCCTCTTGTTTAAAGATAGTTAAATGCCTCGTGTTTCTGATCTTTAGCTTGTCCTCTGGGTGACAGGGAGAGAGCACAGTAAGGAACAGCATGAGTGATTGCTGGGGTTCAGGGATGAGTCAAGGATGATGATGAGTGTTTCTTCTAGCTTGAGAGACAGGTAGGGTGAAGGGATATAGAGGTGCCACCAACTGAAATGGACATCTTGGAGGAGCCAGCCTGTAGGGAAGATGAATTCATCCCTGAGTTCCTGGTACCCGTGGGGCATCTGGGTGGAGATGGTGACACCAGCCTGTCTAGCAGGACACTTCAAACCTCACCTGTCCTACCCTAGTCTTCTCATTTTCCCCTGCAAACCCTATCCCTTTCCAGTAAGCAAGAGATGATGAAAAGACCCATCTTCCTGAAATAATTAGCCCACTAGAGATCTTGAGGGATAAGTGGGTTCTTCCTTCAAAATGCAAACACGTCCATTTAGCTGGTTAAAGTGGGTTCTCTATTCACTTCAGTCAGAGCCACACTGTATCTCTCTTGGGGGTCTCTCTCCCCTTTGTCGTCCACCATCAAACCACCCCTCCTCTTTCTTTTTCTTTTTTTTTTTTTTTTTTTGCAAGACAGAGTCTTGCTCTGTTGCCCAGGCTGGAGTGCAGTGGCATGATCTCAGCTCACTGCAACCTCTGCCTCCCGAGTTCAAGGAATTCTCCTGCCTCAGCCTCCCAAGTAAGCTGCGATCACAGGTGCATGCTACCATGCCTGGCTAATTTTTGTATTTTTAGTAGAGATGGGGTTTCACCAGGTTGGCCAGGCTGGTCTCGAACTCCTGACCTCACGATCTGCACCCCCCCCCCACCGCCTCCCAAAGTGCTGGGATTACAGGGATGAGCCACTGCACCTGGCCTACCCCTCCTCTTTCATCAAGCAAATGAATTATTTAATAATTAGGGTAGGGAGGGAGAGGCAGCCTTGGGTGCAATAGGACAGGGGCAGAGGTTGGAAGGATGAAGGACTGAATTACGGGAGACAACCAAACACAGAACAGGGGTGCTGGTTCACCAGTCTTCATCCTCTCTGTCATGTGACCAGCTTTCCTGACTCCAGCTCTGGCTTAGGTGCCCCTGAGATCCTGCCTTTGGCTGGGGCCTGCTAACAGGCACAGAGCTTTGGCTTTGTAGTTGGTAGCTGCTCAGTCCCAGAGATTCATTCATCCACAGGCCAGGAATGAGAATTTGTGTGTTTTGGGGGCACCAACACGACAAAATTTCCCAACTCTTTTGGACATTTTAAGGGTGCTGAATAAGAACATACAAAAGCAATGGTAGTCAAAACAGGATACAATTTCAGATTGCTTCAATGCCTTACATTGAATAATTACACTTGAAAAGCAGCATTTAATTGTCTTCAAGATGAAGACCTTTCCCCTGCCCTTATTCCTGGGCCTTGAAAAGAAGAGAGATTGGCAGGGGGAGCTGTAAAACCTTTTAGCTCATTATCTCGGCTTGTTTTAGAACTTCCAATCCATCACCCATCAGTACTGAGCAATCTGTAACTCAATTAATGATAATGTCAGAGATAAGGACAACTGCTGAGTACAGATTATGCATATGAGTTGGTATATACCGTATATTTGATCCTCATAATTCCTCAAGAGAGGGACTGTTTCATTTTATAGATGAGGAAACTGAGGCATAGTCAATTTAAGTAATTCACTGCCAGCTAAGTGGCTAGTAAGTAGCAAAGCTGCAGTTGGGCCCAAGTTCACCAGACACCAAAGCCTTCCTGCATCTGCCTTTGAAAAACTCCCCTTGGCTCCCTAATGACTGCGATTTCTCACTTATTTAAAATATTGAAGGCCTCAATTTAAATCTCCACCTACCTGGGGGAGTTATATTTCATCACTTTTTTTAAATACAAAAGGGAGAGTCTCATGTGATAGAACATATTCATCAAGACTTGAAGATAGATGTAGCTTTCATTTTTAGAGGGAATTCTATATATTTCCAGTTACATATTGATTTTACAGCCAGCTCTGAAAAGTGAATGAGTGTTTGCTAATTTTACTTACCAGAGCTAACTGAAGCAGATACTTGTGAAGCCAGTGGGGGGTGAATCATCTCCAAATCAACAGGTTAATTTTGAAGATCTGAGAGATATTATTGGCTCACTGCAGAAAAGTAACCATCACTAAAAACAACATCTACTTACATGATTTCTTTAAATGCAGCTTATTCATTCCCCCAGTCCCTTGCATCTAACAAATAACTAGTGTCTCTCTGAATGGTAGATCATATTCAGGCATAATAATAATAAGTGCTCACTCTTCCATGTGCTTTATGCAGTTAAGCTATCATATTCTTGTAACAACTGTATGAAGTAGGCACTAATGTCAGCAATAGCAATGGATGCAGCATTTCACATCAAGGAAACCAAGGCAAATAGAGATTAAGTAGCTTGCCTGAATCTACCATTTAGAAAGTAGTAGAACTGGATTGGGCAGACTCTGCCCCACAGTCTGCCTGAGTTCAGTGCTTCAGCCTGCTACACTGAGCGGCAATGCATGGGGTGACAAACATCAATTAGTTTAAATGTTTTCTGAATTACTGCCCACTTTAAGATGGAGACTGAGCAGTTTTTTTCCGTCACAAGAATTTTCTAAAAACCACCAAGCGTTTCAAACATATATATAATAGATAAAAATGCCTAATACATAAAAACATATACATAAACATAAACAAAATAGAAGATAATTTAACAAACACTGTGTGGCCACCGTCCAGATGGAACACTTCTTAATATATTAAATATTAAGCATTTCAAACATATGGACAAAATAGAACATAATTTAACAAACACTTTGTGGTCACCACTCAGGTGGAAAAAGTCTTAATATTTTACCCTCAAAGACAGGGAGAGGTAAAGCCCTATTTGCTTTCAACTCCCTCTCTTCTGCTTCTAGCTCCCAGATCAAACTGCACTACCAGAAGTCGTATTTTTGTTTCATCCTTCCACGTTTTTATGCTTTTGTCTCGTTTCATAAGTATGCATGCATCAACATCATGTTTAAGCTTCACACAGAAGGTGTCATACTACACAGATCCTTCTACAACTCTTTATTCCACATCCTGTTTTCAAGATTTATCTTGTTTAGTCATTTAGTTGCTTATATAAATACATATCTTCAAGTTTCCTCCTGATGGACATTTAAGTTCTTTCCATTTTCTGCAAGCAAAAAAGTGTCTCCTTGTGTGCACACACACCACAGTCTCCTGGGGTCTACACCTAAAACTTGATTGCCAAGTCCTGCAGCAGCAAAGGTTGCCAATGGCTCTCCAGAGATACTGCACTCATTTTCACACCCAGCAGCAGTGTCTGAGTTCCTGTGGTTGCACTTCCTCATCAGCACTTCAAATCACCCAACTTTTTAATTTTTGCCAATCTGATAGGTATAAAATGGTATCTTGTTTTAATATGCATGTTCGTGATTGCTGGTGAGATTAAATATATTTGTGTTTATTGGGCATTAAGGTTTTTCTCTTCTGCAAATTGCTTGTTCATATAATTTACTCATTTTTTTCAGTTGAATTATATATCTTTTTCTTTTTTTATATATTTTGTTTATGATTCTAACTATGCCTCTGCTGATCACAGGGGTGGCAACTATCTCTTCCCAGTCTGTAGCATTATATTTTAACTTTATTATTGTGTCTTTAGTGATATAGAAAGCTAAATTTTTTTTTTTTTTTGAGACGGAGTTTCACTTTTGTTGCCCAGGCTGGAGTGCAATGGCACGATCTCAGCTCACCACAACCTCTGCCTCCTGGGTTCAAGCGATTCTCTTGCTGCAGCCTCCTGAGTAGCTGGGATTACAGGCATGTGCCACCACACTCGGCTAAGTTTGTATTTTTAGTAGAGACAGGGTTTCTCCATGTTGGTCAGGCTGATCTCGAACTCCCAATCTCAGGTGATCTGCCTCCTTTCAGCCTCCCAAAGTGTTCAGATTACAGGCATGAGCCACTGCGCCTGGCCAGAAATCTAAATTTTTAATAGTCTAATTTATCAATATTTTCCTTGATGGTTGGTGGTTTCTGTATCTCATTTTAAAAATTCTTCTCTGGCCATGAAGTGATAAAAGATAATCATATATTTTCCAGAGGTTTAAAGGTTTTGTTTTTCACATTTAGGTCTTTAATCAATCTGAAAATTATCTGTACATATTGCATGAGGTTGGGAATCTTTTTCTCCCCACAATTTATTCTATTTATTGAATAGTTCATCCTTCTGCTACCTATCTGGTATGCCCCTTCTTTTCATATCAGGTTTCTATATTGCATAGATCTGTTTTTGAGTTTTTTACTCTGTTCCATTGGTCTATTTCAGTACAAAAACCAACTTTTCTTAATATAACTCATAAGTCATGATAGACCAAAGGGAAGTGCCCCCTTCACCCTCATTTTATTCTGCTTAGAAACTGTCTTGATTATTCTTGCCTTTATTCTTCCATAGGAATTTTAGGATCATATGATCAAATGCCATGAGCACTCTATGTTAATCTGAAGTAAACTGGTATCTTTTTTTTGAGACGGAGTTTTGCTCTTGTTGCCCAGGCTGGAGTGCAATGGCATGATCTCGGCTTACCGCAAACTCCACCTCCTGGGTTCAAGTGATTCTCCTGCCTCAGCCTCCTGAGTTGCTGGGATTACAGGCGTGCGCCACCATGCGTGGCTAATTTTGTATTTTTAGTAGAGACAGGATTTCTCCATATTGGTCAGGCTGATCTCGAACTCCCAATCTCAGGTGATCTGCCTCCTCTCAGCCTCCAAAGTGCTCGGATTACAGGCGTGAGCCACCGCGCCTGGCCAGAAATCTAAATTTTCAATAGTCTAATTTATCAATCTTTTCCTTGATGGTTGGTGGTTTCTGTATCTCATTTTAAAAATTCTTCTCTGGCCATGAGGTGATAAAAGGTAATCATATATTTTCCAGAGGTTTAAAGGTTTTGTTTTTCACATTTAGGTCTTTAATCAATCTGAAAATTATCTGTACATATTGCATGAGGTTGGGAATCTTTTTCTTCCCACAATTTATTCTATTTATTGAATAGTTCATCCTTCTGCTACCTATCTGGTATGCCCCTTCTTTTCATATCAGGTTTCTATATTGCATAGATCTGTTTTTGAGTTTTTTACTCTGTTCCATTGGTCTATTTCAGTACAAAAACCAACTTTTCTTAATATAACTCATAAGTCATGATAGACCAAAGGGAAGTGCCCCGCCCCCACTTTATTCTGCTTAGAAACTGTCTTGATTATTCTTGCCTTTATTCTTCCACAGGAATTTTAGGATCATATGATCAAATGCCGTGAGCACTCTATGTTAATCTGAAGTAAACTGGTATCTTTTATTTTTTGAGACGGAGTTTTGCTCTTGTTGCCCAGGCTGGAGTGCAATGGCGCAATCTTGGCTCACCGCAACCTTCACCTCCTGGGTTCAAGTGATTCTTCTGCCTCAGCCTCCCAAGTCACTGGGATTACAGGCATGCGCCACCATACGTGGCTAATTTTGTATTTTTAGTAGATATGCGGTTTCCCCATGTTGGTCAGGCTGGTTTCAAACTCCCGACCTCAGGTGATCTGCCTGCCTTGGCCTCCCAAAGTGCTGGGATTACAGGTGTGAGCCACCGTGCCCAGCCTAAACTGGTATCTTTATGATACTGAATCTTCCTCTCCATTAACATGACATGTCTCTCCATTTAGTCATATCTCCTTCTGTGTCCCTCAATTATGTTTACAGTCCTCTCCATAAAGCTCTTGCGTATCTTTCATTAGATTTACTTCTAGCTACTTTATAGTTTTGGTTGCTGCTGTTACTTTTTTTCTATTACAGTTTCTAAATGGTTATTAATGATGCATAGGAACCCAAATGATCCCTGTATACTTATCGCCAATTGAGACATTTTGCTGAGTTCTGTTATGAGTTCTAATATATTTTATATAGCATCTCTTGGACTTTTTAATGTAGACAACATTGCCTCCACAAAATGATTGTTTTCTTTGACCCCCTATTTCTTTTCCCTGCTTTATAACACCAGTAGAAACATCCAGCACAGTGCTGAATAGCATTACATGGCATCCCGGTCTTGTTCCTAACTTTAACAGGACTGTCTCTAAAATTTCCCTGAGTATGCAATGTTTGCTGTGGGTTTTGACGGATACCCCTTATCAAGCTATCTTCCTTTTATTCCTATTTTGCTAAGGCATTGTTTGCTTTTAAGTAGAAATGTATCCAATTTTAGCAAACACTTTGTATCCACTGAGATGATCATATAATTTATCTCTTCTAATACGTAAATTTAACCAATTATTCGAAGACTTTTTGATTTAAATCATCATTATTCCCAGGATAAGCCCTACTTGGTCATGATGCATATGCATTTACCATACTGATGAATTCTATTAGTAAATATCGCATTTTGCAACTATGCTCAAAAGTAAGATTGGTCTATAATCTTTTCATAGTACTATCTTTGTCCAATTTTGATGTCAGAGAAGACTAGTCCCATAAAACGGATTGAGTAGCTTTCCTTCTTTTTCTGTGTCTGAGAGTGTTTATGTAAGGTGGCGATTAACTGTTTTTTGACAGTTTTAGTAAAACTCCCCTGCATTTCACTCAACATTCTGAGGGTATCTTTCCATGACAACAAATGTACTGTATCATTGTTTTTTGACAATAGCACATGCCACCATTTTCTCTACTGGTCCCCTTGGTAGGTTTCAAACTGCTTCCAGTTTTTGCTATGAAATATCTGCAGAAAGCAACAACCTAGCAGCAGGCTGCCTGTTGGGGAAAAGGGTGCCTATTGGCACATGGTAAGATTCCCTTCTAATGCTCCTTCCTAAGTAACAAAGTGGCAGGAAACACTGAAGAGGAGTTCCATGAATAGACCTCTGGCTCTGCCCAGCGGATCCCATCCCTCCTACCAGACGCCTGCTTGCCCAATTCAAAGCCAAAAGGAGGCTCAACTCTTCACAAAAACGGGTTTGCCCTAACCCAACTGGCTGAAATAGTCAAAATGACAGCCAAAGAGTACCAGAAATCAAGCCGGTTCTCCCTGAGGGTGCTGCCCTGGCTGCCAACCATGCCCTGACTCTCTTATGCCATAGCTGAAACCAGTGGACCCTTGCCCATGTTGCAGAAGCACAGCTGACAGGTTGTTTGTTGAAGCTGAAGGTCCCCTCCCACCATGAGCCCCTGGCCAACCCTTATGTCCCTCTTGTTGGGAAGGCTGGCCCTCACATCCAGCTCAGTGGTAGCCCTGTTCCTGTGCTGCACTGCGACTGGCCTTCCACTTTCCGCATCTCGTGCTGAGTTCTTAGAGACTGATGCTCAGAAGACCTGTGAATCCCCATAAGCAGGTCAGTGCCTACTATGTAGAAGTTGCTCAGTATATGTCTTGTAGATATGTCTCAGTAAATGAATGACTGAATGAATGATTTTAACATGTTTGTTCTTATTCTTTGAGGCTCAGAGTCTATCAGTTCAGGACCCACACCTGGAAGGAGGTGCATATTCACAACATGCAGGTGGAACTGAATTTACTCAAATGCCTTCTGAACTGAGCACAAGGTCCACCCTTTGCCTTTCACATGGAGCTACCTGCTTGGCCCACTTGGATTCTGCCTATCTTTGCCCCAACAACAGCAGCATCGCCTGGGGGCCAGATGGATCGCCCACAATGCTCTCAGTGTTCAGTTCCAGCAGTAAACCCTCTCTCCACGACAGCAGCACCCCTCCTTCCTGCCACCCCCAGAGCCTCCCCATTTACACCCCTTCACACTCATGAGCTATTTTAATATACTCAGGAGCTGTCGGGCATTGGAATAGCACAGTCCACGTTCTGTCTCTCTGGGTAATCCTCTCTCTCTGCTGGCAACTCCCAAACTTTCTCCACCACGGCAGGCACCCAAGAACCCAGGCTCAGAACACCAGACTGCTAACAAGGACACCAGTAGGATGCCACATTCAGAGCCATGGGAGCATGCCAACACGGTAATATGTGAAATTAGTAAACAGCCTAATGCAATAAAAATGTCAGTCTTTGGAATGCTGTAATTTTTGGAGTATGGATGCAGAACCTAAAATGTGCAAAACAATAAAATGGAAGAAACTCCAGTCTATCTTGGAAAAAAGAAACAAAACATGGCCTGCGGCAGTGGGTATTTAAACCTAAAGGACTGAGGCTACTGGAAGGTGCTCTAATTAATTAATGTAGTAACATGTAAACCCTCAGCTTAGTGAGCTTAACAACAACCAGACAAACTGTTAGCTGTACTTGAGAGGTCGGAACACATGAGGGAGAAGAAACCAGAAGGTACTTCTGGATGGGAGATGATTTGGCAGACAGCATTACGGCTTCCTCAATGTTCTACTTGATTATTTTTAGTGAAATATGAATCCTGAACAATGACATTTTTGGATTTCAGTCAATTTGAATGCGGAACAGCAGGAAAAAGGGACATGTAATATATTGCTTATAATCTCCCTTACATATATTCTGTAGTAAAACTGGTTTTGTTTACGGATTTAAGACAAGTCAAGCCATATTTTTAATGTCATGGTCAACATCTGGCCTGTGGAATGTCTGGCTGGTGTCATGGTCAATATCTGGCCTGTGGAATGACAGTGTTGAGGGATGTTGTTAGCAGATGGGAGGTGGGATGACACTCGCAAGATCTCCTGAGGTTGGGCTCCTAAGCTCTGCTGGGACCGTTACTGTGATGGAACCACTCTGAGTCCACGGGGAATACCATTCACATGACATAACGGGAGGGGCCAACTAGCTGTGGAGGTTTAACTTCCTGGAAGCTTCTCAGAAATGTGACTTTCTCTCAGGCTTCCTTTCTAAATTAAACTCTAAGGCCACAAATCGCTCAGAATACAATTTTTTATACTTCTTTAGACTTCATGGTAATATAAAATAGTACCACCAAAAGGTTTCACTGTTTTCCAATCAAATCACCAGGTGTGGTCACTCAAAGATGCTGAGAATGGCTGTCTCGCACAATCAAGATGCCAGGGTATATCCATGGAGTAGCTAGCTCCCCGGATACAGGGAAAACTAGAGAGCCCAGCCCTGGTCCTGACTTTTGCCACTGAGCCAGCAGCAGGAAGTGGAAGAGAGAGCCCAGCCTCCAGCCCTGCCCTGCCCCCCCAGCGCACTCACTGTGTGCCATGGGCCCATCTCTTTACCTGTTGGTTTCTGGGTCTGTTAAATGAGAAGGCAGACTAGAAGATTCTGCTAGTTTGCTTTCTTTTCTCAATTTAATAGTAACCCCTTAAGTGTGATAAATTGAATTTTTGTCATCATCTGGGCACGCATCAGATGTGCGCTGATGCCTGTGGAGGGTCCTCCACGTTCCTCCTCTCCCGCGCTGGATTCCTGCCGCCCCTCCCCCGCCGCCTCCCCCCGGTTCTGCTCCCGCCATTCTTCATAAATGGAATTCTCCTGCTTCTTTCTCACTCTGTAACACCTGGGGCATCGACATTGGAGCCTCCAGCTTTCCTTATCTGTGGCTTCCCTCCAAAATGCTGCTCCCTCCCCTGTTTTCCTGGGGCCCTTGACTCCTCCATTAGCCCTCAGCCTCCTGTCAGCTCTTGGCCTGTGCTCGCCACAGAGCGTGCAGTCAGCAGGCGTCATGCTGGTTCTCCCTAAGGCCTCTTCCTGTGTTGGCCTCAGCGCCCACAGACCAAACCAGACTGCCAGGCCCCCCAGGCCTCTGGCCCCGACAGGCCGCCCTGTTTTGACGTAGCTGTGGGTGGGACTCGTGTCCAAAACCTCAAGGCCAGCTCTTCCCGCTAGTCCCACATCCCAACTGCCCCGGCCTGTCTCCCCAGCCTCTCATCCCGTTTTGCTCAGCGCAACTCCTCCCTAAGCCAAGCACGCCCTGCTGCCCACCCAGCTCCCATCTTCTGCAAGGGGGCCTAGTCAAGGAACCCACACCCGGCTTCACTTGTTTGTTCCCTGGCAGTTCCGAGTGAGGAGACCTTTGATAGAGACAGGAGATAGCCAAGGGGTCCCTGGCAAAACACCCGCTTCAAGCCTAAAACGGCCTGAAAGCTGAAAGACCCGACGACCGGTCCCGGATGAAACCCGCAAACCTGAGGGAGAACAGCCCCTGTCTGCCCGCCCTTCCCCGACAGCTTATCGCTTAATAACGCGCACATGCGCACCGGGGGAACGGGGCCGGAGCATCGGGATTTCGCGCCTTGGGCAGGGGGAGGAGCCTGGGCTCTTCAGCTCGAGTGTGCTGGCCTGGAATTCAGTCTGAGGTGGTAGCCTGTTAGCAGGACCTCTTATTTCTTAAGCTGAGAGGGTTCTTTTAATACATTCTGCTCCCCTCACCTTTCAAAGTGTCTACGGGCCTCATCTTTCCTGGTCATGTGACGAGAACCCGGTTTTAGCTGAACTAAGGAGCAAAAACTTCTGCATCACCTTAACTGTTGCGTTCACCGTGGCGTCCCTGACGTGTGCTAGGAACTCAGTAACATACATTTAAACCTCAAAAAATAAATAGTGATTGGGCAGCCCCGGAAGAGGCCTGAGGAAGGAATGGTCACGGCAGGACAGAGGAGCTGTGGTTTTGTTCCTCCCTGGCTTTCACCACAGACTCAATGGTAACCGCTCTCACCAAGGTCACCAGATAGTCTTGTAATTGGCCCTGAGGAGTGTTTGGAAACATGGGAGGGCATTTTTGGTTGTCACACATATAAGTGGGGGTTCTAAAGGCTGTTTCCGGGGACAGATATGCTAACTACTTGTAATCCTGGAACGCGGAGGGCAGCCCTGATACACACGGCTTACCTGGCCGCCAGCAGCAGGGACCCTCTCTCGGTCTTGCTTTCCTAACCCCACCTCTCCTGGCCCTCCTCAGCCTCCTCCACGCCTCCTCCTCCTCTGTCTATGCCTCATGTCTGGGGGTCCTCCCGAGCTCACTCAGGGTCCTCTCCTCTGTCTATGCCTCATGTCTGGGGGTCCTTCCGAGCTCACTCAGGGTCCTCTTCTCTTGCTAGACACTCCCCAAGTGTGAGATGCCACCCCTGTCCCATGGACTGACTCCTGCCCCATATGTTCCCCAGTCCAGGGGACTCTCCCATCCATAACTGCTTGCCCGATCTCTCCACCTGGATTCCCACAGAATCCCTCCTCCTCCACATGCAATATTTCTCTCAGCTCCTTTCTCCAACCCTCCTGAAGTCTTCTCCTTGTATTATACGTGACTCTGCCACCGGCCTGTGTCCAGACAAGAACCTGGGGACCATCCTTGCCTTATTTCCCTCCCTCACCTCTCATATCTAACGAGGCCTCCGACTGTCTATTCAGCTTCTGTGATGTCTTTAAATGCACCTGCCTTCCTCTGCCTCTCTCTCGCTACCTCAGTACAGACCCTTACGGTTTCTTCCCCGAATGTTTGTCTGTCTCCTTGCTCATCTCTCTACCCCAGCTACCGTTCTATTTTCCACACCAGGCTGACAGCAGGCTTCGACGATACTGCTCCTCTAGAAAGGGCCTCGAGGGGATTCCCATAAACTTCAAGACAGAGCCCAGACAACTCTTTAGCATGCCACACCAGGCCACTGAACTGACATCTGTCTTCTCTTCACCCTCTACAAACCCTAAACTTCTGGCTCCAGGCCACAGGCAGGTCTCACCTGCACCAGGCCTGGGTCACCTTGCACCTTTGCATTTTCTGTCCCTGTGCTGGGACACTGACCTCTTACTCTCTTCACAGTCCAATTCCTGCTTAGCTTCCAGGGCTCCATTTGAATGACTTCTGACTTCTAGGCAATTTCTTTTTGCAATCACCTACCCTGTCACTTACCACCTTGTGGAGCCATCAATCATCCACTAGCTGGATGAGGAATTTTATCACCCACTGGTCTGTGAACTCCTTGAAGGCAGGGACCAAAGCTTATTTATCTGGGCAACTGTAGCCAGGGACTGAAACAGAGAATATTCATTGCTTGAATGCACGGCTCTCACTCTTGACTTTTTATTGAAATGCATTCACGCTCATGTCAGCAGCAATAATGATAACGAGAGCTGGCATGTCTTCCAACCAGGGGCCTGAGACACTCCCACCTGGGCATGGTTGCCACATCACTCACCAGGTTGCTCTGTCACTCCTTTTCTTTTTATTTAAAAAAGTTATTTTCAAAGTAATACAGGGTACAATTATTTAAAAAGTCAAATCAGACTGGGCATGGTGGCTCATGCATACAATCTCAGCATTTTGGAGGTCAACGTGGGAGGTTCACTTGAGGCTAGGAGTTCGAGGCTGCAGTGAGCTATGATCATGCCACTGTACTCCAGCCTGGGTGACAGAGCAAGACCCTGTCTCAAAAAAAATAAAATAAATAAAAAATAAAAATAAATAAAGAAAAATAAAAAAATAAAGAAAGAAAAAAAAGAAAAGTCATTCTACGAGGGAGGCTTATAACAAAATGTAGCATCCCCGGCACATCTCTGACGCTAGCTCCTTACAGACAAAACACTTTAAACTATTTTAGCTGTTTCTCTATATTTAAATTACATGTGTACACTGTTAATTCTTGATTTTATTTACTTTTAACTTTCTACTATAGAAGGTGAAAACTTAGCTTTCTTTCCCATTCATTTCTCCTTCCACCTTCCAATTTGCTTCTCTTTCAACATTTGGTTAAATCAAACTTCAGTGATGACATTACTATGATTTAGCTATCATTCATAGCTGAGTCATGTAGTGTCCTATGACTTCCATGCCAGTATTTCCTTTCTTATTCATCTTGTTTTCCCAGGAGTTAAACACTACTTTTTAATATCCTGGTTAGTTTTTTATCTGTCTAGTGCCAATTCACTCCTAAAGTTCCTAGCAGAATAGAAAGTTCTTCTCAACAGGTTCAAACACATCAACTAATCAACTGTTTCCATTTTTTTTTTTCTTGAAAACATCTCTGGCAGCCCTCTGTCCCCCAACTCAACTCTGGGCATGTTTTTCTTTATGCCTGACACAGGCAGTCAACCTGGGTCCTCCCTTCATTCTTTACCCCTTCTCTCCTGTGTCTATCTCCTGTTTCTTGGGTCTCACGACTCCTTTTTCTTAATTTAGTTCTCGGTTCAGTGGAGCACTTGGTCCAGCACAGGTATCAGCATACTGCCTTAAAGAGCTAGAGAATAAAGGAGAAAAAGGCAAAATAGAAATAGAAAAAATTGTGTAGGTACTTAAATAACAATGTAAGGTATAAATAACCATGTAAGGTGTACTTAAAAACGTAAACACAAAAACAGGTGGCAGGCCAGATTTGGCCTGGGGGCCTCAGTTGGCTGCCTCCTGAGCAAGCAGCTATCTCAGGAAGAGGACATGATAAAGTCATTTTTGGGGATCTAACATATCATACAATGACTTTATTCCAACCACATGTTTGATGGATGGTTTGCCTTAGTCCAGAGCTCTATGTTGGAAATCATTTGCCTTGAGAATTCAAAGGCAGGGCATCACTGTTGTCTAAAGTTCAGTGTTGCTATTTAGAAAACTAGTATACATTGGTAAGGGCCTGTTTTTTCCTCTCTGGAAGCTTTTAAGATTTTTGCTTCATGACTCGACTCCAGGAATGGTCATAAGACTTGGATTTTTCACTGCCTTAGTCCCTCTAGCACTCAGAAGGGTTTGTGGGGGTGGGTGGGGGCCCAAGGCAGAGAAAATGGAGAGGAGCATCTGGGCCTGAGATGGGCCAGGGAAGGGAAGACATCCCAGGTAAGGCAGAGAGCTGGGACCAGGGAGATGGGGAGGACAGGGCAAAGTCAGGAGTATAAATTGAGGTTCTGGAGTATGGACAAGATGGGTAGGGCCCATGGGGGAGCCCAGCTTTGCTTTTCTGGAAGTTTTAGATTCTTTGAGCTTAAGAGATGCTATCCTCCAGGTGGAGGGGCCCAAGATAGCTGGGGCAGCCATGACGGGACTCAGTGACTCATGAGAGAATGGACTTGTCCTACAGCACTCCTGTCATGTGCCCCATGATTCCCTAAAACACTGACCAGCTGCTCTTGGCCCTCATGTGGCCTTGATTCCACCTGTGTGCTGTCTCAGCACCAACCTCCACCCTCTTCAAACACTGCTCAGACCTCAGTCACTCCCATTGGGTTACGGCAATTTGGCAGAGCTATTTTTTACATAGTTTGTTTTTTAACAACAACACAACAGAAAACAAAGCAAAACACTAAGAATGGGTGGAAACAGGCCTCTTCATCCATTCCCTGAGTGTTGGCACATCACTGACCTCCCTCCCAGGATGAGGAGAAATCCTGGTAGGGGTGGTTGGTAGCCCCTGTGCTTACCACGCTTGCTGGTGTTAGGATGAGCTATCCATCATTCTGGGCACAATGCTCCCTTTGTCCAACAATTTACTCCTATCTCAATCATTCTCCCTTTCACATTCCCTGATCTCTCCTTTTAAAATCGCAGTGGTCATAGTCACTTACTTGCAAATAATAAGAAAAGATGGCTCCTTCATAAAGGCACTAAATAAGGGAACTTTCCTGCTTTCAACTTGAAAACTAAGAAAGAGTGATTTTTTTTTTTTTTTCTTAATAAAGGGAGTTTTCTGGAAGGGTGAAAAGCATAGTCAACATAGAGTCATGAATGACTTGATGGGGCTACATTCTCAGAAATGCATTGTTTGGGGATTTTGCCATTGTGTGAACCATCATATGGTATACTTATACAAACCTAGATGGTCAAGCCCACTACCACCTAGGCTACATGGTACAGCCTTTTGCTCCTAGGCTACAAACCTGTACCGCATGTTACTGTACTAAATACTGTAGGCACCTGTAACACAATGGTATTTGTATATCTAAACATGTATTAGGTACAGTAAAAATGTAATATAAAAGATAAAAAATGGTCTTCTCTAAGGCAGTTAGCATGAATAGAGCTTGCAGGACTGGAAGTTGTTCCAGGTGAGTCAGTGAGTGAGTAGAGAGTGTATGTGGAGGCCTAGGACATGACTGTACACTGCTATAGACTTTATCAATACTGTACATCCAGGCTACACTAATCTTATAAAAAACATTTTTCTTTCTTCAGTGATAAATTACCCTTAGCTTACTGAAACATTTTTACTTTATAAACTTTAAATTTTAAAAAACTTTTTGACTTTTTAAATAACACTTACCTTAAAACACAAGCACATTGTAGAGCTGTACAAAAATTATGTTTTCATTTATATCTTTATTCTATAAGCTTTTTTCTATTAATTTTTTTTTTTTTTACTTTTTAAACTTTTTTGTTAAAAACTAAGGAAAACATACATTAGTCTCTGCCTACAAAGGGTCAAGAGCGTCAAAACATCATCAGGTGCAAGGAATTTTCAGCTCCATTATAAGCTTAGGGTCTACTATCACGTCCAAAATATCATTACGTGGCACCTGACTGTATAATTTTATACCTGAAAAGGAGTAAGGATAAATCATTTTTCATAATATAAACCAAGAAAGTAAATAAAGATAGACAAAATCCTGGCTGATGGGGAATACCAACTATTAAGGGTGACTGGGGCTAATTTTAAACTGGGTTAAAAACTCTGTTAAATGTGAATCTAAATGGTGCACACTTCCTTTTCTAGAAGCTTCCTGACTGGGCTTCCTCTGCTTGGGAGGCTAGAGGGGAGTAAGGAATTCTGGGACCACCGTATGAGCTCTTATTTTTAGCTTCAAGATGCATAAAGAATCCTCAATTAAATTTCAGTCTAATTCCTTCAGAAATAGATTCACATTATAATTTAGTATCACATCACACCTCAATAATAATTTTTTTTGGAACGATGGACTAACGATGGTGGTGGCACACCAATACCTCCTAAAAGCTAACAATCCTGTTATAACAGACTTTTAAATGTCCTTGCTTCCCCCTCTAATTTAAAAAGTAATAAAAACACAAAATTAGTATAGGTAAATGAAAATTGTGGGAAGCGAACGTCACTCATATCTGGGATAGAGGTCAAGGACAGAGGAAGGGTGGCAGAGGGCACACGGGTCAGAGCTGCCAGCTGGACCTCCTGTCAGCCAGTGAGCAGCAGTGACGCTGAGTTTCAAGACAGCCAAGATGGCTGAATCCATAGGCTCACCCACAGGTGCGTTTAGACTGGGAGGCTGCAGTGCCCTCAGACAGTCTGTAGGCCTCATATTTACAACCTCATTAACTATTCTGACCCTCTGTTCATGGCATGGAGGCCCACAAAGGCTGGGCCAGGTGGGCTCAGAATAGGAGGTGGTGATGGTGGTGGAGGCATCAGAGAAAGCATGGGCTGAGGCTAGGGCAGGGGGTGTGCAGGGCAGAAGGCTGGATCACCCCAGGCAGGGGGCTGGGCAGAGCCAGTGAGGGGGGCCACAGAGGACTGCTCTAGGGAAAGAGGAACACAGGGAATTGATAGAAGAGCAAGTTTCAAGGGAGAGGATGGAGAGGCCTGGGACAAGCCTGCAGGAGGATGAACTGGGGAACAGGCACTGCAGCTCACTTGGCTGTTGTTTATAAAAACAAATTACCAGCTGAAAGCTGCATGTACTCACTGAAGACAAATCTGGAAGAGTACAAAGAAGACAATTAAAATTACCTATACATTCATCACAGAGTGGCTTATTTTGCTCTAGCATTAACAAAAAATCTCAAGTGCTTACGTGTGTGAATGTGAGGGGAGATTTCTCCCCTTCTCCATATACAAAGGGGCATATGTATAGGGGTGGGTGTGTATATGCGCATTTATGTATATACGTACATACAGCAAAACAGGGATCACAGATTATTGAACCTTCTTTGACAATGTTATAATGTGAACATTTCCCTATATCATCAAATGTTCTTCAAATTAACTTTCCTTAACATCTGAATAATATCCCACTGTGTGGAAATGTCATTATGTATTTAATCATTCCATAAATATCTGACTGAATATTCAAGTTGTTTATTTAGGTTTGTTTCTGCCCTCGCCCCGGACAGTTTTAAATAGCAAAAGTCTGCCATTTACTTTGTGATTGGGATAATTTAATCTCTCTACATCTGTTTCTTCATCTGTAAACTGGGAATGGTAATACCTGCTTTATCCATGTCATGGTTTTGCTATGAGAACATGTGTGGAGGAGATTTCAGTGTTCTATGATTTCACAGTCTTTTAACTTCGAGTGACTTGGTGGCTGTCAAGGCCACCAGCAGAGTTGGGAAAAAGTGAGGGAAAGGTGATGGCCTGGATGTGGGTGTGTTGGGGTGTCTCCTAAACAGTAAGGAGGAGGGGTCTGGGGCCTTTAGAAGACAGGATTCTTGCTCAGGAGAGAAGACTGGGTTAGAGTACAACTTTGGGAGTCTTTAGCTTCCCAAAAGCTTACAGCTTTTGTTATAAGAACAGATGGTCTTTTCTAAAAGAAAGAATTTTGTCAGAAAAAAGCAAGGCAAGAGCTCCATCTTAGGGGACACAGGTAGGAAAAAGGTATTAATGAGGGATGCAGGAGGAGCAACTGAAGAAGGGTATAGGGAAACCAGGATTATATACAGATAAGTTAGAAACAAAACAGAGCCACAAAAATTCAGGTTTAATACCTACCAGATACTGCTGTGGGCTCTCTAAAAGTTGACCCTGTATAAATTTAGCTCTGCCTGCCTTGTTTGACTCAGCGAATTATGAAGTTAAATCCTAAAGGTAGAGAGACCTAACATGGGATGAACAAACATGCCAGTTTCTTTACAATAAAAAAATCAATCTAAAGAAAGATAAAATGTAATTGGAGAACTAGTGGTCAATAAACCTTTTCTTGAAGCTAGTAGCTATTTAAGCTCAAAGTAAATTAACCTTTGCAATTGTCCCTGGACATCTGTAAAACCTACCAAATGCCTCTCAAGTATTTAAAAAAAAAATGCACTTATCTTCTGAGGGCTTTGTGGAGGGCTCTTCTGACTCAGAAAGAGAAGTGGTCCTGACCCAAAGGAAGGAAGCCCCTGGGCAACGTGCTAGCGTGGGCCTGTGCTGGTCTGACCTGTGGCAAATGGGCCCAGGATGGAGAAACCTAAGAAAGGAAATGCAGGTGATGGGAGGGAGTGGTAAGAACACAGTAGAAGATGTCAGAAGGAAAAAGAGCAAAAGTCCTTTTGATATCTCAATATCTGGAATAGTTCTCTGATCCTTTTTTTTTTTTTTTTTTTTTAAATTACCTATGTTTTGGGGTAAACAGAAAGAAACCACGGGATCTGGCCTCCAGTTCTTGTTCTAACACTGCCTGGCAGTGGAACAAAATGTTTTTAGCATCCCAGGTCAACATTTCAGAAACGGGACTCTCATTCTTTTTAAACCCTCCCCTCTCCCTAAATAAAGCTCTCACATCTTTTTCGAATTGCTTTTGGACTGCCTTCTTGGAAGAAGTCTTCTCTTAGGGCTCAATCTAGTTTTCTTCTTTATACTGTTTTCACATATTCTACCATGAGCTTGTACTTTTTTTGTCAGAAAATAATGTTACTGACAAGCAATAACTAAGCGACAATGCTTGAAACACAAACCTGAGTCATCCAGCTCTGAATGTCAAGTTATTTTCACTATGTGTACTCTCACCTTTTGAATTTTCTCTCCTCAAGTCCTGCTGGTCACCATGTCCTGGGGATTGTATATCTGAAATGATTCTAAATGCTGGGGTGAAAAAAAGGGCTTAGGACCCAGCTCAAGCACACTCTGAAAAAGGGTGTACTTGACTTTGGTATCTCTCTTAACTCTGCTTTTCAAACCTTCTTCTCTCCTCTCCCACCAGGCCCGTGTGATCAAGAAGAAGCCCACGGCTGCAGCATCCTTCTAGGACCTTCTCCTTAGCAGTGGCTGTGTGGTGACTCTCCCATCTTCCCTCACAGATCGCCCTTTACCATCCCCTGATCTGGAGCTCGAGTCAGCCAGTCCTTGACCATGTTGTTACTGGGCTAATGCAGGGAATGTCTGCGGCTTAAAGCAGGCCTTTGTGGAGGCAGAATGCCCTCCCCTAACAGAGGCAGCCTAAGGGTCAGGGTTCTGGGCACCGTGGAGGCTGTGTGGGGGATGCAAGGCAGCCTGGTGGCATCCATGAATCTAATTACATAGTCTACCTGTGCAACAGAAGAGTCTCTGGAGTTAGACTGGCTTCATATCTACTGAGAAGCTGTGCAATCTTAAGCAGGTTACTTAACCTCTCTGTGTTTGGTTTTCTGTTCTATAGTACGTAGCCCAGAAGGCTGGTATAAGGATCAACTACCATATAAACAATTAACCCAGTCCCGAATACATTGTAAGTGCTTAATTAATATAGGATAAATAAAAAAGTAAAACATCATTATACTTTTATGTTCAGTAACAGCCCTCGGGGGCTGACCTTGGGCTGGCAAGGATCATGCCATCTTATTTCTCATCTTGTTTTGCCACAACTTCTTTTTTTTTGGAGTCAGAATCTCTCTTTTGCCCAGGATAGAGTGCAGTGGCACGATCTTGGCTCACTGCAACCTCTGCCTCCCGAGTTCAAGCGATTCTTCTGCCTCAGCCTCCCAAGTAGCTAGGATTGCAGGCAGGCACCACCATGCTCAACTAATTTCTGTGTTTTTAGTAGAGATGGGGTTTCGCCATGTTAGCCAGGCTGGTCTTGAACTTCTGACCTCAGGTGATCTGCCCGCTTCAGCCTCCCAAAGTGCTGGGATTACAGGCATGAGCCACCGCACCCGGCCCATAACTTCTTAAACCCTGGTTTCTCTTATCCTGTAACCCCCAATCCCAGTCTTCCCACCCTCACTTTCTCAGTCTTATCCAAAGGAAATGAAGGAGACAGGACTCAATTGTGGCAGGAAACAGCTGCCACAGAGGCCTGCTGGGCAGATGGCCCCCCTCACCTACCTCCCGTATTTGACTTTGTATTTGTCCACCTTCCCAACATAACCCACAGGCTCCAAATCAGGAGCGTGGGATGTGTGTGCTCACTAGCAACAGCTCTTTCCAGAATCTCCTCCCTCATGTGAAACTGGATGCTTCTACTACAAAAATATAAACCAGGAGTCTCCATGAAGCTACGTATGGCTAACATGTTTCCTTTCATGGCCAGAATATTTTCCCAGAAAGCACATTTTACTTCTGAAACACAACCTAGAAGCCAGTGGCTGCCCCTGTGGTTTTTCAACAGTTTAAAACAATATTGGACACCACCAAGTGTCTCCTTTTTTTCCCGGAGAACTGAGTTACAAAATATTGGTTTCTATTAGGGTGTGTCTAGCACTTTCTGTGCTGCCAAGCCTTCCATTTTTATAGTCTGCACACTGGTAGATTTTCCATGAACAGGCTCAAATTTATTCCCAGGCAATGATGCTTAGGAAACCCAATATGAACATGAAGATTGTTCTAAAGCAGACTCAGAATTTGTCCCATGCCATGGCCTAAAAAGAGCATTTCTAATATGTAATAAAATTTTTCTAGCATACCTTAAGATATATATATGGCAAGGGGGAGGATATTTGCTCTCCTTATATGATTTTTTGGATTGAATTTTTAGAGGAAACTTGTCTTTTAAATTCTTCTTCTCTATCCTTTTATTTCTATATTTGTATAGAATACAGCCCAAACATCCACCTACACAGGCATTTTACATAAAGAGTTGGAAGCCAAGTGACTGAAAAACAAAACAAAGTTATTTATGTAGTGTCTTTATAGAGATTTACATGTGAATTTGAATGGGAGCCAAGGGTAATGCTGGAGGGAAATGAACCAGTTAGGTAACTGTGCTAATGGAAAGTGTGACTATAATTTAGCTTTGTTGACAAATAAAAAGGCAAGTGCTGTAATTTTTAAAAGAAAAATAACATAGGAAATAGAGCTTTCCATGTATATATTCATATACACTCAGTCTTCACCTCAAGAAGCCTTCCCACTAGAACTCCAAATCACATTGCCCCATGCTCCAAATCCTGCACTATTTACTGCTGGTGATGCCCAGTTTTATAGATCCAGTTTGGGGTGGGTTTTCTCTCCCCAGTATGGCTACAAACCTCTGGAAGGCAGGAGCACATCTAAGTGCATTTCTGTATACTATCACAGCACCTGGCACCACTCTGAACACATGTTTTACAGCTGATCAGCCGGCATCTACTGGACTGTGTGGATTGAACAGTTGGATTCAGAGCTATGAGGTCTAGAATGGCCACTTTAATCTGGCAACTGAAACTGCCCCAAAGAGGTCTAGACAAAGTTTGCAGTTCAATAAGTATCCCCTGAACTCTGCTGGTAGACAGGCCTGCCATCCCTAGTAAACAGTCCTAAAGATCTGTGGAGGCCACCTGTGGTGACCACTGCCATGTGCTTCACGGACTCCCCCTTCAGGAACGAAGGACTTCCTCCAGAAGTGGCTGGTAGTGCTACCTGCAGAAGCCCTCGGCTGGAGGGAACAGTCTCACCCAAGGTCATACCTCGTTCCTTGAAATGGCTTGCCTTTAATGACTGCTTATTTTGGGGGTGTAAAGGTAAAAAGGCCTGGCCTCTCACCCCAACTCAGAATAGTTCTGATGAGCCATTCTAGCTCCAGAGCTCCCATGGACTCAGCTGAGGCTGTTGGGTCTACATGGTAGCTCAGCTTCTCTGCCCAATCCTGCTCCCTTCCCTTCCCCCTTTTTTCCCTTGCCTTCTACAGGTATTAATTCCAAGAGAAGTTCTAAATAAACCTTGTGCATGCTGCTGACCTCCATCTCAGAGTCTGCTTCCTAGCAAACCAACCCACAACACCATCCATCCAACCATCCACCCACCCACCCACCCACCTATCCAGCCAGCAACATGCCACTATGTTTAGGGGACATGGGTGGCATGGGCTGATACAGATGAAAAAGACCCAGTCTTTGTCCTTAGGAAGCTAACTAACAGTCCAGCACAGGAATAACCATAAAGTATGCAATAGGAAGGGCTGGTGTCAAGGGAGATGTAACTGGGGATGTGACGCAGGTAAGGGAGGTGAGGAGTCTTCATTCACTGGCTTAGGCTGTGGTTATCAGTAGACATACCCTGTCTCCTCATCCAATGTCAAGCCCTGGACGACAGGGTGAACTGTGTCCTTATTTCTCTTTGCATTTCCTATAATTCCTAACACAGAGTCCCAGACATTACAAGAAATCTTAAAACACTAAAACAAAACAAAACACTGAGGGAAAGCCTTGGTATCCTGTCTACTTTATAGGACAGGTTTCTGGCTGCTGGTCTGGCCTTTTAGGACAAAGTTCTCAGGAGGTTCCTCAAGATGCTCATTCACTTACTATGTCCATACAATCTCAGGAACATGAAGAAGCACAAGACAAGGTCCTGACTCCCAAAGCAGCTACAGCTTACTCTGTGGATGAGGCAGAGATCCATGCAAATTTCAACAAAGGAACAAGAAATGGGAAAATGACTAATAGCCAAACGGCACATCATTCCCAGGCTGCCCTTGCCCTTAGCAGGCCAGCCCATTTATCTTCAATCTGTCAGTAGAGAAAGATTACCAAACAGTCTCTGCAAGAACCTAGCAATGAGAATAAACAAACCCTCAAACCTCACAGTGCCTCGAAACCAATGCACCTGTGAAACTTATTGTCTAAAGGGGAAAAGAACCTTTACCCCAAACATCACTGCTAAGTGCCTGAAGGAAGAGGGGTGGCAGAGCCCGTCTCCTGCATTTCCCTGCCTCCAGAGAACGTTATCCAACACAACATGCCACTGTCTCCTTCAGCTCTCCCTCTCCTTTCACTGCTTTTGTACAATCTGTCACCAAATTCCGTTGTTGATTTCTCTGAAATGCCATTTGCACCCTCCCTCTTCTGTCTCGCCTTAGTGCCACTACCTTTTCTGATGTTGTGGCCATACCCTGGGAGTTGAGGTGCCAAGTCCAGGCAAACCTTGCATCTCTCCATCTCTGCCAGATGTACATCCTGAAAACTCAGCTTTCATTTGGTCACATCTCTGCTCAAGAATCATGGGGGCTCCAGAGGCCCTGCCAAGACTAACTTACTCCCTATACTCACCTAGCTTTATCTCCCAGAACTCCCCAGTATGTGCCCTCTATTCTAGCTGCCTTCCTGTTTGTTTGTGCCTTCTGAGACAAGTTGTATGACTTCTGGAATGTCATTCCCTCTCACCTGCCACCTCCTCAACAGGATCCTATTGAATCCCATCCATTCCTTCAGTTGGTTCACGTGGACCAAGCTGAGCATGTAGGGGGGAGGAGAGAGACAGGAAGGGCAGAGTTAGGAGCCTGGTGTTTTCCCAGTCCTGTTTTTCTCTTGTGGTTCCCCTACCATATTCTGACTCCATCACATGGAAATGCTTTTCTGCAGCACCGACCCAGGCACAAAGGCACCATCAGCTGGATTGCCCTGGACCATCTAGTTGTGGAGGAAGGAGCTTATCTGCCCTCAGCTGGGTGGGCTGTCTTGATCTTCCAAGCCAGAAAGGGGAAAAAACTGATGTTTACTCCCCTGTTGCATCTTAGGAAAGACTTAACCACTCCCAAGTGAATGCATCAAGCTCTGGGATTTCTGAGAGATGGATGGTGGGTTTGCCAAAGAAAGAGTGCCAAGTTGGGTCTCTGGAAAGAATCCAGTGTTCCACAAACCTTGCCTCTTCCCTAATCATAGAAAGATCCATAAAATGACAGAAACGCAGCGGAGAATGCAGGCAGCAGAATGACACAGAAGCATCATTCTGTGCTTCCTGAAAAACAGAAAATGCAGATGGAGACAAATTTCATCCTCTGCCCCACCCTCCACTGCAGTGTGTTGCTCTATGAGAGATCTGCTCTGCACGCACAAAGTGGGGGGAACTTTGGAAGAGTCTCTTGAAAGTGGTACAGTAAAAAGTGAGTTGTCTTTGGAGATTTTCTTACTCCTCTGCCAATAGGTGACTAGAAAGGTGACCATGATGGGCAAAAGTGGCAGGGAGGAAGGTGAGCACCTCCTATGCTTCCTGCCACCTTGAAGGGAAAAGGTTTACCAATGGAATGGGGGAGGTGGAGGGCAGGGGATTGCCTCCTCTTCTTCCGGCACCATGAAAGAAGAAACGCTTTCATCTCCACGTTAGCAGGTGGATTGAGTAAGGGGTTCTCTGTTTTTTACAACTTTCCCTAGAGGCGTAGGAGAAGCTGGTAAAAGCAGCAGGTTGGAATATCCCCATCTCATGCCTTGTGCTGGAAGATGGATGAAGATGAGAAGAGGTAAACTAAAAACACATCCTCAAGCACACACACACGTGCACACACGACAGAGAATGAACGAGAGACTGAAAAGGAGAAAATACAAATCTCTTTAGTTAGTTATATTAATGTGATAATAACAACAGCAACATTAATTGTTTTACACATGCATTTATGTTTTAAAACACTGGAGTTCATTATTTAGCAATATTCTTACAACAAATAATCCAATCAGGTAATAACCAAAATAACAGCTACCATTTACTAAATGATTACCAGGATCACCTCTCATGTGTTATTATACTGAATCTTCATAAACCCCTATGGTACTATTGTTATCCCCATTTTACAGAGTGGGAAACTGAGGTTGGAGATGTTAAATAACTCGCCCATGAGGTGGAGACTGAAACTCAGGTCTGTCCAGTTCCAGAATCCAGCCTTTTACACTTACAATGTCCATCTTATGGCAGGGCTTTTCCACAAATTCAGGAAATGGAAAGGCATGGACGAGGAAACAGCCTTTATGTCTCAACTCCCTGTGAGGCAGATACACACACACATACAAGTACTCCAAGAGGTCCCACTCTGCTGTACTTCTCAGTTACACCCATTCAGCTTTCATAGATACAGGTCCATGGATGAATGTCAAGTTTCTTGTAGGGACAAAGGTCAATCTCTAAGGAGAACATTCCTCTCATCTAACCTGCATCTGAATCCGCAACAACGGTTTCCATTTGACAGGATGCAGCCCTAGCAAGGTGGTGAATTGACATCCAGCTTTGAAGTACTGTCATACAGGAGAATACTTGAAGACGGAATATAATGAGTGAGACTGAATGCCATTTAGCAGAATGGCTTGTGACATTAAAATACAAGTTCGACTTGTGAGATTTAAGCACACGCAGAAAGAAGTGACTGCAGAAAACAGTAACGCGCAAACAAATGGTGACAGCTCACGAGAGCGGGCTGCCCTGTTCTTCATGGGGTCCATCTGACCTTAGTGATGTTTGCTGTCAGCTACACAGAGGCCTTCTGACACAAACTGACCGTGAATATAACCGGGATATTAAACACTGGGGCAGGCTGTAGAGAGAAAACAACAGGGTGCGGAAGAATTCTTTTCCTTCCCTTTCACCGAAGTACCAGGGATTCTGAAGATACTCCTCCCTCCCCCGACTTCTCCTCCTTCCTCTTTCTCTAAGCCTCCTTATCCTCCTCCCCCTTCTCCCTCAACCCCTTAACTTCAACCAGAAGAAGAGATGGAGGGTTGGGCAGGGTAGCACAGAGAACGCTGTTCTTGGGATTTTGAGAGAGTTAAGTGTCAGTGTCAATGTCTCTCTCCCGCTTGCGCTCTCGAAATAGATACACACAAAACACCTACTGGAACTTTTAAATGATGACAGTAGATCCACAAGCCACCTGTGAAGCAAAATCTCAGCACTTTATAGTCACAGAAACATATAGGCATGCAAAGGGCTCATGTTTATGAATTATATCCACATATAGGTACCTACGCAAAGCAGGTGGCTCTCGCACACACACAGGAACCCTCAAATACAAACATCTTGGCATTTCCTTTCCGCCAGCCTTGGCCCTTCCCACCCACCCAAAGGTGCAGACCACAGCCACCCTCTGTGGGGTCGGATGCAGGGTGAAGGGCGTCACTAGGTCCTGGCTAATCCCTGGCTGTGAGACGTGGGCAAGCCCTTTACTCTACGGGAATCTTTGTAAAATGAAAATAACTGCCTGGCCAGCGGCTGTGAGGATGAAAGGGTATTAATAATATACACAGGGCGCTGTCCTGCTTGGTTCCCGAACCTCCCTTTCCTACACCCACGGCTGGAATGATGGTGACTTCTGTCACTTGGTCCCCACCGTCAGTATTCTAGTGTGACACTGGGAAGAGTGGGGGCTTAGCCAGGGCCGCGGTCTGTACAAGAGGGTCCCAGCCCGCAGGTCACGGGACTGCAGGCCCAGGGCTAACCTTCAGAGCTGCACGAGCGCCGGGAGCCGTGGGCACGTGCGGAGGGCGAGCCGGTCCCAGGTGCGTAGACCCGTGGGTGGGGGGCGGAGCGGGCCAGTGGAGGTGGGCAGAGCCCGGCGGCAAGTCGACCCACGGCTGTGGGTGGCTTCCTCCTGTTGCTCAGTATCAGGGAGTGGCGGGGGAGGACATTCATTTTTTTTTTCTTCCCTAAGTAAGCATCCACCTATTTCCACTTATTGCTTTAATAACTATCGATTATGAAAAGTCGGTGGGGCCTCTTAAAGGAGAAGACCGGCTCCGCGCCCCCGCGCCTGTGTTCGGGACTCGTCCGCGGGGACCTTCTGGATCTTCTCTGCCGGCTGCGCGGCAGCGATGGACGAGCGCCTGGGCACAGGCTCGCCTAGCAGCCTCGGGAACCGCAGCTGCAAGCTGTGGTTTGACCCCTGCCCCATCCACTCTCGAGGCCTTTTCTGCTCAGAAGCCCCCAATCACGTTCTTGGACCCAGTCACCTGCTCCGCAGCGCAGTCCCGGCGACCCAGGTTCGAGGACCGGGCCTGCGCTCGGAAAGTTATTTCAAAAGGCAGATGTGTTGCAACCCTCCCTGCAGCAAACTACAGTACGCGGATTCCCGAACCCTTCCCCGCCCCCACCCAGCCCGGGCCACCAGAGCCCGCCGCAGGAGACTGGCAGCAAGGAGAGCCACTCCTGAATGCACCTTCCCTTCCTCCCGCGCGCCCAAGTGCAGTGGGGTTGGGGGAAGACCCAAAGCAAACTCACGGCGCGGAGCAATCGCCAGTCGTCCTGGCCTGGAAGGGGTCCGGCTGCTGAGGATCGGCTTCCCGATTTCATGCCCCAGCCTCCCCTCCTCCCCAGCCCCAGCCCACCCGGCTGGGCCGTCGCGGCCCCTCGGTACCTGCGGCGGTCACGGGCTCGCCCTCGCTCTGCTCCCCGGAATCTGAGTCCATGCTGCGGGCTACTGGCTGGGCGTCCACGGCCACCCGCCCGTCTGCGGGGCGCTCGGGCAGCAGCGGCGCACTCAGTGCGGACAGCGGAGCGGCTGGAGCCCGGGCGGCGCGGGCTGGGCGGTGCGCGGCGGCAGCGGCCAGGGGGCGGCTCCGCAGAGTAAAGCGCCGCCCGCGCCCCGCTCCCCGCGTCCGCCGGCCGGTGCCTGCGCGCGAGGCGAGCGCGGGGCTGAGGGTGGGGCGCGCCGGGAGAGAGCGGGGAGGAGGAAGGGGAGGCGGGCGCGCGGAGGAGCCAGAGCGTCCGGCGCCCGGTGGGCTCCAGGCTGGGGTTAAATACCCCGGGGGCGGCGCCGCGCCTCCCTACCCGCGCCCTGCGTCGGAGCCCTTGGACTTCCCCCGCGCGGCGAGGTTGTGCTGGTCTTGCAAGGCCGAGCCCCTTCCCTAGGGTGAGGCCAAGTTTGTAAGATTCCTAGGTGAGAAAGCGCTTCAACTCGCGCAGGAAAGGAGAGGTTCCGAGTGTTCCGAGTTATGGTGCTGCCAGGGTTCGAGTCCAACTCCACCGCTCAGAGACCTTGGATGAGACCTGTGTTTTCTCACTAGGAAGATGAGGGAAGTGGGCGGAGGTGGGGGGTGATAAGGGAAAGGGGCGGGGTGGGGGGAAATGACAGTTTTCTCGTAGGACTGTTGTGGGAAGTAGTAAGACAAGGCATGTGCGGGCCAGAGCGCAGGGCCTGGCACCTAGCGACGAAGTAAAGACACAGGCAGGTAATGCTAACTCTGGCTGTTTGAATCTTCTTCCGGCGCGGGCAGGGCAGGTGGGGCAAGCGGTGGTGAAGCTGGTTCCGGGGGCTCGGTGAGTCCGAACCCTGACTCGCCTGGAAGGCTGGAGCTACCCTGCCAATCAAGCAGCCGTGCCAATTCGCCCGCGACTAGAGAGGGGCCAGAATAAAATTTAAAAGCTTTTCTTTGTAGATGGGATTAAACACAGAGTGCTTAACTTCCGTAACACCCTCCTTTCTGAAAGGGGGTGGGGAAGCATTTGTAAACCTATTTACTAATTAAGAGCCCAAACGAGGGGGGAAATGCACGGAGCACTGAGGCCTTTTTTTGTTGTTGTTAATTCTTGGTTATCTATATGCTCTTATTGTCTCCCTATTATAGGCTCCTACACTCACAAAGCCTCAAGATGGGTTCTCTGCATGTCAAGTCTGCTCAGAAAGTGCAAACTATTGGCCGGAGCAAAAGAAAATCAAGAAGAAAAAGTCTACTAAAAAGCGCCACTTACTGAACGTTTCCCTTTGTGTCCTCATGTAATCTGTACAATGACCCAGTGAAGAATTTAGGTTGCACCATTTGAAAATTCTTTTTGGAAGTAGAAAATGGTTGACAGTTGGCAAGTTCATAGAATTCAACTTATTTTCACTCCCATTTTACAGATGGGAAAAGTCTCAGAGAGAGCAGATGATGTCCATGTGGTCTCAGGTCATCCAGTAGGTGGGTGAGCTGGGACTTGAAATCAGGACCTTCTGATGTCCAGATCTGCTCCTAACTGCTATGGTATAGTGTCATAAGTGAGTTTTGGCTTCTGGTCTACCTGACGGCTGCCTTCTTTAGTGAAGTGTGGTCTTAACAGAGTGCAAATACCACTCTACTTTGTGTTTGCAGAAAACAAAGGATGGCCAAGCTCAGGGACTCTAGTGATAAAAGTTGGATGGATATTGATGAAATGGTCAAAAGAACCCCACAGTGGATGTGTTATCTTGGGCAAATGGCTAAATGTCCCTCGATTTCCTCAAGTGTTGGTGTCTCCTTCATAGGGTGTTTGTAAATAAATTAATGAATGTGAAAGCTATTACCCAATGCTTGGCACACAGTGAATGTTTGATAACTGGAAAGAACACTAATTCTTATAGCGAATGGATCCCATTTAGAAAAACAAAATATTTTAGAATTGCATTTCTTAATGAAAAGAAAAAAGTGGGGGCCAGGCGCGGTGGCTCACGCCTGTAATCCCAGCACTTTGGGAAACCGAGGCGGGCGGATCATCTGAGGTTGGGAGTTCGAGACCAGCCTGACCAACATGGAGAAACCCCATCTCTACTAAAAATACAAAATTAGCTGGGTGTGGTGGTGCATGCCTGTAATTGCAGCTACTCAGGAGGCTGAGGCAGGAGAATCTCTTGAACCCGGGAGGTGGAGGTTGCAGTGAGCCGAGATCATACCATTGCACTCTAGCCTAGGCAACAAGAGTGACACGCTGTCTCAAAAAAAAAAAAAAAAAAAAAAAAAGGAAGAAAGAAGAAAGAAAGAAAAAAGTAATGGCAAAATTTGGATACAAGATGATTCTCAAAAAACAAATAGTTGGGATCATTTAAAAACTTTGCTATAATAGCTTTGCAGTCATAAAGTAAAATAACAATGATAGCTTCACAGAACACAGCATATGGGATTGAAAAGGCATTCAGCTTCCTCTAAAGGTTGTGCCTAGATTCAATAACAGGAAATGTGAAACTTTCCCTATTTCCTTAGATCTCCTTTCCTTGCACTTCATGGAAGCTTTTTTGGTTTTGTTTGTGTTTTAATGTACAGGTAGCCTGGGTTGCAGTGTGAGGGAGACAGACCACAGAGACATGTATGGATAACAGCAAAAAGGAAATGGAGAAACTACTGGAATTTGATCAACAGTAAACAATGTACTGAGAACATACGTTTACAACATGTGTATGCTCATCAGTCATCAGGTCTTCACTAACTATCTAGTACATTTTGACCCAGAGAGAAATGCTTGGGGCATGCGGGGGGTGAGAAAGAACTGGTCAAGGTATCCTGAAAAGTCTTTGAGTGAAGTTCTTAGATAATGCCTATTCATTTACCTGCTCCTATATTCATTCATAGTATATTTCTGCGAAAGGAGGCAGACATAGAATGAAAAATTGAATTGAATATGGAATTAGACAATGGGGAAGAGAGATCCAAACTAAAAAGGTCTTCATTCCAATTTCCTATGATGTGCAATCTGTTGTCATGGGACAGCAAGACAAAGGGAAATGACTACTGGCACGCATGTGAATTTAATGAGGAACATTAGTGGAACATACCTTATCTCTCCTCCCAGTATGGAAAAATCTGTGTAAGAGAAGGAAGTCCTTAAAATAGTGTCCTATGACCATCACCCCGACTAAAACAGTGAAATCTGAGGTGGTGAATCTCCTTTTACAAACCAGTTCTGATGTATTTCTTGGGGGGAAAAAACTCTTAAGAAAGAGAAAAGGGGAAAGGGTTTCTGTAGTTCCTCTGTATATTTTTAGAAAAATGGCATCACTTTGCAGACTTGAATCTAGAGTCTGAGGGTTATAACCCAACTTCCTCAGTGTTTCCACTACATCTTTTCAGCCTGGCAGCTCTTCAGATATACGAGTTTCTGCCACTCATTGGTCATTTCTTAACTCGAGTGAACAAAATTGTTGGCTTTTTAAAGAAATTGCCTGTCTGGTGGGTAAAGAATATCTATTTGTAAGGTGTCAAGAAACAGATAATAAAATAGATCCATTTCTGCTAACACAATAATACTCCTTTAATCTGAGCCAGTGCTATGACTCATCTGCCTGTCTCCTCTTGTGGGATGGAAAGGGAGCTGTCTGCAAACCTTCAGCAGTGGGAGGAGGGAGGGAGATACTTTTCACATGTTAGGGCTGCTGCTCTGCTTTGAAAACCCACCAACTCTAGAACTGCTGTTTTCTCTATGCTGAAGAGGCCTTTGGTCCTTAGAGGTGAGAGGTTGGCCCTATTTTTGATAATTTATCTCAAGGTAGACTTTGGTCCCAAGGAAGCTTCTACCCAGAGCTAAGGAGGCCTCCATGGGACTGTAGGTAAGCTGGAGAGCAGGGTCCAAGCTAGCTCAATATCCATCTAACAGAACAAGGTGCTAGAAGACAGCCTTGAAAGAGGGAGCTTTTCCTATTTCTTGCTTGCCAGTAAAAATAAGCTTTAATTAGTCCCCCCTCTTGTTTAAAAAATAATGCACATTACAGAAAAATTGGAAAATACATATACACAAAAAAGAAGAAAATAAATTAATTCGTAATTTTACCAATTGCAATCACGGTTAACATATGTTTTGAAAAGTTTCCTTCTATATGTGTACAGTATTCGGCTTTTATAAATTGCTTTTTCCTTTTAACAATATGTTGTGAACATCGTTTCATCTACTCTTTGATAACATGATTTTTAATAGCTGTACAATTTTCTACTGAATGAGTACACCATATGTATTTAAACAATCCTCTATTGAGCATTTAGGTTGTTTCCTATTTTCTGCTATAATAGTATCAATCAATATCGTCATGTCTAAATCTTTGCACACATCACTAATCAATGCCTGTGAACTTTCAGCAGCCTCCTTGGTTTACCTTGGGAGAGAGAAACAAGAAAGAAAATTGCAGCTAACAAAATAATTGCTGTATATATCCCAAGACTTTAAGGTTATCAAGACTTTTCATGAGTATAATCTTCACTAGGCAGTGGGTGGCTTATTTGAGTTCATTCTTGCATTTGTCCAGCATCACTTGAGCCCAGAGGGGATTTCTATAGGTTTAGGAGAAGAATGCAAAGTTTCCTTCCACACTTTCTTTGTGGGCAGTGTGTCCTCTGCACAGCCCCATCCAAGTCCAGACCCCCTGTAGGAGGCAGAGGGTGGATGAGGCTGGCAACTTTGTCATTCAGCTATTCTCCTGGGTTCTTAGCTTCTGCTTCCTGAGCTGCCGCCGGCAGGATAGCTTTCTGGGTGGTTAATGCAGTTATAGTGACTCAAAAGCACTGATCCAAAGGGAGAGGGAAATTGGGAAGGAGAAAGGGAGAAGAGAAAGAGGGAGAGAGAAGAAAACTCTATGGGCCCAACCTCTGTTGTGCCCTAGCCCAACCCTATGGGGTTATTTATAAGCCCTTGAAACAGCAGCACCAGGATCTTTGGTTCAGCCCCACTGGGAGCCTCCCTGATCACATATGGTGTGTGATCTCACTCGTGGCATTCATTTTGGCTGTGGGATGTGACTCCACTGCTGTATGAGAGCTGTTCTTACAAGCATCTACACAGCTTGTATGTGGGTACCCTAAGTGACTGTTGAGCTCTGCCCAGTGCCTTCCCATCTTCCTGGATCCTTACACAGCTCTGTGGCATAGAAAAGGCCAGTATTATTCCCACAGGGGAGAAGACGAAATCAAGACCCATGAGGCTTCAGTGGCAACTAGAGTCTTTATGGTTTTCAGGATGATAGGAAAGTACCCAAAGACTGGGTGGGGCAATGTTACCCCAGTTTTCAAAGAGAAGAAAGGAGTTGATTCCAGATTTAACAAATTGGTGACTTTTTTGTTGCCGTCTAGCAAAAGTCTGGAACAAACAGGTTTATAAGCATTTAAAGAAGAGAATTCTGATCATCAGCAGCCAACATGGGTTCCTTACTATGTCCTGCTAAAATAACCGTATTAACTTTCTTTAAACAGAGTCATGAAGTGTATAAATCAAGATAATTTTATTTTACTTGGGTGTATCAAGTATTTGTTGAGTACCCTCTGTGTTTCAGGTGCAAAATGAAGGGATGTGACTGACTGTCACAGATACCATATATTGTGATTTAAGTTTTGAGGAGGTCTTACACAGTTTCCTTGCTGCTAGGTGGATCTGGAGCTAGTTGAACAATCCTACCCAGTGAGCTTTGATTCATGGCCTTTGAGTTAACTAGGAGGGAGGTCTCCAGTGGAGTGACACAGAACTCTGCCCTTGGCTCTAGTTTATTGTACTTTTTTTTTTTTTTAAAGACAACAACAAGAGTAGTGATTTAGAGAAAGAATTTGATGCTTGTGCTTGTCAATGGTATAGATTACCATACTAACACAGGTCAGAGAAGACAAAATCATGTGGGAAAGACATGTGGGTCTTAGTTGTCTATAAGAGCAACATGAGTCAACAGTGGGATAATAACTGTATTGCTACAATAAGGGCAGGAATAGTTCTTCTGTACTGGAGCTAGTCTTATAGACACCTGGGGTCTTATGAACATCTGGTGCCACATTTTAAGGGACATATCAGGAATCTCCCCAAGGTGGGGGAATCAAGATGTTGAAAGCAGCTTGGAAACCATTCTGTATGAGAAAGTTTGAATGTCAGGCTGGAGAAGGCCAAAAAACAAAAACAAAAACAAAAAAAATCCAGAGAAGGCATGACTGGATTCATGTCCTTAAATGTGTAAAGACTTAGCTTCTAGGCTGATGTGGGACTAATGGATAAAAGTTATAAGAAGGGAGAATTTGGATCTTGTGCCAGTCCTGGCCTGCCTGTCCTTGCCCTTTCCATCCTCTGTATGGAAAAGGGGCTGACCCCTACAGGCTGCATTTGCCAGCCCCCTGTACTAGCTGGTTTCTAGCTGGATAGAGCCAGTGGGAGGCACTGGCAGAAGATGGGCAGGTTGGGGAAGGAATATTCTCCCCTATCCTCTGTCCCTCAATCTTGGCACCTTTGACAATTGCTGTATCTCCTCTGTGGCTCCAGCTCGCACCGAATGGTCCTACTGTTGTTCCAGCTTTCATGAGGTGATACCAACCCCTTGGCTCCAGTAACAGCACCTCCTCCCTTTTCTCCTCCAGCCCAGGGTGGCAGTGACTTCATGCTGTTGCTAATGTCTAGGTTACCTCACTATCCTCTGTTTGGCTTCTCAAACCTGTGTAGCCAGTTCCCTGCATTGCATGATCTCCTTTGAAAATATGTAAAATAGGGCAGGGCACGGTGGCTCACGCCTGTAATTCCAGCAGTTTGGGAGGCTGAGGCAGGCAGATCACCTGAGATCAGGAGTTTGAGGCCAGCCTGATCAACATGGAGAAACCCCATCTCTACTAAAAATACAAAATTAACCGAGCATGGTGGTGCATGCCTGTAATCCCAGCTAGTCGGGAGGCTGAGGCAGGAGAATTGCTTGAACCCAGGAGGCTGAGGTTGTGGTTAGCCGAGATCACACCATTGACCTCCAGCCTGGGCAACAAGAGGGAAACTCCATCTCAAAAAAAAAAAAAAAAAAAAAAAAAAAAAAAAAAAAAAAAGAAAAAGAAAAGAAAAGAAAATATGTAAAATATTTTCTTAGTTAGACCTCATTGATACACATGTACCAGTGGTATAGGAATAAGAAAGTGTTTTTTAATGATTACAACTGGATGACCATGGGTAGGGGTATTGTGGGAGGCTGGAGGCCACGAATTTTAGGATTCCTTTGGAAATTGAGACATGGAAAGGAAATGATGTGTCCAAGTCCTGGGAGTGGCAGAGCTGAGACTAGAACTCAAGGCTCCTGATCTCCAGACAAGCATGCTTTCATCTGATGCTGACTCTTCTCCTGTGCATGTCTTTAAAAATATCCTCCCGTAGTTTATGTTAATCATCCTTCTGGTCTGTGGAAGGGAAAATTGAATCTCCTAAATTTGTTTTTTCTTTTAATTCTCTCATGTTTATGTGACAACCCAGTTCAATAATGCTTACTCACTAATTATTTTACAGAACAAATATCGCTCGCCAAGTGTTGAGTGGAACCTTTTGTTCCTCCCTTCAAAGCGTTTTCTACTTAGAAAAGCTAAATACATGTTCCAATCTGGACGGTTCCATTTTTGTAAGTCTCTGATTTCATAACATCTATGCCCAGTCGAGGGCTGTAGAAGGGGGAAGAAATGTTCAAGGTCACCTAGTCTAACCCCATCACTTTAGATATGAAGAAATAAATCTAGAAAGATGGAGTGGTTTGCCCAGAGTTAGGAACAACTGGGACCAGAACCCATGTCTCTGGCCCTATTTCAGGATTTCCCATCATATTACCATGCTCCTTTATGGCCTGTGTACTCCAGCCCAGGACAGCAGTGACTTCCTGCTGCTTCCTTTACTACATCCAGTTTTCATTTGGTTTACACCCTCACTTCCCAAATCTCTCTCCCCAGTACTGATCTTTCCTCTCCTTTTACCTCCTGTACACCAGTGTTCTAGTAGATCATATACATCTGGAATGGAATTAACAAAAGCAAGACTTGACCAATACCTCTTCAATTTCTTCATCTCATCAAAGACTCTCTCTCCTCTCCTCCCCTCCTCTTCCCTCCCCTTCCCTCCGTCTCCCTCCCTTTCCCTTCCCTTTTCTTCTTTTCTGGGTTTTCAAACTTTCCATTCCTCTCTTCTATCTATCCAACATTTTCTTTCCCGCCAAGTCTTCCCTTGGCATTGTCCTTAAACTGATCCCTCCCTTTTGTGTTCAAAGTAGTCTGCCTGGTTGAAGCTATCAACACTTCTAAAAGAGGAATCTTCCATGCCTGGTTGCCATAAGCCTTTGCTCATTCTCTGAGGAGGCATAAGTTAATGTTATCCCTTAGTAAGACACCTGGGCCTCTCTCTATTGCTTCTCTGGCCTCTTGACTGTGGCTGTGGGCATCTTAACACCCCAAACACTATTGCAGAGAAGGGAATTCCTTCCATGGCCAAGGATATCAAATTTATTTTATTTCAAACCATTTACAGACATCATCCCATGAGAGTTTCCAATGTTTCAACAACTTTCTCCTTTGACTGTCACTATCAATCTTAGCTGGTTTTTAGATCTTGCCAAATTTGTGTTATCTAGGCATTCATGAGCGGTTAGATTTATTGAAGCTCTTTCAGGATAACATTACAGCATAATGTTTGAGTCACAGTGACCTCATTCAAGTGAACTGGTCCTCCTCTAAAACAGACACGTTGACACCATATTTCCAGTTAGCTGAACTGTGGTCTTCTATCCTTCCAAACTCTGTGTTACTTTCTTCTAATGTGTATTATGTCTCAGTCACATATTTTGTCAAAAACCCAGGAACTCGGTTCATCCTCCACATTCCTGTAACTCATACTTTAACTTCTCTTGATGAAATTTGTAAGTCCAAGGATCAAATATTTGGGTTCTGTCCCAGGAAACAAGCATGTGGGACGTGTGCCTTCTTCCTTAGTATAGGTGATATTACTGCGAGAGTTAAGAGGAATGAGGAGTTACTGGCAGGAAAAAGGAGAGCCTCTGAAACCAGTAATCACTTCCCAACATGCTCTCCTCTGCTAGTACAGAGTGGAGGGTGAGGTCAGTGCAACCATTCTCACCTCAATCACATCTTTCCAACAATTACATCTCCATTGTACTGAAGATGCTAACAGCCTCCCAGTTCCCCAGGCTTATAGTCTCCAAATTAGTGCCCTTATTTCTCTCTTCCTTGCTTCCATGCTGCCATCCAAAGTCCTATCAACATCTGATGCTATTTCTACCATAAGTCTCTTGATTTTACCCTTTCCTTTCCATCTTCACAGGCTCCCTCCTCCCAGCTCTTTCCTGTGTCTTGATTGCTGCAACAGCACTCTCTTGGCTGTCTCCCCTTATCCATCCCTGCCCAAATCCAGCTACACTCAAGCCAGAGTTCAAGCTTTCTCAGCCATCCTAGAGCCAGCCTCTTTACTAACCTGCTATGCTTCCCACTCACAGGAAAGTCCTGAATATACACCAAAACAAAGAACCACCCAGAGTCCACACAGCAAGGAGTTTGTCACAGCCCAGCCACATCCTGCATCTGCGCCATGTCAGTCTGTTTCTGCTCTCTGCCCTGCTGCTGCATGTCTTTCCTCTGGCTCTCTGTCTGCTGCAGCTTCATCCCTGGTGTGTGCACTCCTGGCCCCTCTTTCCCCCAGCTTAAGGCTGTCTCCTCCTTGCCAGTGGATGCTTTGCTGTGATGGCTGGAGGTTTTGGCTCTCTGACCTGGCCTTGGGCCCTTCTCTCTGAATTATCCTCATGGGACCTTCTGGCCAGCGTGCCCTTGTGTTCCTGGAACCCACATCCTCTTAGCTTTGCCTCTGAGTGAATCAATGTTAAGTAATTTCTGCTTGTGTTGGAGTGAAGACACCTGGATTTTTGTTCTGGCTGTTCATGAATTTGATGTGGAGCACTAAATAAGAGATGGGCTGCCTGTGCTGGCCCTCTTCAGATGCCAGCTCTGTGCATCCTCAGCTCACCACCTTGCATGCTTTGCACATGCCTCCCCGCCCCTATACTCCCTTCTCTGCCAGTTCCTGAGCCAGTGTCGACCAAGTCCCTTTCCCCTCTGAAGATGAAAAGATAAGGGGATGAGTCTTGTTTGTAATGTGGCATCCCTTGTGCCGTGGACCCCTGTATACCTATTGACCTGCAGTTTCCCCTTTGGCTCTGCCTCATAGAGTGTGGAAACAAGTGTGCTTGGGTTTTCCGCAGTTTCCCCATTTGGACTCAGGTGTCCTTCTTGGGACAGTAGCCCCAACTTGCACACTGACTCTTTAGGAGGTTTGGTCATTTCCCGTTACTTGAGGTAACACTAGCAAGTCAGTTTTCATCTCTAGGGAGTGTACGTAACACTACCTGCCATTTAGTGGACTCTTACTTTGCTTCAAAAATTAATTATATTGGACTTTTTGAATGACCAAAAAAAATTTTTTTAACTACCAGTTGCATTATAGGACCTTTAAAAAATATGATCAAGAACCAAGCAGAAATCAGAAAGTAAACACCCCTAAGCTATCAGAAAAGGTATCCTTTACTCAGGAGAGAGTCCTGTAGGCTCTCACTCATAGTCTAGTTTTCTTTCTTTACCCCAAAATTCTATCAGGAGGGCAGGGTAGAGCAGGTGCTCCTGTCTCCACTCACTTGACCTCTTACTCACCTGATGGCTTCCTACTACAAACACCTGCAGGCTTTTGATAGTGCCTGGGAGTTAAGGGCAGTGGTTCTAAGAGAACAATGGGCAAGATTTGGAGATGAAATCTGGGTTCCTGCCCCTTGTGTGGGACAATTCTGCATAGTCTTATAGAAGTTCTGGCAGGACTAAAGCCCAGCTGTCCACAGGGGTTGAATAAATAACCTCTCAGGAATGCACCTGGATGGGCTTCCTGGTACTTCCTGGGATCGCCTCCCAAACAACTACCTCTCAAGTCCTTAACTCAGGGTCAGCTTCTGGAGAAACTTATCCTAAGACATGCTGCAAGAACGAAAAGCCAAGAAATGATGGAAAGAGAAAATAGCAGAACTCTGAAAAAATACAGACAACAACTAAAGTATTTTGGGTCCTGTAGCCCTTTAACAAGGACCACTGGGACATAAAGATATGTGGTATAGTTTCTCTACACACTGAGGGCTGGTGTGTGGTGATCTGGGTAGAGTGTATTCTTTTTAAGAGGCTCAGGAATAAGTAAGATATTTGAGAAAAGGTTCTACCTGAAAAGTGAACATAGGTTGTGATACTTAAAGGAATGATTTGTTGGCTATCTAGAATCTTGAGTTTACTGAATGCCCCTTTCCCTGACGACCAGGATTTATTGGATTTTTAGTTGAATAAAATTCATTGCCATTAAGACTCAAAGCTCCCAGTTCTTGCGGTTTGGTGCTTTAAGATTCATTTCCTTTATGTTTTTCAGTCTTTGATGCTGTCCCTTCTCATCTCCTGTTGCATAATGGAATTAGTTTTTTTTTTTTTTTTAATATGGCTTCCCACAGAAGCCTCCTTTCCTTCTTGGTTATTTCGGTGTCCTTTCTTGAGCACCATTATCTCATTCCTGGGGTAAGGGGATCAGTTCTGCATTCAATATTCCAAAGGCCAGTACAGTGCACTGAGATTTGTACTTCTGCTTTGTTTCCAATCCAAATTGATTATTTTTTTTTCAGTTTTCATCCAGATGTTTGATATCATGTAAACACAGCTTGAAAGTGTTCCTGAACTGCTTACAGATGTATGCCAGTGACACCCTTTCCAAATTATATATAATGATTCTCTGGGTCTATTTATATCCATGTCATAGTCTCTGGCTTGAATTTTAGCTATAAGACTAAGTTGAAAGAAAGTGAAAAATTCATGTGTATGAGTAAATTGTCCACTTGATTAAAGACTCCAGATATTTGGAAATGTTCAGGGATTGATGCCATTTTCCACCGAATGCTGACATGTCTGTAACCATGGTGTTATGCCTGGATGTTTGTGTCCATTCCAAACTCACATGTAGAGGCCTAGCTTCTATGTGATAGTATTGGAAGAGCAGGCCTTTGGGAGATAATTAGGGTTAGATGAAGTCACGAGGGTGCGACCCTTATAATGGGATTAATGCCCTTAGACGAAGAGACACAAGAACTCTCTCACTCTCTCTGCTCACAAGAAAGGTCAGCTGAGTACACAGCCAGAAGGTGCCCATCTGCTCAACCCAAGGGTAAAGCCTCACCAGAAACCAATCATACTGCACCCTAATCTTAGACTTTCAGGCTCCAGAATGGTGAGAAAATTCGTTTCTGTTGTTTAAGCCACCTAGCCTATGGTATTTTGTGATAGCAGCCTGAGCATACTAATATATTTGAGGACCCAGATTCTGTTGAGCCATTTAGTTTACAGTCACAGTGACTCTCAAATGTGCTGTATACCTATTTAGACTATACCTAATAGACCAACCTATTTAGACTTATTCATCTAGCGTTTGAAACCAAAAAGATACCCTTTAAGGACCAAGGGTCTGCTCAATTCTTATCAAAGGCTTTATTGCAAGATATAGTATGTATAGGTGATTGCATAGAGGATGTTGTAGAAAATTCTGTTTTCCAAAGATGGCGGCAACCATACCTCCCATCCACATGCTTTTTTATAATGTGATGACATGCCTTCTACCAAGAAGTGGGGTCTATGTCCCTTTTCTTTGAATCTGGGTGGGCTTGTGACTTGCTTTGTAACCAACCAAATTCAGTGAAAGGGACTTCGGATAACTTCTGAGGCTAGGCCAGAAAAGACTATCCAGCTTTTGTCTGGCCCTCTGGGACATTCACCTTTGGAGTGCTTAGCTGCCACAGAAGAATTCTGATTACTGTCAAACTCCATGCAGTGAGGCAGCTTGGGCCATGTGGACGAGCCATGTGTGAGTTCCCCTGTCCCAGCCAACAGCCAGCACCAGCCATCAGCTGCGTAAGTAAAGATGCTCCCAGATTCCGGCTTTCACATTGCCCCTGTGTGAACACCAGACATCATAGAACAGAGCAAGCTATCCTTGTTGTTCCCTGTCCACATTACTCTTGCTCAAAATTGTAAGCAAACTAAAATAATAATTTTAAGCCACTAGGTTTTGGGGTAATTTGTTATGCACCTATAGTAACTGGAACAAATGTACATCTCATTGATTCCTCTTGCCAGGAAGATCCCACACCTGAATCACACTAGTCCAGCAGAAACTTACCTTGCTTAGATCTTGTCTTCAGCTGCTCTTGGGTGTGGTGCCCTGGTTTGTACCAAAAGGCAGGATCAGAGGCAGCTATTCTGTAGAGATACTGTTGAGGATGGAACAGAGTTCACTTAGGCCTTACTGCAAGAAAAACTGTGCTTTCTTGAAGGAACTGGTATCTTGCAAACACTGTGATTCTTGTCATTGCTCAGTTTTCCCTCTTTGCTTTGGCTTCTCTGATGCTTGGGACCAATTTTGGAACCCACTTGTAATAATTAATCTTATCTCTTTGTATCCTGCTGTATTTATTTTTGTGGCCCCTCAAGATACTTCTGGAACAACATGAGGTAAGTGGATTAATGAAGGGAAAAAATGTCCCTCAAATCACTGTAATGTTTGAGATTATTTTTAGACTGAGCTAGTTCTAACATATAACTTTATTACAACTAAAAACCAAACATACTTTATACTCTCTAAAATACAAAAGCAAGAAGCTAAAAGGGGTAGTCTAAGCCAGATGTTAAAAGAAATAATCATCACTACAAGGCAACACAATATCATGTAGTAAGCAAAATAATGAGATCTTTAGACAGGAAAAATAATATTTCTTGAGCACACACTGACTCCCAGGCACATATTTTCTAGGTCTTTTAGGTACACAATTTTATTTAACCCTGATAAAACAGCTCCAGGGGCATGCAGCTATCTTATTTTGCTGAAGGCATAGATCAGATCCTATTCATGTGAACACCATGCAGATATAATTCTTTCGTGGAGATGGGGTTTTGTTGTAATTAGTCATGGCCCAGAAGAAATTCAGTGCCCTGGCAGGGAAGGTGAAGTCACAAGAAGGAATAGTGACATTCCTGCAAGGGATAGCCTCTTACACAACCATTACTTTCTGAGCTCACACTATCAGAACAGGATGTTTCATTTTCTTTCTTCTCTTCCACATTATCACCACTGTGCCCTGATCTCCTCTGGAAAATAGCAATGCTTCTTCAACGAGGCTCCCTGGAAACCTCTCAGATGTCGGCCAGACTGTGGGTGAGGCTTCTGTCATTCTCAACTCTGACAGCCTGCTTGTTTCTGGGCACTGACACACAGAGGCATGCCATTTCTCCCCACATATGGACGGGAACTGGGAAATGTGTTCTTGGTACCAAAATAATTCCTCTGAATGGATTCAGTCATGAGCAGATCAGGCAAGCATCGTGACCATGGGCTTCTGGGTGGGGCTTAGACATTCTTGCATTTTGTGTCATGAATTGTTCACTGTAATGATACCCTGCTTGCTGCCCTCTTGGTGAGGCAGTGATTTTAAGCACCAGAAAGGAGAAACCCTGACCTGTGGGTAAGAACTCCATCCAAGACCTAACCACAAGCTGCTGTTTATCTGGGTAATACTGCTGAAACTATGACTTAAATTCTCAAATTTCTCTAATGACTTGTCTATATAAATGATATTTTGGTTACTACTGGAGTTATAAGTAGGTATGAAGTGACTCAAGGGGTGATTTGGGTGAGCCAAACAGCCGGACACCTTCTCCCTGCTGACAGTGGTGCCTGAAGTTCTGTCATCAGTGGTTCACACCACTGAATCAAAAGAAATTTTTCAGTGTCCAAGAGTCCCCTAATAAAAATTTTCCTGGATTGTACTTGAAGCAGGTAGATGGGAGTCAAGGTAAGCTACTGCCCTCTGTAAACTCAGCCCTCTCCTCCCCAATTCCCATCCCACTAGCAACTGGTACCTGTGACCTTCATAAGGTCCTGGTTCGGTCCTGGCCAGTTCTGTACCAATTCAGGATGTTAGTGTCCTTCACATGCCAGCAGATGGGGTTTGGCAGTTCACTCACTCATTATTAAGTCAACAAATAGTTATTGGGCAGGTCCATCTCAGGGATCAGGCATTTTGGCCAGACTCTGGGCATACTGGAGTGAACGAAGTCCCTGCCTTCATGGAGCACACATTATAGTGTGGAAGGTAGAGAATAACAAGTTTACCAGTAATATACATGGGTCATATGGTGGCAAGTACTGTGGAGACAATGAGGTGGGGCTCGAGAGTGAAAGGAATGGGGAAACATATGAATGATATTGTATATGGCAGACAGAGAGGTTCTCTTGCCTGAGGTGACAATTGGGCAGAGAGCTATAAGCAGTGAATGAGCTATTGGGACCAGCACGCCAGGACAGGGGGTGGCTGGGGCAGAGCACCTGAGTGGGAGCCTGCTTGGTGAGGCTGAGGAACAGCAGGAGGCCCGGGTGGTTGAGTGAAGGCATGGAAAGGGTGATAGTGAGGAAGTCAGAGAGGTGGAGTGACAGGAGCAGTTACTCCTGATTCCCCAGTTCAAGTGCCTGGAAGGCCTGGAGTAAGCCCTGGTAGAGCACTCACTCCATCCTGAGCCCTGGTGCCCTGGATGAGGCCCTGGAAACTGCCTGTCAACTCCCTTGGGGCTGTAACCCCATCCTTCTCTTCTGCATCAGCAAATATCATCCTGGCTACAGGGTGCTTTCCAGGGCTCTCCCTGGGATGAGCTCTATAGCCTTTGGTTGGCCACTTCCCACCTCCCCTGCACAAGCAGCGGGGGCAGGCATCTCTCAGGTGGCTCCCCTTAGCCCCAGCCCTATTCTGTCCCAGATTCTGTGCTACCCCCAACCCCTCCCGACCATCCTCCCATCCCTTTACTGAGCTTGGGCCTGTTTGCGTGAAATTATCAAAATTGCTGTGAGGGCAGTTGTGGGCAAACACCTTCCACCTAGCAGGTTTGGCCAGGGCCGCCCTGGGTAAGCCTCTCCCGCCCTGGGGAAATGTACCGAGTGCTTGCTATGTGCCAGGAGCTGTGCCTTTCATATGTCAAGATTTCATTTAATCTACCCCACTTCTCAATGAGGTAATACTACTAAGTTTTAGCCCAATTTTGCAGATGAGGAAATGGAAGCCCAGAATGGCTAAGTAATTTGGCCAAGGTCACACTGCTGGTAAGTGGTGAAGTTTTGGTTGAAACCCAAACCTGTCTTCCCCAGAGTTCTTCTCACTGAATGTGTGCAGGAAGAGGTTCTGAATGGAGAATGATAACAGGGACAGCTCTATTGCTCTAGGCATCAAGGAGCTACTCTATGCATCCTGCTCACATTGTTCGCCCACCAGGAATGAAGATCCTGGATACTCTCCCATCATCCTCCACCAGTGACAGCTCTACTATTCCAGCAACCAAAACAGCTGTTTCTCTGGCCTGGAGTTCCCTGATTCCAAAAAGAAAAAATCCTGCATTTGTAGTATTTCCCCTGATGTATAATATTCTTTTTCCTGGCCCTAATGCCTAGCCTCTTACATCCAACTTTCATTGAATGCCTGGTGGGTGGCAAGGGCTGGGAACACAAAGCCAGTTACAGCCTGGTCCCTGCCATCATGGGGCACCCAGAGCAGAGGACCAAGTGACCTCTCAAGGCAGCTGCCCCATGACACTGTTTTCCTGATGGAAAAACCACACTGCCGTCTTCTCCCACAGTTCCCCTCAGATCTGCAGGTTCTCATTGAGCAACCATTACCTGTCAGGTATGGTCTTGGGCCTGCTGAGGACACAGTGAAAAATGAGACCCTTCCAGTCTTAAGGAGTTAATAGCTAGATTTTGGGGGACAGGCGGCCATGCGGAGCAGGTGCAAGACAAGTACCCCAAACCCTCTACTAGCAAGCAGAATATAAGGCCTTTTCTTGCTGAGCTATGTGTTTAAAAACAAAACAAAAAGTAAATAAAGACAATGCCATTTCAACAAGATGAACCTGAAATGAAAATGGAAAAATATTTTAAAATTTTCATGACATTCAAACTGAAAATTATTTTGAATTAAACTGGTGTTTTGCAAAAGTTCCACATTTGTCTTATGCGGCTTTTTGAGAGCTTTCTAGTAGATTAGGAAGCTCCTGTGCAACTGGTTAGGTCAGTTTTCACTCAGTCTCCAGATGTAGAACTCATAGGGAAAATCAATCCTGTTTCTAGGAGGAATTACAAAAACATAGATTTGAAGGCAACTTTCTTCGGCTCAGAAAGTATCACTTGTTTTCTATTGAGGTTTCATTTGGGTCTCCTCATTCCTCAGGGAGAGCCAGGAGAAGGCCCAATGTCCCCAGAGCTGTGAGCTACTGGGTGCTGTTGGGAGATCATTTGGCACTCTGAAGTGCCAAATGTCCTCTCTGCCACCAGGCATGTTCCCCATAATCTGCTACAGTGCCTAAAATTCTACCATGAAAGGTTTATTGGTTTCTTCGACAATGTTTTCATCACACTACCTCTGGAGGCATCATCTCCCAGCAGCAGAACTTTTTGAAGGGGGATGATGGTAATGCAATGGAGCTCTTTCTGCAAATGAACTCTTGTACCAAAGACCCTGGCATACGTAATTCAGATGTAAATTAGGGATCCCCCTCTCCTTGCATTCTAGGTGAGATTCTCTAGACATCAGTCTCTCCCCAACTCTACCTACTTCTACAGGCGGATGAAGCCCCAGGGTGTGACAATCTTGTCGTCCCCTCAGCTTCTGGCTCCTGCATCCCATTTTCTTTTTTTCTTTCTTTTCTTTCTTTTCATCCTTCCTTCCCTCCCTCCCTCCTTTCTTTCTTTCTTTCTCTCTCTCTCTCTCTCTCTCTCTCTCTCTCTCTTTCTTTCTTTCTTTCTTTCTTTCTTTCTTTCTTTCTTTCTTTCTTTCTTTCTTTCTTTCTTTCTTTCTCTTCTTTCTTTTTTTTGCTGGAGTGCAATGGCGTGATCTCAGCTCACAGCAACCTCTGCCTCCTGGGTTCAAAAGATTCTCCCACGTTCAAGACATTCTCCCACCTCAGTCCCCTGGGATTACAGGCATGCGCCACCACACCTGGATAATTTTTTGTATCTTTAGTAGAGATGGGGTTTCACCATGTTGGCCAGGCTGGTCTTGAACTCCTGACCTCACGATCCGCCCGCCTCAGCCTCCCAAAATGCTGGGATTACAGGCGTGAGCCACCATGCCCGGCCCCCATTTTCTTATATATCCCCCTCATGCAGAGCTCAGGCACACTACAGTTTCCATGGGCACACATCGTGGCGAGTGTTTTGTGAGTTTTGTGGAGATCCCTGAAGATTTCAGAGATTTCTCAGAGAGTTCATTCTGTTGTCAGGCTTACCCTTTTGTCCTTTGACTTCTCCTCACATCCAGATTCTCTTGGGGCTCCAAATTTCTCTCTCTGCACTTGGACTACCTAACTTCACCTGGCCCGGGTGAATCCCTCTTCCTTGCCAGGAAATACACTCCCTCTCCAACATCCACTCACTGCTCAAGCCTGGGACCTGTCATCCTTCCTTCCTTCTCTCTCTCTCTGTGTCTCATGTCCAAATACCAAGTCATGTCTACCCTAAATACCCCTATTTCTTAAGGCAGGGTATAAAATTTCAACATGGGGGTGCTCAAAGAATATCTGCTGGTGGGAGGGGTAGAGGGCTGGGGGCTCATTTCCTAGCTGCAGGAGCATAGCTAAATACTGCTTTGAATTTAACTTTCTGTTTATTGAGGTGACTTTTGGAGGTGCTTTGATCGAGATTATGGGAAGTGGTTAAAGACCCCTAACCTCTCTGCCACTGCTGTTCCTTCTCTCAGTCCCTGCCACCACCATACCCTCTGAGAGAGGCAGGGCAACTACACAGCTTCCCACCCAGAGTCCCTGCCTTCCTGCTCCTTCTGACCCATTTGCCACACAGCCCCCAGGACTGGCTTTCTGCAAGTTGAATCCAATCCTGCTGTTTCTGAGCTTCAGTGGTCCTTGTGGCAAAAACCCAAATCCATTACACAACCTGCAGGGCCCACCAGTCTGGGCCCACCTCTCCAGCCTCAGTTCGGCCTCCCTTAGATCAGCCACATCAACCTGTTTTCAGTGCCCCGGGTGCCTCTGTGGTGTTTGCACAAACTGTTACCTCTGCCTGTAACACTCTACGTGCCCCATTACCTGGTGAAACCCTTTGGATCTCTGCTTACCTGCCCAGCTAGACATCACTCCCTCTGGGATATGTTCCTGATGCCCTAGGCTACCCCATAGCATGCTGGCATGGAACTTTTTTGCTGAAGATAACAATAATAATAATGAGAATAATAATACTCCCTAAGTCGAGGGCTTCCCTTGCTGACTGTATTGCCAGCCCTGCTTTCCAGACAAGCCATTTTGCCCAAAATTGTATCCCAAGTCTCTGACACAAGCCTGGCAGATCATAGGTGCCCAGTAATTATGTGCTGAATAAATGAGTGAATGAATGAATGAACAGGGTGCCAAAGGGATGTTTCCATGTGGAAATAGATCTCATGATGTTTCATCTGGAAAAGAGACAACACGCAGGGGCGGGGAGGCTGTGCACGATCACTACCTGAGGTTGCTGTGAGAGATGCTGGAGGATTAGAAATGAGGTGCACAGAGCCTGGGACCCAGTAAGCTTTCATGGAAGAACACTTCCCCACCCCCATACCCATCTCCTGATTCCTTCTCCCACTACCCTCCCCGAGTGCATTGAATGAGGTGCAGAGAGTTTAGAGAAGCAGGTTTCTGGCCCTGAGAGAAGTTTCGAACAGACCATTCTGGAAATGAAACAGGATCCTTGTGATGGTGACATCCCTGCCCTGCATCATATGATGTTGAGAAGGGGAGCCACATGCCAGAAGGGGTGGGCAAGGGGAAAGATCAGATGGCCCTTAGGTTTCCTTCTCTCTCCAAGAAGATGATTCTTTATGTCATCTTTTCATAAAATTCTTCTTTTGTTGCCTTGATTTAAAATAGGTATAGGGATGTTGCAAATTCAAATATCAGAGAAATCTCAGGAAAATTACGTTACTAGGAAACCAAAAAGGTTTGGCATTCTTTCAAGAGGAATTTCTATTCTGTCACCATATATTGTTCCTGAGGTCCTGCCAAACCGAATTCTTTATATGTGGCAAAGTCTTCTTTGGGCTGGATTCCCTCCAAAAATGGCCAAGGCTCACATCTCCGGGCACCAAAAGCTACTTGTTGGTTATGGCCTTTCTTGCCCTTTTAGGAATTAAAACCTAAAGCAGGGTTTTAAAGTAAGCTTCTTATTCCAAGCAAGAGTGTGGATTTATTCTGGATGTTTGGGCTCTGTCAATAAAACATATAAAAGTTCTCCACCTTGGCACTATGGCATTTTGGGGCAGGTGGTTCTTTGTTGTTGGGGGCTGCCTTTTGCATTGTATGATGTTGTGGCAGGATCTTTGGCCTCTACCAACTAGATACCAGTAGTACCTCCTCAGTTGTGACAACCCAAAATGTTTCCATATATTGCCAAATGTCTCCTGGGGAAGCAAAATCAACCCTCATTGGGAGCCACTGGTCTAACTAAAAAGAATGGAAATAAGTTGTGTAGATGTTCAGTTACTCTAGGTAACTAACCAAATTGCACCTGGAACCCAGCTTTTCTGACCTCATAATTTGGGCCTAGGAGGTAGGACCTTGATGTGACTAAGATCAAGGACCCAAAGTCAAATGACCTGCCTGCACATCCTGGGCTTTCTATCTCAAATTCTCAATCTTTGTGAGCTTTACCTTCTTCATCTGTGAGATGGGCCGATAATTGTACTTAATCCTACTGGGTGGTCAAGAGGATTAAATGAGATACTGTTTGCAAAGGCTTATCACAGCACCTTAGTAAGGCTACAAGTCTTATGACCTATTATTGTTTGTGACAAAAGCTCTGTAGGCCAAAAAAGATAATCTATTCTTTGGCAAATAACTTAAATACCTGCATGCATTCCATATTGGACAGCATAGGCTAACTGCTATAACAAACAACCCTGATGTTTAAGCGGCTGAACACAATAAAAGTTTATTTTTCACCCACCCACTAGTCCATCACAGGTGTTTCTCATAGGGCTGCTCTCTGGGAGGCTCAGTCCCAAAAAGTGAGTTGGGAACACAGGCTCCTTCCATCTTGTGGCCCTGTGTCCTTTAGGATCTTTCCTAAAGCATGAATGTTTTGTGCAAATTGAAAGAATTCTGAAGTCAAATAACTTTGAGAAATAATACACTAATGAACTCTTTCTTGGAAATTCAAAGTGCTATTAGCATGTGAAGGACTCTGATAAGTTCTGCAGTAAAGAAACCTGTTGGGCTTTGTTTAACTCAGTGTTTATTAAAAAGTTAAACTTCTGGGCCAGATGCGGTGGCTCACACCTGTAATCTCAGCACTTTGGAAGGTCGATGGGGGTGGATCATTTGAGGTCAGGAGTTCAAGACCAACTTGGCCAACATGGTGAGACCCTGTCTCTACTAAAGATACAAAAATTAGCTGGGCATGGTGGCAGTGCGCCTGTAATCCCAGCTACTTGGGAGGTTGAGATAGGACAATCACTTGAACCTGGGGGATGGAGGTTGCGGTGAGCTGAGATCACACCACCGCACTCCAGCCTGGGCAACAGAGTGAGACTCCATATCAAAAAAAAAAAGTTAAAATTCTGTGGGTATTGATTTCCCCTGCTATTTAAAAATGCTGCCCTATCAGCTATTAACATCTCCATGGGACAAGCACCCTGTGGGAAATCTGCATGTTGGTTTTGAGCAGAGGAATGACATGGTCAGATCTGTGTTTCAGGAAGGGAATTTCAGAGACAACTTTAAAGTGGTTTGTAAAGACAAGTAATTGGACCCAGAAGGTGGTTTCTGTCCCAATCTAAGCAAGTGATGGCCTGAACCAGGGTACTGGCAGTGGGCTGGGGGAAGAGGGACTAGATTGTAAATACATAAAATTTTTATTTATCAATTATACCTCAATGAAGCTGGAGAAAGAAGAGTCATTTCAGTGGTAGAATCACTTGGACTTAGCAGTTCAGTGGCTGAAGAAATGGAAATGCCAGTGTTGTCTATCCTGTATGACAGAAAAGGCAGAATGCTAAAAGCTGAAAGCAGAGCCTTGGAGGCTTGCCGGGAAGTCTCTGACGTAGGGGAGATCATCCAGGCAGAGGGGGTAGAAGAGGAGAGCAGAAGGCCCAGGGTGGAGTACGGGAGAACAACCCACTGCGGGGCTTGGAGATGAGCCGTCAGAGAGGAGAAAGAGGGTGAGGCTGCAGCTTGTCCCAGAGACCAGGACAGGAGGTGTTTCAAGGAGGCCGTTGAAGACAGCAGATCCTACAGAGGAGTCTTCTAGAAAATGAAAGGATTTGACCTGGACTTAAGAGCACATTGGATTTGACCTGGATTTAAGAGCTTAGTGTTCTGGGGTGGGGAGTGGAAGCCAACCTCAAGGCTTAGTGAGGAGATGGGGAGGCAACAAGGGTAGATACCTCTCCGAGAAGTTTGGCTGGATAGGAGGGAATGGGGAAGGGTTCTTGATCCTCCCTGCAGGGAAAACATCAGGGGTAAGATGGAGATAGAGACACCTGAACAGAGGGGCCTGGAAAAGGGGAAGGAAGCCCCTTCCTTTGAGAGGAGGGCAGCAGACAATGTTGAGAGTAGTGCAGAGAAACTGTGAGGTGCAAAACAGGAAAATGGAGGGAGCTCCCATTCTTTTCAAGATGTAGACAGTGAGGGCATCTGGTAGGAGACAGAAGAAGGGGTATGTGAGAAGGGGTGCCTTTGAGGAGATACTGCTCAGCTGCCAAGACTAATGTTACAAGCAGATTTCTTTTTTCAAAATGGAAGCTTTTTGATTGCTTGAGTTGATCATGAGCAATCTTACTTATCAAAATTCTAATTATTCAGAAATACAGACAAACGACAGTGAAATTTGTCCATAAACTTACATCCCAGAAATAACCACTGTTAGGCATGTATCTTTCCATAATTTTTTTCTTTCTCAATCTACCTCTTCCTCTCTAGTTCTATTTCTATTTCTCTCTCTTGTAGTTTTGTAACAAAAATGGGATTATACTTACTCCTTTGCACCCTGCTTTTTAAACCTTATTCTGCGCACCTTTTCTTGCCTATTTGTACAATTAGACATCATCATTTTAATGGCTGCATGGCATTCCATTTTATGGGTATATTATAAAGAGACTAATACAGAATTATGTTCCTTACAATAAAATATTTTTAAAGTTTTAAAAGCTAACTAGGGTTACATGCCCTCAGGACTAGACACATAAACTCATTTTGTACACAGAAAAAGAAAAAAAGAAAAGAAAAGAAAACAGCTCCATGTTCTGGTGTCATCTTGGAAAATAACTCAATTGTTCAGTTGTTTCTACTATGGTTCCTTTAGGAGTTGTTTGTTCTCCTTTTTATATCTAAACATAATTTCTGCAGAATCATTCTCTGAGAAAACACCTCATATAATTTATTTTCAAATAAAAATACACTGCCTCCTGATGTGAGACATTGAGAAGAACCCAGTGGCATCACCATGTGATGCCAAAAGGGCATAATCGGAATCTAATGACGATGAAACATCAAAGAAAGCCAAATCTGGGATATTCTACAAAATAACTAGTCATTCTTGCAACTTTTCTGTAAGTCTGAAATTATGCCTAAGATAAAATAAATTTTAATGAGAATACAAACATAAACTCTTTCATTTTTATTCCTCTCAGAAGGCCTAGACATGCAGCTTGAAGTGTTCGGATATGGTTGACTGGTGACTCATTAACCTTGAGAAAAATCACAGACATTTAGCTTTCCTTGTCAGTATTGCCAATAATTCACCATCTTTGGTGCCAGCCCTGATGACACACAGTTTATCAGCTCACCATTCTCCCATGTTTGCCCTCCTCTCGCTGAACCTGTCCATCCAGCCATTGGCTCCCAGTCATAAAAACACTGAGTCATGCCCATATCTACCTGACTATGGTTTTGCATGTGCCTATCTAGAATTCTCTCTGTGTGGATCATAACAGTTAGGATTTTGGGGAATACTCAACATCTCTGGGTCATATCAATAATTATAGACATTTTCTTAAGGCCCCACTTTTTCCTCATACCCCATCTTACAGTGATGGGATAAAATATATTTAGACTTGAACATTACCTTCTCTCCTTTTGATTAGGAGAATGTTGTCTTTATACCTCAAATCTTGCTTCCTATACTCCATCCTTTCCCTGACTCCTCAACCCCAATTAGGAGTACTTTCATTTGTCTGAAGGGTTCCTGACTTTTGTGACACAGAAAGGTTGGAACAGAAAGGTTAGAGTGGAAGAGGAACAGCTTAGCCTGAAAATTGAAGTTGATTTTTATAATAAAGTGCAGGAAAAGAGGAGAAAAAGAAAGAAGTGAAGGAGGCGATTAGGCATATAGCAAATAAAAGATTATGGAGTAGTGTGTTTGGAGGAGGAGGGGGAACAACAGGGATTGAAGAAGAATTGCTGGGAGCTATGCATTGGAGAAATGGAAGTAAAAGACTGGAATTTTTCTTCTTTTTGGTTAATTTTGACAGTTTGGATTGTGCTTTTTTATTGTAAATCCATATAAAGCCTGTACACATGGATCTGGGATTTATAACGGCTACGTTATTCCCAATCTTTCAGTAGTTTCCTATTGCCTATAAAATAACTTGCAAGCTCTTTAATCTTGACATTCAAGCCCCATACTCCATGTCCAATCTGGCTCTTTGCAACCTTACATTCCTTGTAGGAACCCTCTCCTCCAACTAAACTGGCTGACTCCCCATGCTCCCACTATGCCATGTGGTGTTCCCACTCTGTGCCTCTGCTCACCTCCCCCCCATTTGGAGTCTGGCTTAGAAGTCTTTCTTCTCCTTAAAGACTCCCTTCCCTGGAAGGGTAGGCCTTTCGGGTGTCTCATTCCTTTGTACTTCTGTAGCACTTCTTGTACATCTTGCTCTGCTGTTCTCATTCCACCATCTCTTCTCGTTAGTCACCTTTTCTTTGTGTGTGACTGGCCTCCCACTGGCTTGATAAGCTCCCTGAGGGCAGAAATGCCTCCTGCATAGTGTCTAGCTCAGTGGCTGTGGCTGGTAGACTGCAAATCCTTCTGTGATCTTAGCGATTATGCCATCTGACTAAACCACTTCCCACACCCTGACTTTGGCAGCCAGAGGCTTTCTGAGCTCTATTCTCCCTGTTGAGTGAGCCAAGCACTACCTACACGGCAGCCCCTTCCAGTCCTTTGGTTAGGTTTAGAAAATTCTAACAGATATTAGGAAGCAAATTCTGCTCCTCTCCTGCATAGTTGTGCCATTGGCCAAGAATTTCACTCATTTTATTTGCAGATTCCACCTTTAAGAAGGTTAACATCATCTCTTCCCATGTATTAGATATGCTGGACCCAGACCACAGGGCTTCACACACATGATCTGTACTATAAGGCATTGTGTGCTTGAGGTCTGCTTCCAGTTATGACATCTTCAGTCCTTATTTATAAGTATTCTTCTTTATTAAGCCATTTGAGGTCTCTGAAGTACTCCCTATGCTTAAAGATAATATTTTATAGCTACTTCAAAATAAATCAATGTGCGAATATGTTGCTGTGTTATAAATTCCTCCTTTACCTCCTGGAGTCACAGCTATTCCTCGATGTCTTATTCTCCATCTTTGGGCTACTTAGCTTTAAGATTTTTCTGGACTACTTATTTTCCTGCACCAAAAGCTTCAAATGGTTTAAAAGTCAACAAAGAAAAGGTCTTACTTTGCTTGTCTCTCTCCATATCATCCCTCCCTGTTACTCCTGCCTGCACTTCTCTTTATAATAGGAGACAAAGTTTTTTGTTTTTGTTTTTCTCCCAGAATATATCTGTGCTGAGAGCAGAACAGAGTCATCAAACTAGGATTTTTCCTATCCTGTGATATTTTCTCAGTGAATTTTGTTCCTTCCCTCCCTTCCTAACTTTTCGAGAAGCAACCCTTCAGTTAACATGGATCCATCACCTCTATCGGCTTTGTGACCAAAACCCTCTGAGCTGCCCTCTCCTCATTGGTAAGACAGGGACACCACCTTCTTCCCTATGTAGCTCTAAAGATTAAATGAGATATAATATAATCTAATAATCTAAACTATATAATCAAATGCCTAGTGTGGTGCTTGACATAAAGGAGGAATTGAAGAGATGTGAGGTCTTTTCTCTGTAGGGAAGAAGAGATTTCTTTCCTCATCCATCAATAGGTTCATGACTGAGACCCTTATAACAAAAAGCAGGTTAACAAAAGAAAAGCATACACATTTATTTAATATGAGTTTCATCTGACACTGGAGCCTTCAGAAATAAAGACCCAAAGAAACAGAGGAAACTATATTTTTATGAACAGTCATGCAGAAGTATAATTGGAGGACAGAAGGGTGTGATTTACTGGTAATAAACTGGGGGGGACTTACCAAGGCCTGTTTGTTCAGATGCTTCTCTGTGTCTCTGTGTGACATTTCTTTCCTCCGGGTATAGGGAGGATGTCTCTGGAATGAGGCTTTTATGACCTACTTTTAGAAGATTAGAGAATTCTTTCATGGCCTGCATCAGCAGAGGATGGGAGACCTTCCTGCCACTGCTGTTTTCTCAAATGCCAAGGTGCCATATCTTGGGGTAGTATGTCTTGAACCCCATCATCCCCCTCTTTCTACCTAAACAATGCCTTAGAACAGGTGGCCCTTAAACTAGGGTTACAAGAAACAAATGGGGTCCTTGAACAAAATCAGATTCCAGGGCCCCATACCTAGAGAGTCTGACTTAGTGGGCCTGAATGAGGCCCAGGAATCTGGCTTTTTCATCAGGCCATGATTCTAACACAGGTGGTTAGTAGATCACACTGTGAGAGACCCTGTTTAGAATCATAAAAGTATACAAAGATAGAGCTGGAAGAGACTGTAGAGTATTTCATCCTACAACTACTCCCCATTCTGCTGAAGACAGACTAAGGTTGGGTGACTCATCCAAGGTCACAGAGGGAGGCAGTACAGGGCTAAAACAGGAACTCACATTTCCTGACTCACAGGGTGACTTGGACTACACCAGGCGATCACCTCCTCTTTATCAAGAAACAGTGCCTCTCCTGGCTCAAGTTGAGATTGCCCTGAGCAACTCCTTGGCAGTGGCTTAAGCTCTCAGCCTTCTTAGTCAAAAGTCCTTCTAGAAACTGTTTTCTTTAAGGATTACTCCTGTATAGCAGCCTGCACATCCTTTCCAAAGCCTTGTTGACTGTGTCTTCAGATTAGCAAAACATTTATTCAATTATTTCTTTTTTTTTTTTTTTGAGACGGAGTCTTGCTCTGCCGCCCAGGCTGGAGTGCAGTGGCCGGATCTCAGCTCACTGCAAGCTCCGCCTCCCGGGTTCACGCCATTCTCCTGTCTCAGCCTCCCGAGTAGCTGGGACTACAGGCGCCCGCCTCGTCGCCCGGCTAGTTTTTTGTATTTTTTAGTAGAGACGGGGTTTCACCGTATTAGCCAGGATGGTCTCGATCTCCTGACCTCATGATCCGCCCGTCTCGGCCTCCCAAAGTGCTGGGATTACAGGCTTGAGACACCGCGCCCGGCCTATTCAATTATTTCTTTGATTATAGTGGATATTTTTCTGCCCCCTTAATATTTTCTTCCAGCATCCTTATTAATTGAAGACTGAAATAATTTTAATGGCAAAACATTTCTTTGTTCAATTTCAACTGTTTTATCATAAAACACAAATATAGAAAATGTAACACAAAAGAAATGATAGCTTAGAGGATTGTTATAAGGCAAACATCATTCTAACTTCCACCCAAGTGAAAAAAAACAGAATTCTGCCAGCTACTCTAGAAGCCCTTTCATGAGCTCTGTTCCAACGATGACCTCCTCCATCCCTCCAAAAGTAACCATGATCTTGACTTTTATGGTAACCACTTCCTTATATATCTTTACAGTTTTATCACTCCAATTGTGCATTCCTGGACACTCAAGTTTAATTTTGCTCCTTAAAGAAATCTGATATGTCTTTTAAATATCTTTTAAACTGCAGATTCCCCTCCATCTCTTTCTTCTTCTGACAGTTTATCTTTTGAAAAACCTACTCTATTTGACATATGGAGATTTTCATAGTCATGGTTTTGCTGATTGCATTCTTGTGTTGAAATTCAATGTTTTTCCATCCTGTATATTTCCTACAAATTGGCAGCTGTATCCAGAGGTTTGATCAAACCTATATTTGATCCCTTTAACTGCATTGTTAGTGGTGTGTGCTTTTTCATTAGGATGCTCATAGTGTCTGTTTTTCACTTTTTTCTCTTATATTAGCAGCCATTTATGTTCAATGTCTAGATCCAGTAATTCATTGGAGGGTTGTAAGATGGTGACATAATTGTATGTCATTTTCACTTATTTCCTGAATAATTTTATACAAAAAGACCCTCTCCTCCATCTACTATTAGGATACCTAGCAGTATAGTTTATATAAGAAAGGCAAGACAAATGCTTTAGTCTTTTATGTACCCAGTTTTCAAAATAACCAGTAGGCTCTCTGTCTTCCTCTGAAGATGGGTATTATTTTTTCTTAATATAAATAATTATGTACCATATTTGATTGGTTTCAGTCCCTTGTAATGTCAATCCTTATTGAAGCTCAAAATGCCCATATTTGGCCAAAGGTGGTTTCTGAATCCTTTGACATGAACCTCATAGACTTTGATAACTTCCTTGCTGTCTGGCATGACAAGGTGTCTGGCATGACAAGGCCTTGTAAGGCTTATTGTGTATATTTCCTGCCCCAGAACAAAACAGACCATTTCTCCAAGAACTCCTCATTTTTTTAAGTTGGAGGTGACTCTTCAAGTTCACAATCTTGGGGGCTAGATTGGCCATTGGGTCATTATTTATGTCTTTACAGTAGGCAGAAGTAGAAAAATGAACACACACACACACACACACACTTATTTAAAGATAAAACATCTTGTTATTTCATTTGATGTTCCAAATTCAAAACAAATTAAAGAAAAATTTAAACACATTTTTATTTTAGGATAATTTTAGTTTTATAAAAAAGTTGCAAATGTGCTCTGTATTCTTACGGAATAAAATGTTGAAATGTTTGATAATGATCAGATTTTCTTTTCCTTATCAGTCATTTGCTCTTTTGCCTAGATGCCAAAGCATTGTTTTCCTTTTTTAAAAATTAGAGTCCAGTCATTTTACTATGGTATTCTGTTCCTTCGCTTTAGTTTTTATCTTTAGGCATCTCTATTATCAATTTGTTGGATCTTCTTTGGTATCTTCAATATTTGTTTTTTTCCTCTCAAATTCTTTTTGTCTGTTTTTAAAAATTTAATAATTATTTTTTTCTTTCTACCATCTATTTTTCTTGAGGAATTATTTATTGTGTCTGTTTTCTCTGGTGGTACTTGAATATATAAAAATATATTTGTATACATATGAAACCTTTCTCTTTCATTTATTTATTTTAAATTTTATTTCATTTTATTTTAAGTTCTGGCATATATGTGCAGGATGTGCAGGTTGTTACATAGGTAAATGTGTGCCATGGTGGTTTGCTGCATTTATCAACCTGTCCCCTAGGTATTAAGTCTAGCATGCATTGGCTATTTATCCTGATGTTCCTCCTCCTCCTGCCCTCCACCAGTCCTCAGTGTGTGTTGTTCCCCTCCCTGTGTTCCATGTGTTCTCATTGTTCGGCTCCTACTTATAAGTAAGAACATGTGGTATTTGGTTTTCTGTTCCTGTGTTAGTCTGCTGAAGATAATGACTTCCGGCCCCATCCATGTCCCTGCAAAGCACATGAACTCATTTCTTTTTATGACTGCATAGTATTCCATGGTGCATATGTACCACATTTTCTTTATCCAGTCTATCATTGATGAGCATTTTACATATAAAATATATTTTATATTACATATGTTATGTAATATAAATATACAATTATATAAATAAATATAATTACATATTTTACATAGAAAATATATTTTGTATATACAAATATTTATCTATAAATATATATTATATAAATATGATGTAATATATTTTAAACATTCTCTTACATTTGTCACTTCTTTCTTTTTTTAGAGCCAGGGTCTCACTCTCTCCCCAAGCTGGAGTTCAGTGGCACAATCATAGCTCACTATAGCTCAAACTCCTGGGCTCAAGCGATCATCCTGCCTTGGCCTCCTAAAGTGCTGGGATTACAGGTGTGAGCCTGCACTTGGCCTTAAAATTATTATTCATGTTATTCTTTTATGTCTTGTATCATTTTCTTAATGTTCCTAGTCTTGTTTTGAAATTGTATATAACAGCTCAGATAGTTAAAGTACATTTTTCTGGTATGCTTTTATTTTCTAGAAAGAAGTCATTCTGCTCATTATTTTTAATATAGTAACCATGGATGGGATTTGACGTTGATACTTATCTTTTGCCCATTTTTATGTGAATTTGGTTTGTCTGAACTTTGAGAAGGAGACTTGGTTCAGATAGCTTGTCTAATTCGCTTTTCTAACTTCTTTGTTTTCAGGTGGTTTTAAAACATATGGTAGCTTGCTTTCTGAGATTTACTGGCTGTGTTCCCTTCCTTGCATCTATCTGAGCTGCTCTTCAACTCTTCTGTCCCTGTCCTCCTTTATTTTTACTCTACCACAGGCAGTTTCTTTTCAGTGTGGAACTGAGTTGTTTTGTACTGGAAGGAAACCCTGGCTGTCAGTCTAGAACATTCCCAGGGCCTCTGGCTGCTTCAGCCTCTTTAATCCTTATCCCAATCTATGATTGGGCACAGCTTCTCCCAGTTTTTGCCTCAATTGGCCCACCAGGCTTCCTAGTGAATATCTGTTGGCTCTCTAGGGGTTCTCTCAGGTCCATCAGAAGCCCTGATGCTGCCCTCTGCTTCCTCTGCACATATCCATAACTCACAGATCTGTGGTTGTTGGTGGCTTGTTTCATCTGCTTGTGTTTTGGTCTTCCTGGGGACCCCTTGCCACCTAGTTTTGTTGGAAATGTTGTTTATGGGTTTCAGTTTTGTTATCGATTTGCTCTAACATTATTATTATTATTTTTTCTTTGAGATGGAGTCTGTCTCTGTCGCCCAGGCTGGAGTGCAGTGGTGGAATCTTGGCTCAGTGCAAGCTCCGCCTCACAGGTTCATGCCATTCTCCTGTCTTAGCCTCCCGAGTAGCTGGGACTACAGGCACCCGCCACCATGCCTGGCCAATTTTTCTATTTTTAGTAGAGACAGGGTTTCACCATGTTAGCCAGGATGGTCTCGATCTCCTGACCTTATGATCCACCCACCTCAGCCTCGCAAAGTGCTGGGATAACAGGCGTGAGCCACCACGCCCAGCCAATTTGCTCTGTTTTTATGCTAGGGTTCAGGAAGATCCCCAGCCTGCCAGCCTGCCACTGCTGTTGCCAACTTTCCAGAATCTGTTCACTGGTTTTGAAGTTTGTTTTCTTGGTTCTGAAATTTCTCATATTTAAATATGTGGTGGAACCAGAATCAGCACTAATATCACTTATTAATAGACTCATTTTCAGTTTTCTCACTTGTGAAATATATATGATTATAATTCTTCCCAATTTACTTCATCCATTAATTCACTTGTTCATTCAATGACCTTTAGTGAGCATCTAGATGCTGGTGAATCAGACAGAATCTGCCTCCAAGGAGTTCACCTCAGTGGGGATTAATAATAATATTTAATATTTATGGAGTGTTTATCAGATTCTGGATTTTATGTGAAGTATCGTGCATATATTATTTATTTATTTATTTTGGAAACAGGGTCTTACTCTGTTGCCCAGGCTGGAGTGCAGTGGCATGATCTCGGCTCACTGCAACCTCTGCCTCCTGGGTTCAAGCAATTCTCCTGCCTCAGCCTCCCAAGTAGCTGGAATTACAGGTGCATGCCACCATGTCTGGCTAATATTTGTATTTTTTGGTAGAGATGAGGTTTCACTGTGTTGGCCAGGCTGGTCTCGATCTCCTGGCCTCAAGTGATCCTCTTGCCTCAGCCTCCCAAAGTGCTGGGATTACAGACATGAGCCATTGCGCCCAGGCTGCATATATTATTTAATTTAATTCTCACAATAACTCTCTAAGATAGGTACTATTATTATGTCCATTTATCAGATGAGGAAACAGAGGAGTAATTTGACTGCTCTGTGACATATACCCAACACATGTTCATTAAGGCCTATGCATATAATTCTGAGCAAAAATATACAAAGGTTTTGCCCATATATTTCTTATCATTTAGTTGGAGAAATAGACATCAGTCCTCAAATCACTCAAATAATATGTAATCACAACAATGATAATTGCCTCATCTATTCACTTTCATTTTCTTGGTAGCACAATCCTACTTTTTAGTTGTCATTTGAGTGAAAGACGCATTCTCAGCATCTCTTGCAGCTAGGTATGGCCATGTGACTAAGTTCTGGCCAATGAGCCAAAGCAATGGAACAATCAGAGTGTCTCTTTAAAGGAGAGGAGTTTTGTCTGATCTTCCTTCCTGGTGCTTAGAATGCTAATATGATGGTTGGGATTTCTACAGGCATTGAGCCATGAGTGATTCTGGAAGCTTCCTGTTAGGATGGTGGAGTGGGGAGTAAGAAGGAGCCTGGCCTGGGTTTCCTACCTCTGGACTTCTGGTTATGTGAGAGGAATATACACTTCTTTCTGTTTAAACCACTGTAGGTGGGTTTCTATTAAATGCAGCCAAACCTAATCTTGACTGAGTACCCATCACTGATACCACTGAAGAGGTGTCAGGGGAGCAGCAGTTAGGGAGAATTACCTGACCAGGTCAGAGAAAGTTTTTCTGAAGAAGTGATGGCCAAGCTGCATCTTAAGGAAGATCAGGAGGTAACTATTTGAGTGGGAGCCTGGGATGGTATAAAAAGCCTTCTGACAAAGGAATGATTTGTACAGGGTTTTGTGGCGGGAGGGAGGGAGTGTGGCAAATGGAAAGAACTCCAAAAATGTCAAAGAGTAGCTGGATCTCAGAGTGAGAGAGAGGGTGGTACTCACGGTGGCTGGAGACATGAGTTTTATCTTTTTCCTAGGAGCAATGGAAAGCCATGAAGTATTTTGAGGAGGGATGAGAACCCATCATCCCTTGTTTAAAAAAAGACTTCATTTTTAACAATGTCATTGTGGCTGCCGTGTGGAGAAAAATTGGTGGGGCAAGAATGTGTGTGGGGAGGCCAGTAGTCCAGGTGAGAGATGATAAACTAGGTTGGCAGGATGGAGCTGGAGAGAAGCGGGCAGGTTGCAGAAATATTTAGAAGACACAGTAATGTCTTCTAAAGTAATGAACTGGAAATGCGGATAGGAGGGAGAGGAAGTTGCCTGCACTGCTTGTGGGTTTCTGGCTGGTGTAACAGTATGAAGGTTGTGCCAAAATCAGGGAAGAGGCTGGTTTAGATGATGAGATCAAGAAATCAGATTTGGTCTTAATGGGCATAAGGTATTTGTATTCGTTTGCTTGGCCTGCTGTGACAAAGTACTACAAACAGAAGGACTTCAAACAACAGAAGTTTATTCTCTCACAGTTCTGGTGTCTAGAAGTTTGAAATCAAATGTCGGCAGGGTCGTGCCCCCTCTGACGGCTCTAGAGGAGGACTCTTCTTTGCCTCTTCCTGGCTTCTAGCGGCTGGTGGGAATCCTTGATGTTGCTTGGCTTGCAGCTGTGTCGCTCCACTCTCAGACTCTTTCACCTCATGGTGCTCTCCCTGTGTGTTGGTGTCTTCTCCTCTTTTTATAAGGACATTAGTCCTGCTAGATTTAGGTCCCACCCTAATGAGTATGGTTTCATCTTCACTGAGTAGAACTACAAAGACCCTATTTCCAATTAAGGTCACATTCACAGGGACCTGAGGTTAGTACTTCAACATATCTTTTTGGGAGACATAATTCAAGCCACAACAGTGCCTTTGCACTGTCTAAGTGGAGTGGCAAGTGGTCAATAGTCTGTATGGACCAGTAGAGACAGGGCAAGACAAGGGAAGACGGCAAGAAGCAAATGGTGACAGTGCAGTGTGGAAGATGCTGAGATAGGTATATTAAGAAAATGTAAGTGGAGGACTAGGATGTGGGGCTGTGTGGGAGAGGATAGAGGGGAGCCACATGTAAGATGTTCACATCAAATCCCCTGCTGAGTAGGATCCTCTCGGGGAGACAAGGAGCAATGCAGGCCAGAGCATGAAGACTTGAGCGTCACGGGTAGGCAGGGGACAGTACAGTCTCCAGTGTGGCCAGAGCGTAGGGTGTGGTGTGGCAGCGGAGGGGCCCTGGGTCTTGAGGGCTTTGAGGTTTGTGCTAAAGACTCCACATGTAACCCTAAAGGCGAAGGTGAGCTGCTGAGTGGTTCCAGTGGGATCCATGAGAACAGATCTGGATTTTAAACAAAGGTTAGCCAGCTTGCCTTGCAAATGGCTGATGAGGTTTTGGCAGAGGTTTAGTGTGTACGGAAGGGCACCTTATCCCACACATTCCTGACTCTGATTCCTGACACTGATGCCTACCTCAGGCTTGCTGACCATTTGGCCTGAGGGGCCATACAAGAGTTTTGGCTTTGTTTATCCATCTCACCCCTCCCCTTAGGAGGCAGAGGGTTTTCCACAGCCGCGGGGTGGTGGTGGGAGCGGAAGAGGGGCCGGACATGAACAAGGCGATTCACATGAAAGCGCCAGAAGCATTTAATTCAAGTCTGGTTGTAGAGTCAGCTTGACCTGGGTGCACTTTTGTTTTTTAAAGCAGCTTTATTGATACCATTTCCATACCATAAAGTTCACCTGTTTAAAGTGTGTAATTCAGTGGTTTTTTTGTATGTTCACATTGAGCAAGCATAACCGCAAACTAATTTTAGAACATTTTCGTCATCTCCAGTGAAACCCCATACCTGGAGGCACATTCCACCTCCACCCTTCCACAACTTTGTAACTGTGGGCAGCTTAGCCTCTCCGAGCCTCGGTTTCCTCATCTTGTAGGAATAAGATGTTACTGGGAACAGTATCATACAATTTTATGGGCTTATTTAAAGACTGAATGAGAGAGCAAATAATACTCTTAACACAGTACCTGGCACAGGGTAGGCCCTCAATAAATTTCATTCTCCTAAATTGATGTTGGCAGTTGCTTTTCTGTGGATTAGTCAGGAATCGCCCTGAGCAGTTATTCATGAGTCACTGTCACTGCATCCAAACCTTATCTGGAGAGCTCATAGTCCTTACACTTAACCTGATGCATTTACACACACACGCACACACATGCATGTGCACACACACACGCTAACACACCACACCTCACACACGCATGCACAAAAATGTTAATACAAGACAGATAACTAAGCAAGCTTTGAGAGAAGTTCTGGAATTATCCTATGCTTATAAAGCTAACTGCTCTTTGAATATATCTATCTGTATCTGCATCTATATATCTCATGTAATGAATGTCTATAATCTGTATTTTGAAGTGAACGGGCTTAGTGTCTGATGATGTCCAGCAGAACTATCACAGCCAAAATTGTAAATTAGGCAAGGTTGTAATTTGGTTAATATTTAGGTTAATATATATTTAGGTAATATTTAGTTAAATATTTCAAGGTTATGTTATTAGCCTTGAGTTAATAATTTATTGGGCCAGTCCCATGCACCAGGTTTAGGATGAAATATTTTTACATGTATCTTTATCTTTGCCTTGACCCTGAAAGCTAAGTAGGTATTCCTAACACAATGCAGGAATTATTATCACTTCCATTTTGTAGGAGAGGGGAAAGGAGGCCTAGAGAAATTAAGTTACTCACCCCAGGGCACACCTGAGGAAGTGGAGAAGCCTGGGTATGGGTTTAGAATCTCCGACACGATACTGGACTAACCCAGCTTCAGTTTAGGCTCTTTCCAGGTGTTGCTAGGAATCTACTTTTAGAAGGCAGGTTAGGTTACTCCCAGAGTTGCTTCCATTGTGGCAGGGGCTGCCACTTTAACATCCTAAGCAATACTCTCCAACCCTGGGATGCAGCAGAATAACTCCAGGGAGCTTTAAGAAGATCGAGATTTCCTGGCTCCACTCCAGACTGCTTGCAGCAGAATTTTCTAGGGTGGATCTTAGAATCTGTACTTGTGAAAAGCTCCCCAGAAACCATTTTACATGGAAAATATAGAGGCTATAAAATGCAGGCGTACAAGAAAATATAAACATTTTACAATTTAAATTTTACTGCAAGCACAGTCGTTACACAAATGATAGTTTGGCAGAAACAGTTGTAACACATATGGCAGGTGGTGGGTGTGTTAGTTAGATTGGCTCTGTTGTACATATAAACCCATTACACTCTATGGTTTAGCACAATAGAATTGAATTTCTCACTCATATCAAGTCCATGATGGGTGATCCTGTTTGGCAGGCAGCCCTCCTCCAGGCAGAGATTCAGGAACCTGGGCTCTTTCTATTGTGTGCACCGCCATCTTTAATATGTGGCTTCCAAGATCTTTGTGGAAGGGAAATTAGTAGGTAGGCTCACAAGTGGGTAGTTCTGTGGGCCAGGCCTGGAAGGGTAATACTCCACTTCCACCCTTGCTTCACTGACTGGAACTGAGACTATGGATATACACAAGCACAAGAGAGGCTGGGACATGTGGTCTGGCTGCTCCTACGAGGATGAAGAAACAGTTTAGGTCAACCACTAGCCAGTCTCTACTCCCCAAAAGTTAACATCTTACAAACTGATAACAAAAAGGCAAACAATTCAATTGAAAATGGGCAAAGGATAAGGGCAGGCCTTTCACAGAAGCACAAATTCAAATGACGAATGAACGTTAAAAGATGCTCAAGTGCATTGGTAGGGAAATGCAAGGAAAGTAACAGTGGGTTATCAATTTCCACCTGTCAGGTTGACAGAAGTTAAAGAATGATAATATCTACTACTGGTGGGAGTCAGGAGAGAGTTTACTTATGAACTATTGGTAGAAATGGAGATTGCTACCACATTTTGGAAAGCCATCTGGCATTAGCAATTAAAATTTAAAATGCACATTCTTTCAACCTGGTAATTCCATTTCAGGGAATCTCTTTGATGGAATAAAAGCAGTATGTATGGATAAATAGGTCCTCAGATAGTTATTGCAACATTATGCATAGTGACAAAAATAGAATCTAAAGTTCCCTTCAAAGGGGGAATAATGTAGTGCATTGTAATTATCACCATTATGGAATATTTTAGTTTTTATAAAGGTGACTAAGAAGTATTCCCAAGAGGTATTATTAAATGAGAAAATCAGGAGCAAGAGAAATGTATATTATTCCTTTTTAAAAAATGATAAATCAAGAGGTAATCTCTATTGTCTTTTTAAACTTTTACCATCATCATCTTCATCATCATCATTAGTCTGTATCTGTCTATATATCTATGTATGATTGATAAGCATAGAGAAGGTTGTTAACACTGGTGACCTGGACCAAGTTGTGTGGGTGAAAGGAAACAGAGGAGGAACAAGACGGTAATCAAGGTAGCCTTCCTGCCGGTACTGTATTTAAAGAGGTAACAATGAAAAAAACAGCTTGTGTGATAAGACATCATAAAAGCTATATATATATATACCCTTGTGACCCTGGACCCGTTACTGCAGCTGCCTGGGCCTGTTGCAAGGAAGGGAGATGATGCCTGTGGATGCTATATGTATATACACACACACACACACATCACATATATATATAACAAATATACACATATATAAATATATATTTTATAAAATTTATTTTAAATTTTTATTATATTTTATATTATATTATAATATATTATATTTTATATAAATATAAATATATTTATTAAATATATAAATATAAATATATGTAAATATATTTATAATATATTAAATATATTATAAAATTTATTATAAAATTTATAAAATATATATTCATAATGAAATGCATGAATTTAGGTCATTAATGTATCAATAATGGTAATCTCAGGGTAGGATTTCAAGTGAGTTTTTTTCTTCCTTTTCTCTTTATATATTGTTTAAAATTTTAGAATAAATATAAACAGATGGAAAAACAGTGAGTTTTTCATGATATAAAAAAAAGTAAAAGCTTTCTGAATGATTCTGATAGCAACCAGGCTTCATCACCAGGGTTTGACTTAGGAAGTTCAAAAAATGGAATTTCAAGCATTGAATAACAGAGTGGTAGAAAACCATTTCTAAGTGAGGGGTTCTTGCTGGAAGCCCAGAAGCCACTCCTCATGAATCACCTCCTACAGGGGACTGGGAAATGTGAGGAATGATTCCTAGGAGATATCAGTTAGTTTGGGCTTCAGGTGCTGGCTCTTAGCATCTGAAAGTTCTATGCTGGGGACGGCATCTGGTGGGGAAGTTGCTGGGAGGAAAGTAGTGATCCTTGAAGGGAGGGGCAGGAGTTAAATCTGGGCTCTGCCACTTACTACCCATGTGACCTTGGACCTGCTACTTCACCTGCCTGGGCCTGTTGCAAGGAAGGGAGATGATGCCTGTGGATGCTGGGGTGGCCTGGTCAGTTTTGTGTGTTTATCAGCTTGTTGGAAATATCAGGGTCATGGTCCTGGTAAGAGCCATTGCTCAGCTCAGTGGGCAATGGAGGAGCAAGGAGCATCATCAAGGTAATAAGTGGGGGCTGTCTCTTGAGGAGAGAGGCTGGGGAAAGCCTGGGCTTGAGAGGCCCTGAGTCTCCCATCTCTCTTGATCTCTAGACCCAACTTCTTGTCCTTTTCCTCCCCCATGCTTTTGGTAAATTCTTGTGAGTTGGCATTAGGTGAGTGTTATAAACTGAATGTTTGTGTCCTCCCCAAATTCATATATTGAATTCCTGGGCCCCGGTGTAGTTGCATTTGGAGATGGAGTCTCTGAGGAGGTAATTCAAGTTAAATGAGGTCATAAGGGTTGGACCCTGCTCCAATAGGATTAGCATCCTTGTAAGAAGAGACAACAGAGAGCTCTCTCTGTGTGTGTGCACACACCAAGGAAAAGCCACATGAAGATGCAGTGAGAAGGAAGCCCTCTGTAAACCAGTAAGATAGCCCTCACCAGAAACTAAGCCCTATTGAACCTTGATCTGGGACTTTCCAGCCTCCAGAACTGTGAGAAGTAAATTTCTGTGGTTTAATCACTGGCATTTTTTATGGCAGCCTGAGCAGACTAATACAGTGACGCGTTCACTGTAAATAGTAAAATTCCTTCATTTTATTGACTACCAACAATCTGCTACTCAAGACAGGCATAGAACCCATGACCCTCAAAATGTTGTGCATCCAGCAGGGAGACAGATGACTAAACAGAAATGAATGCTCTGCCTGACAGAGAAAGTACAGGATGGTCCTGGAGAAAAGAGAATGGTGTAGACACCCAGTGCATGTGACTCAAGATTTGCTAACTAGGATTCTTCAGTGTGTTTCCTTTGGCCCCAGTAGTGTTTAAATAATTGGGAAACAGCACATAAAAAACTAGATTTCTATTTTTGCTTGAAAAATCAGTTTCTGGTTGCACTGGGCCTACATTGCCACTGGAAGCCACTGGAAGGCGCTAAGGAGCAGCTGCCACCTTCAGAGACACTGTGAGCTTTCAATTCAGCAGTGTTCCCACTGCTCCCTAAGGTTTCCTTGCTCAGCCTGATGCCCTCACTTATGCCACCTGCCATTTGAGATTCCTGATGTAAACTGTTGCTTCTTTTTTAAGTGCTCACATACGTGCCCAATTAATTGTAGATTTCCTTCCCTATGTTAGTCAGTTTACCAGGTTAACTCAAAGTGCGTCCAAAGCTAAGATGCTGACACTATAAAGGTCACTTGGCACCCATGTTGTATCAGAGACTTTGGAAATTTCAGAGCTGGGAGGGACTTTGGGGATCATGCAGTCTAAGCAACTCATTTCCAAATGTGGAAACAAAAACCCAGAGAGGTGAATTCCCCTGCCCCAGGCCACACATCTGGACAGTGGGTAGCAGAGCCAGGAGAAGAACCCTAGTTCCTTGAACCTAGTCTGCTGCTTTCTGCTCTGATAAATTGCTTTTTTCCTCCTATTATCTTCGTAGAAAAAGAAAAGTAGCACTTTGCCACGTAGATTTGGGAAAATGTTGTCATGTGATATTTAATCCATGTTCAGGTCCTTTTCTTCACACTGTCAGATAAATTATCAAAAGAAAATTATTGGAAAGTATTAGCCGTGTATTATGGCTTCCAAGCTCACAAGCACAGATGTCCACTGGCAAAACTGAAATGAAATTGGAATAAATTAAAACCCATTTTGTTTTCCAGCCCCTGGTAATAAAAAATTCTTGCTGCAGATGAGTGCTCGAGCCCAGTCTCCTCCTCCTTATTATTAAACAAAAGCAGAACACAACAAAAATAGAAACGAATGCAGAAATCTGCTCCGGTTTCCTCTTTTGTGTACCAGTGTTTTTGTTGGTCAAATCACATTACGGAGCGTCCATTACAATGGCTTATCTTCAGAGGCCCCAAAGTAACTAGAGAGGCTATGAAGGATGGTCTGTTGTAAAGCAGGATTATATGATAGCCCCATCTCTTTGGGTCTCTTTATCCCCAAATTGGTGGTGGGAAGATTAATTAAGCATGAAATCCACTAAAGAATCAACAAGATGAGAAGCTATGTCATGTGGTGGGTAAAGCTATGAATTTGACGCCAGACTTTCTGGGTTCAAATCCCAGCTCTGTTATTGGCTGGCAGTCTGACTTTGGGCAAGGTACTTAACTTGTTGGTTCCTCATTGGTGAAGCAAAGATGATGATCCTGGTCCTTGCCTTCCAGGGTATTTTGAGGACTCAGAACACCTAGTCCCAGTGTCTGGCTTCATCACTGTTATCTGGACCTTTGTGGCAAGTGACAAAGACTCTCTCTTTGACCAGACTTTAGTGAGGCTCCTATAAGCCTCTTCTCAACTAGGCCTTGACCTTAGACTTCTGTGTCTGTGTCTGTCTCTGCCCAGTTCAGTTTTAGTAAGAATCCTGCCAAGTCAGTTTAGGGAGAATCCTTCATGCTTGATATCTGATCACATTAGTCTATATTTAGCAAGAATCCTGTTAAGTTGATTTTACAAGAATCTCCTACCCTTGATGTCTTTTCTTAGCAACTTTCCATATCCATTAACCCTCTCACTCTCTTCCTGGCTGACAATCCCACTTGTCCTTGAATTTGAAGTTGAACCTGATCTCTCACCCCTATTGCAATACCCCATCACAATAGTCCTGAATAAAGTCTTCCTTATTGTTTTAGCAAGTGTTAGAATACTATTTTCTTTAACACAGAGAAGAGGGTGTTGTTGAGACTGAGGACCCGGGTGAGTTTGGGGGAGTTACTGAGAACCTGGTGGGAATTTTGTTTTTAGTAGGAAGAGAATGAACAGAAAGCAGGTGTGAGCAATTGGGGCTGACTGCTGGCTGTCCCTCACAGGATATCTGCAAACTGGTGGGGTCACTGTGGGTCCAGAGTCTCACCCCATCTTTACAGATTCAGACGTTTGATTCATCAGAGTACCCAGGAGTCAAGGAGGTGTTAGAGTGCAATGTATGAATCTCACAAAGTTCCCTGTTTCACATACACTTGAATTCTGAGTATTCTTCTTAGTAGCTATGGGAGCTTGGCCAGGTCATTTAATTTCTAACTCTCAATTTTTCTATCTCTAAATTAGAAATAACAAAACCTTCCTTTCAGGTGTTCTGATGATTTACTACAATATAGGTTGAAAGCCTCAAATAGCTAAGCAGCTAATACATAGTCATTATTCATTGGGCTCTGGATAACCTCATCTAATCATCAAACTCACAAGTTAAACTATAATGTGAATTAGTTAATTCACAGGAAGTGAAACACTGTCTAGGCACCAGAGACCTTGTGACTGCATTCCACCCAGGCTTTTGCTTTTCTTGTCACATATCTTGGGATGCTGGATCAACAATTTAAGGCTGCACAGTGAGCTGGGAGCACATGCAGCAAGGTGACCACAGTGTGGGCGCCCCACACTCACTGTGCATGCCTGAGGGCTGCCTTCTGCAAATACCTGGGACTCTGCCCCGGAGCTTCTTTCTGGCCATGGGAACACCCTCCACCCACACAAGGAACAATCTGGAAGCACCTTAGAGTTACTGCCTTTAGAGGCAGCCCCCAACCAACTAACCAATTAACCCCTAGGTTAGTCAATTAACCCCCTAGCTTAGCATAACTCTGAGCTTCAGTTGTTCACTGTAACTTGCTTGATAACAAGCCCCTTATTGACTTCTTTCCCCTTCCTGTCCTCTTTCCCCTTCCTGTCCATTTCCCCATGCCCCTATCCATGTTGTCTGAGGTCATCTCCCAAATAAAGTACTTGCACTTGAATCCTTGCCTCAAGGACTGCTTCAGCCTAACACAAAGGGTGATGATCCTATAGGTGTTCCAAGCCGTAGTGCAACATCTGGGGTGGGCCTGAGAGGCACACTCCTACACTCCCTTTGGTATGACATCATACCAGCTTCATGTAAGAGGGTAATGACTTGAGGGAGACCCAGTAGACATCTGTGTACTATCTCTAAGGCATGGGCTGTGCAGCTGTCAACGATGTGTTCCATCTTCTACCTGCTGCGTCAAGCTTGCCTGTCAGCACTTTCTCTCATTGTCCTGAGGTTCTGAGGTTCTCTTTCAAGAGGTTCATGGCTCTTGCATTAATGAGCACAGATTTCCTGAACTTGGAAGAGGCTAAGCTGGGGGATTTGGGACCTAAGGGTGTTTGAATCAAGGAAAAGTTACTGAGGACTTACTTGACTGGACATGCAAGGGAATCTTTGAGAATTGTGTTGAGTTAAGAAATCCACCATGGGAGTGGAAAGGTGGTCTTTGCTTCCTAAAAATAGTGTTGAGGTGAGGGCTGTGGAGAGCTGAGGCAAGAAAGGGAATTTATATTGTTGAACCCAGGCAGTGTTCGGGTCTCCACCTTCACTTTCATTAAATTTTCACACAGAGCCTGTGGACAGGTGTTAGTTCCTAATTTCACGGATGAGGGACTGGAGTCAGATGGTTTAAATGACTGTCCATGGCCAACTGGCTTGTTTGTGCTGAAGCTGGGGTTGGGGCCTGGAGCCTGTTCCCTTCCCCTCTGAACTCCTGGGTTCAAATGATCTTCCTGCCTCGGCCTCCCAAAGTGCTGGGATTACTGGCATGAGCCACTGTGCCCAGCGTGAGTGACCTCTTCTGCTTGGATTCTGTGATGCCTTGGGGCTTGCTCTCAGCTGGCTGCCAGCCAACTCACCCAGGCAGCAGGGCTGCAAGTCACCTTGGTTTGGTCAGAAGGGCAACCTGGCTGCAGAGCTGAGGAGGTCAGCCCGACCCTCATCTGTGCAGGCCCCCTTCTCGGAGGTCAGAGCACAGGTGCACTGAGGCTTGGAGGAGCAGAGGCTCAGGTGGAGAATCATGAAAGGGTGCTGCATGCGGTCGGTAGCCCGAGTGCCAGCAGATGTTGAAGCTGCTTTAGGGAAGCTTGAGGCTCACCCAGCAGGCCCTCCAGAGGCTAGAAGTCCCTCCTGCCTATCCCAGTCAGGACACCTGGACTTGCCTGTACCCTCTTCTCACACTGTCCCTATAGCCATTCCTCTAAGGACCAGCCTTCTTCATTCTCCCATAGGCCCCACATCTTCTGCTCACTTTGCCCATTTATGAAAATGAGAGTACAGTGTCACCTGAGAGTGACATGTGAGCCCTCTCCAGGCTTCAGCACAGCCCTGGGACCAGGGGCCTCTGTCACACACCAATAACATGATTGTATTGGTAACAGTGTCTTTGCTTGTTGTTGCCAAATGCATGTTCCTTCATACCCACATATCTGCTTTGATGAGGTCTCCAAAAATGTTTGCATCCTATATTTTAGGATGCAGGGAACCTGGGTGTGGGGGCAGTGTTGGGGGGAGGCCACTCCTTGGTTTTCACTGTGGAGCTCTAAGATGTGAGCCCCTCTAGACTCCAGGATTGGCCATAGCCCAGGCTCTAATTTCAGGAAGATACTGGGCTTCAGACCCATCTGTAGGATAGCCCCAGTGGATACCCCTGAAAACATGTTCCTTAACACCTTAAAGCTTATTTCTCTTAGCTATGAATCCGTATGATCCCTCTTGGTAACCACAGTGTTGAGCAGAGTATTTGGCATGTAGTATGAGCTTAATAAGTGTATGTGGAACAAATGAGGTTTGGATGTCTGTTAAATGTTTCAGTCATGTTTACCATAATGTAAAGGAGTATTCAATCTGTTCCAGAAAATAAGCAGGTGGCAATGCTGTACAGGGTGACCGAAGAGAGCCTTTGTCACTTTGGGAGTTGGTCTGTGTCAGACCCTACTTACCCCTCCAATCAGGGATGCCAGCTGTACATGACTTAGCTTTTAGCTAGTGTCAGGAGCCCATACAAGACAGCCATAAGTGGTCCAGCTCAGGAGTTCAGGGCAGAAGGAGGTCCCCACCCTGGCTGTCTCAGTCATTCTGGGATCTTCTGAGGAGTCTGTACATAGTCCAGGCATCACTTTCCAGGTCGCTGCTGCTTCCCCTCCTGTAAGCAGCCTCAGAAATGGAATGGCTGCTATCACTGGGCTCACAGGGCCTCCCAGGAAGCTGGAAGGTCTGTGGATGTTTCACTGGTGATGTGACACAATCTCCAAGATGGGAAAAATTGCTATTGGGGAACATGAATGTGCCCTGCAGAATCTTGGGTAGCAAAGGGAGGAAGGAGAGCAAGTAGGAGCTTGTTTCGCTCTGCCCGAGGAATTTCTTTCTCTCTGTCTTAGAGAGAATGGGGCAAGGGCCGACAATCCCATTAGCTTCAGAAGCTGCAGGGAAAAGATTGCCGTAAAGACCACACTGCTCAGCGTGAAGTGGGTATTTGGCAGATGAGGCTTCAGACATAGAGACCATCAGACCTTGAAGGGACCCTAGAGAGCATCTGTTCTGGCCTCCTCATTTCAGATGTGTGTTGCTCTGAGCAGATGGGGATTTTCTAATCTTTTTTTTAAAAAAACATTTATTAAGATATAATTCACATAGCATACCATTTACCCATCTAAAATGTACAATTCAATGGTTTTCATGTATTACATTAATTTTTAAAAACTGTGGTAGAATATACATACCAAAATTTTCCATTTTAACTATTTTAAGTGCACAATTTAGTAGCACTAATTATATTCACATTGTTGTACAACCATTACCACTATTTCCAAAACCTTTTCATCACCCCAAGCAAAAGTTCTTTAACCATTAAACAATAATACCCCATGTCCCCTTCTCTCCAACTCCTGGTAACATCTATTCTACTTCCTGTCTCTATGAACTTTTTTTATTTTAAGAATCTCATATAAGTGGAATCATACAATTATCTATGCTTTTGTGTCTGCCTTCTTTCACTTAGCGTATTGTTTCAAAGTTCATCCACGTTGTAACATGAGTCAGAACTTCATTCCTTTTTATGGGTGAATAATATCCCATTCTATATGTATGCCAGATTTTGTTTATCCACTCACCTGTTGATGAATACCTGAGTTGTTCCATCTTTTGCCTATTGTGAATAATGCTGCAATGAACATTCTCATACAAGTATCTATTTGAGTCCCTGCTTTCAATTCCTTTGAGTACATATATACCTAGGAGTAAAATTGCAGGTCAAGTGCTAATTCTGTTTAGGTTTTTGAGAAACTATCAAGCTGTTTCCCACAGCAGCTGCACCATTTTACATTCCCACAGTAATGCACAAGAATTTCAATTTTCCACATCCTCGCCAACACTTATTTTCCATGTTTTTGGCTATAGCCATCCTAGTAGATGGGAAGTAGTATTTCATTGTGGATTTGGTTTGCATTTTCCTAACAATGAATGATGTTGAACACATTTTCTGTTTTTTTATTTTCACTGAATTCAATGTTTTTGTTTATTTTATTATTATTATTTTTAAATTTTATTTTATTTTAAGTTTCAGGATACACACGCAGGACATGCATGTTTGTTACATAGGTAAACATGTACTATGGTGATTTGTTGCACTTATTAACCCATCACCTAGATGTTAAGCCCTGCATGCATTAGCTATTTATCCTGATGCTCTCCCTCCTTCCACCCTCCTGACGGGCCCCAGTGTGTGTTGTTCCCCTCCCTGTGTCCATGTGTTCTCATTGTTCAGCTCCCACTTATAAGTGAGAACATGCAGTGTTTGGTTTTCCATTCCTGTGTTAGTTGGTTGAGGATAATGGCTTCCAGCTCCATTCATGTCCCTGCAAAGGGCATGATCTTGTTCCTTTCTATGGCTGCGTAGTATTCCATGGTGTATATGTACTACATTTTCTTTATCCAGTCTATCATTGATGGACATTTGGGTTGATTCCGTGTCTTTGCTGTGGTGAATAGTGCTGCAATGAACATACATGTGCATGTATCTTTATAATAGAATGATTTATATTTCTTTGGGTATATACCCAGTAATGGGGTTGCTGGGTCAAATTGTATTTCTGGTTCTAGCTCCTTGAGGAATTGCCACACTGTCTTCCACAATGGTTGAACTAATTTACATTTCCACCAACAGTGTAAAAGCTTTCCTATTTCTCCACAGCCTCACCAGTATCTGTTGTTTCTTGACTTTTTAATAATTGCCTTTCCTACTGGCATGAGATGGTATCTCATTGTGGTTTTGATTCACATTTCTCTAATGATCAGTGATGTTGAACTTTTTTTCATATGTTTGTTGGCTGCAAACAATGGACACAAACAAATGGAAAAAAGTTCCATGCTCGTGGATAGGAAGAATCAACATTGTGAAAATGGCCATACTGCTCAAAGTAATTTATAGATTCAATGATATTCCCATTAAATTACCATTGACATTCTTCACAGAGTTAGAAAAAACTACTTTAAAATTCATATGGAACCACAAAAGAGCCTGTATAGCCAAGACAAAGTCAAAGTAATCCTAAGCAGAAAGAACAAAGTTGGAAGCATCGCACTACCAGACTTCAAACTGTATTACAAAGCTACAGTAACCAAAACAGCATGGTTCCGACAGATAGACCAATGAATAGAGTTCTCAGAAATAAGACCACACATCTACGTCCATCTGATCTTCAACAAACCTGACAAAGACAAGCAATGGGAAAAGAATTCCCTATTTAATAAATGGTGCTGGGAAAATTGGCTAGCCATATGCAGAAAATCGAAACTGGACCCCTTCCTTACACCTTATACAAAAATTAACTCAAGATGGATTACAGACTTAAATGTAAAACCCAAAACTATAAAAGCCCTAGAAGAAAATCTAGGCAATACCATTCAGGACATAGGTATGGGCAAAGATTTCATGACAAAAACATCAAAAGCAATTGCAGCAAAAGCACAAATTAACAAATGGGACCTAATTAAACTAAAGAGCTTCTGCACAGCAAAAGAAACTATCATTAGAGTGATGATAGTGTTTAGAATAGTTTCAGAAGGAATGGTACCAGATCTTCAGAAGGAATGCCAGCTGGTTATTTGTACCTCTGGTAGAATTCAACTGTAAATCCATCTGGTCCTGGGCTTTTTTTGGTTAATAGGCTATGTATTACTGCCTTAATTTCAGAACTGGTTATTGGGCAATTCAGGGATTTAACTTCTTCCTGGCCTAGTCTTAGGAGGGTGTGTGTGTTTAGGAATTTATCAATTTCTTCTAGATTTTCTAGTTTATTTGTGTAGAGGTGTTTACAGTATTCTCTGATGGTTGTTTGTATTTCTGTGGGGTTAGTGGTGATATCCCCTTTATCATTTTTTATTGTGTCTATTTGATTCTCTGATTCTTCTTTCTTTTCTTCATTAGTCCAGCTAGTGGTATGTCTATTTTATGAATTTTTTCAAAAAACAATCTCCCGGATTCATTGATTTTTTGAAGGATTTTTCATGTTTCCTTTGGTTCCGCTTTGATCTTAGTTATTTCTTGTCTTCTGCTAGCTTTTGGATTTGTTTATTCTTGCTTCTGTAGTTCTTTTAAGTGTTATGTTAGGGTGTCAATTTGAGGTCTTTCTAGCTTTATGATGTGGGCATTTAGTGCTATAAATTTTCCTTGTAACACTGCTTAAGCTGCGTCCCTGAGATTTTGGTACATTGTCTCTTTGTTCTCATTGGTTTCAAAGCACTTGATTTCTGCCTTAATTTTATTATTTACCCAGGAGTCATTTTGGACCAGGTTGTTCAATTTCCATGTAGTTGTTTGGTTTTGAGTGAGTTTCTTAATCTTAGTTCTAATTTGATTGCACTGTGGTCTGAGAGACTGTTATGATTTCAGTTCTTTTACATTTGTTGAGGAGTGTTTTACTTCCAATTATGTGATAGATTTTAGAGTAAGTGCCATGTGGCACTGAGAAGATTGTATATTCTGTTGATTTGGGGTGGAGAGTTCTGTAGATGTCTATCAGGTCCACTAGATTCAGAGCTGAGTTCAAGTCCTGAATATCTTTGTTAATTTTCTGTCTCGATGATCTGTCTAATATTGACAGTGAAGTGTTAGAGTCTTCCACTACTATTGCATGGGAGTCTAAGTCTCTTTGTAAGTCTCTAAGAACTTGTGTTGTGAATCTGGGTGCTCCTGTATTGGGTGCTCCTGTATTGGGTGCATATATAAATTTAGGATTGTTAGCTCTTCTTGTCGAATTAACCCCTTTACCATTATGTAATGCTCTTCTTTGTCCTTTTTCATCTTTATTGGTTTAAAGTCTGTTCTGTCAGAAACTAGGATTGTAACTGCTGCTTTTTTCTGCTTTCCATTTGCTTGGTACGTTTTCCTCCATCCCTTTATTTTGAGCCTGTGTATGTCTTTGCATGTGAGATGGGTCTCCTGATTATAGCACACTGATAGGTCTTGACTCTTTATCCAGTTTGCCAGTCCGTGTCTTTTAATTGGGGCATTTAGTCCATTTGCATTTAAGGTTAATATTGTTACTGGTGAGTTTGATCCTGTGATCGTGATGCCAGCTGGTTACTTTGCAGACTAGTTGATGGAGTTTCTTCATAGTGTCATTGGTCTGTGTACTTCAGTGTGTTTTTTCAGTGGCTGGTATTCAGCATCTTTTCATGTGCTTATTGGCCTTTTGTATATCTTCTTTGAAGAGACATCTGTTCAAGACTTTTTGCCCATTTTTTAAATTTAATTTTTAAATTGGCAAATACAAATTGTATATATTTACCATACACAATGTAATGTCTTGAAATGTGTATACATAGTGGAATGGCTAAATTGAGCTAATTAACATATGCATTACTTCACATACTTTTTTTGTGATGAGAATACTTACAATCTTACTCTCAGCAATTTTCAAGAATACAGATGAAGCTGAGGCAGGAGGATTGCTTGAGCCTAGGAGATCGAGGCTGCAGTGAGCCATGTTCACACCACAGCACACCAGCCTGACCAACTGAGTGAAACCTTGTCTCAAAAAAAAAAAAAATTACAATACATTGTTATTAACTATAGTCACTCTGTTGTACAATGGCTCTCTTAAACTTATCTTGTTATCTTTTTGTTACTGATTCTAGCTTAATCCTACTGTGGTCAGAGCATGTATGCTACATGACTTCAGTCCTTTGAATTGTGTTGAGACTTGCTTTATGGCCCCATGTACAATCAATTTTAGTAAATATAAAAGTTCGGAAAAACTTAGGAAAAAGTGTATATCATATAGTTATTGAATGCAAATTCTTTATAAGTTAATTGGGTCAAGTTTATATGTTATAGTGTTTAAATCTTAGATATTTTGTGATTTTTTCTACTTTTTCTATCGATTATTGAGAGAAGCATGTTAAATCTTTCAATATGACTATAGATTGTTTATTTCTCTCTAATTCTGTCAAGTTTTGCTTCATATGTTTGAGATTGTTATTAGGTGCAAACAAATTTAGAATTATCATGGCTTCCTGGTGGACTGGATTTTATCATTATGAATTGTTCCTCATTATCTCTAGCACTGCTTCTTCTTCTAAGTCTACTTTGCCTGATATTAGTTCAGTTCTAGAGTTTTCCTTAGGTTTGTGTTTATATAGCACATCTTTTTTCTTCCTTTACTTGACTTTCCTGCATTGTGACATTTAAATGTGTCTTTTATAAGCAGCATATAATTAGATTTTATGACAATTTCTGTCTTTTGCTTGATATATTAGGACCATTTACATTTAATGTAAACTATTGATACATTGGATTTAATTCTACCATCTTGCTTTTACTATTTTTTTTTTTTTTTTTTTTTTTTTTTTTGAGACTGAATCTCACTCTGTCACCCAGGCTGGAGTGCAGTGGCACGATCTCGGCTCACTGCAAGCTCCACCTCCCGGGTTTATGCCATTCTCCTGCCTCAGACTCTCGAGTAGCTGGGACTACAGGCACCCACCACCACGTCCAGCTAAATTTTTGTATCTTTTAGTAGAGACAGGGTTTCACTGTGTTAGCCAGGATGGTCTTGATCTCCTGACCTCGTGATCCGCCCGCCTCGGCCTCCCAAAGTGCTGGGATTACAGGCGTGAGCCACCGCGCCCGGCCTTACTATTTTTTTTGGTCCCATCTGTTGTGTATTTCTTTTCCTCTTTCCTTGTTGCCTTCTTTTGGAGAAATCAAGTATTTTTAACATTATTATTTTTTTATTTTTGTTGAAGTGAAATTCATCTAACATAAATGTAACCATTTTAAAGTGAACAACCCATGGCACTTTGCAATGTTGTACAACCAACACGTCTATCTAATTTCAAAACATTTTTGTCATTCCAAAAGGAAATCCCATATCTGTTAAGCAATTGCTCCACAATTTTCCCTTTCTCCTGCCCCCAGTAACCACAAATTTGCATTTTGTCTTTTTGGATTATGGACAAATCAAGTATTTTAATAATTCCATTTCCTCCTCTAACCTCTTGTTAGTCATACATTATTTTACTGTTCTTTTAGTGATTACCTCAGAGATTACAACACCCATTCATGATTTCACTATAAGTTAGTACTTTGATTGCTTCTAGGGCAAAGAAAGTGTTTAGCACACATTCTAATTTTTGTCTCCTCAACTCTGTCCAGCTGCTGACAGCTAAGGTGAGCTTCCTAAACTCTAAAATACCATTCATCCACTTACAGTGAACTGCTTATGAGTCAGCAAGTACTTTGTGGGGGGAAAGTGCTGGCAGATTGTTGAACTCATGTCAGTCTGGTTGCCTTCCCCCGAGGTCCTGTCTCCTCAAGTCCTCGCTGACAAGGCATCTCTCCAATATTTTGTGTGTGTGTGCGTGGTCTTTTGTATCGTCTAGTTTCTTAAGACGTTTTCAGTGGGAGAGTTGGTCTTCAACAAGCTGCTCTGCTGTTATTTTTTTATTTTGTATGATTTTTTTTTGAGACAGAGTCTCACTCTGTCACCCAGGCTGGAGTGCAGTGTCACAATCTTGGCTTACTGCAGCCTCCGCCTCCTGGATTCAAGCGATTCTCCTACCTCAGCCTCCCAAGTAGCTGGAATTACAGGTGCATGCCACCATGTCTGGCTAATATTTGTATGTTTAGTAGAGACGGGGTCTCATCATGTTGGCCAAGCTGGTCTTGAACTCTTGACCTCACATGATCTGCCCACTTCAGCCTCCCAAAAATGCTGGGATTACATGGGTGAGCCACGTGCCCAACTGCTCTGCTTCCTTATTTTATAGCAAGGAAACAAAGGTCTGGAGGGGAGAAGGGGCCCATCTAATTTCAGCCTGCTAATTAACGCAGAGCTGGAATTACACTTAGGTCTCCTGATGCCCATTCCAGTGCTGTCTGCCATAGCATGCTGCACAACAATGCGATCTTAGTCTATCAAACACTCATTCAAACCATCATTTATTTACTCAAAAAATATTTCTCAAGGACCTGTTCTATGCCAAGCACTGGGCATATAAATTTGTCTTTTTTTTTTTTTTTTGACTGCTTTCAAGATTTTTCTCTTTGTCTTGGTTTTCAGCAGTTTTATTATGATGTGTGTATTATGGTTTTCTTTGTATTTATCCTGCTTTAGTTCCTACAGCTTCTTGAATCTATGGCTTGAGAATTTTTCTTGGTCAGTTTTGAAAAATTCTCAGTGATTGTGTTTTTAATTATTCTTTCTGCCTCACACTCTTCATTCTGTTATTTGGAGATTTCAATTACATGCATGTAATACGTTCAAGAATTATACAACCTTCAGGTGGGGATCAGAGGTAGGCAAGTATATTATTTAAGAAATAGGTTTAGCTGCATGTTACAGAGACTCAGAATAACAGTGGCTTAAATAAAGTGGTTTCTTTCTTTTTTACTTAGCGACTGGAGGTAGGCCTCCAGGGAGTAGTGAGGAAACTCTTCTCCATTGGATGTTGCCTTCAGCTGCTTGAACCAACATGGCTCACCGCTACCTCTCTGATCTCCTCACAAGGATGGAGAGAGTGGAAAGATAATAAGCTTCCCCTTCAAAGTTTCTCCCTAGAAGTTATATACCTCACCTTCTTTCTATTCACATCCCACTGAGTGAAAGTTGATCACATGGCCACAATGAACTAGAAGGGAAACTGGAAAATTGAGTCTTTCTTTTTTTTTTTTTTTTTTGAGGCAGAGTCTTGCTCTGTCGCCCAGGCTGGAGTGCAGTGGCCGGATCTCAGCTCACTGCAAGCTCTGCCTCCCGGGTTCACGCCATTCTCCTGCCTCAGCCTCCCGAGTAGCTGGGACTACAGGCGCCGCCACCTCGCCCGGCTGTTTTTTTTTTTGTATTTTTAGTAGAGACGGGGTTTCACTGTGTTTGCCAGGATGGTCTCGATCTCCTGACCTCGTGATCCGCCCATCTCGGCCTCCCAAAGTGCTGGGATTACAGGCTTGAGCCACCGCGCCCGGCCGAATCTTTTTTTTAGAGATGGTCTCATTCTGCTGCCCAGGCTGGAGTGCAGTGGTGCAATCGCAGCTCATCACAGCCTTGAACTTTTGGGCTCAAGTGATTTTCTCACCTCACCCTCCAGAGGAGCTGGGTCTACAGGCACAGGCCACCATACCTAGTTCACTTTTAAAAATTTTTGTAGAGATGGGGTCTCACTATGTTGCCCAGGCTGGGGAAATGTAGTCTTTATTCTGGGAGATCACTTGTTGGGGTAAAATTCAGGGAGTCTACTGTTATGGGAGAAAAAATATAATAAATATTGGGGGACAATTAGGAGCCTCTTCCACAGCAAATAAGCACAATACAAGGCAACAGTTGTTAAGCTGAGGTCTCAGAGGAAGAAGCTGGAAAAAGTGTCACAAAATAAGTCACATTTGATGGGGCATTGAAGGGTGAATAGGAGTTTATTGAGGGAAAAATGATCAAAGGGCCCTCCAAACAGGAAGACTAGCATGAGCACCTGACTCCTGAGTGCAAAGCTACCGTATTGTCATCTATTTAACCCCAGTTCCTGGCACATAGCATGTTACTATGTAGATGTTGTCAAATAGAATTATTTTTGAGGGCAGAAGGAAAGGGAGGGTTTTACTCTGGGGACTGGATGTTTAGTGGAATCAGAAAGGCAGTTAATAAGTGTCACTTGTGGGGCTGGGGAGAGGATTCATGCCATTGTAGATGCAATGAGATTAAGGTGAAAATGGGCAGGCCAAGTTGAAATTGCTGCACAGGCAGTGGGGAGACAGCCTGAGCAGAAGTGGGGATTGGAGTTGTGGGCTTGGGAGCTGTCTATGAAGCATGACCATTGAGGCTGTTAGAGAGGGTACTTTCTTCTTAGAGAACATATATTGAGAGCAAAGAGGACTGAACCTTCTCAAAGGAAGAAAAGTAAGCAGAAAGGACGGCCACATGGAACAAGGTGTCCCCAGAGGGCTTTCTGAGGCCTCTTTCGTCTCTGAAGGGCTCCCCAACACTTCCCAAACTTATCCTCTCCCTTAGGCCTGGCCACACCTCCCTTCTTGTGTCTTGATCTTCCCTGGATCTTTGCTAGCCTTCTGTTAATAAGTAATTTAATATCATGCTCATTAAACTTTGATTAGTTAGGTAATTTAACTTCATTCACAGAAGGATTTGAAGCAATACTGTGGTTTGATTTTTTATTTTATTTTATTGTTTTTTGAGGCAGGGTCTCACTCTGTCTCCCAGACTGGAGTGCAGTGGTGCTATCAAGGCTCCCTGCAGCCTCGACCTCCGGGGCTCAAGCGATCCTCCTGCCTTAGCCTCCTGAGTAACTGGGACCACAGGTATGCACTACTATGCCCAGCCAATTTTAAAATTTTTTATAGATATGGGTCTCGCCATGTTGTCCAGGCTAGTCTCAAACTCCTGGGCTCAAGCAATTCTCTCACCTTGGCCTCCCAAAGTGTTGGGATTACAGACATGAGTCACTGCACCTGGCTTCTCACTTAATTTTTATTATAAACATAATACATATTCATTTTTTAAAATATCAGAAAATATAGTCAAACAAAATAAATAACATTAAAATCACTTATAATCTTTCTCCCAAGACTGTTAGCATTTTAATACTGATGTGTCCATACTTTATGCTCCTTCTCTCTCTGAAAAAATTAATATCAACAATTGCTATTAATGAGCTCTTGCTATGTGCCAGACACTGTTCCAAGTTTTATATCTGTATTTCATTACTGAAACCTCATAGCAATCTACAAGGTAGTTGTTACTATTATCCCAATTTTATAGACAAGGAAACTGAAGCACGGAGAAGGATGGAAACTTACCCAGAGTCACTCACATGGTGTTATTCTAACCTTTACATACATACTGATTTGTTTTTTAGCTTTTGATTATGAAAAATTTTCAAATTTATACAAAACTAGAAAAGAAAAAATGGTGAGGTTTTGTGCAGCCAACACCCAGATTCAACAAGCATCAACTCATGGTTGATCTTGTTTTATCCATTCTCCTAACCAGCCCTCATCCCAATTATTCTAAAGCAAATCCCAGACATGATACCACTTCACCTGCAACACATGTGCCTACATAGAGGAGCCTTGTTTTTTTGTTTTTGCTTTTTTTTTTTTTTTTTTTTTTTTGAGGCGGAGTCTCGCTCTGTCGCCCAGGCTGGAGTGCAGTGATGCGGTCTCAGCTCACTGCAAGCTCTGCCTCCCGGATTCACAACATTCTCCCGCCTCAGCCTCCTGAGTAGCTGGGACTACAGGCACCTGTCACCACGCCCGGCTAATTTTTTGTATTTTTAGTAGAGACAAGGTTTCACTGTGTTAGCCAGGATGGTCTCAATTTCCTGACCTCATGATCCATTCGCCAAGGCCTCCCAAAGTGCTGGGATTACAGGCGTGAGCCACCATACCCTGCCAGCCTATTTTTTAAAATGTAACCACAATGCTGTTATCACCACCTGTCCAAATGAACAACTCCCTAATGTCATCTTTCTACCAGTGTTCAAATCTCCCCAATTGTCTCGTCAATGTTTCCCCACAGTTTGTTTGAATCAGGACCACACATGCTCTTTTATGGAGGTGGGGCTGTAATTCATACCCAGATTGGTCTTGCCCCAAACCCATGCTCTTTCCAAACACCCAACTCACATTATGGATGGAAGAATCTGTATGCTTTATGTAACAATTAACTTGATAACATATATGTGTATGCAACAATTTATAAGTTTTAGATATTGACTTAGGAAGTAAAACCAAGGTATTAATTTGCAACTTTTCTTCACCAAGGAGCTAGTAGAAACCATTAGTACAGTCTTTCTAATCTGGTACAAATCTCTTCTTATGACCTGCAGGACTCTTGTTATTTTTTATCTCAAATGAGTTTCTATTCTATTTTTGTCCCATGGCAGATTGTTCTGAGGTTGTTATTTCCTTATATCAGGATCTTTATTATTATTTTCATTAATCCACACAGTCATCCAACAAATCAATTGAGCATCTATTATTTGCCGGAGAGTGTAATTGACAGATAGGGCCCCTATTCCTGTGGACTCACATTTTATGGATGAGACAAAAAATAAGTGGACAGGTGATTAGAATAACTTCAAATTGTGATAAATACCCTGTGAAAGCAAACAAGGAGTGAATGTAGAAAAATAATGGTGGAAACTACTTTCAAAACCATTTAGAAATGATCCGCTTTTACTTGCTGGAAGTTCTTTTTAAAAGCAGCCTCCATCATTGGTATTTAAAAGATATTGCATCTTTCAATATGCTTTCTGCTAACTGCTTGTTACTAACTACTTATTACTCCCCAATGGCTTCCCTTTCCTTATTTGTGACACTGCAGTTTTGCTTCTACAGCTCTTTGATTTGAACTCTCAATATTATAACTCCATCGTGGCATGGTGGGGCCTTCGTCCTTGATTTCTTCGGTTAAATGAGTAACTTCCATATTGAGTCCAAGCAGAATGCGGATCTCCCATGAGGCAAAACATGGTTACCACAATGCTTGTTGAGTCATTCCTTTTGGTGGTGCTTGTTCAATTTGTGGAAGTGTTTTTAATTGAGTTGGTACATAGTCATCGAAAAATGCAAACAATATGAAGGTTTGTACATGAAATACAGTCCCTATCAAGCCCCCCTTCTTCCACTCCTAATCCCAAATGAAACCCTTAATGGCATTTCTGTGTGCCTTTTCCATCTTCTCCTATGTGTATGAGGTCGGCTAGAATAGATTGTCCAGCAGGGCTACCACCAACAGATATGTCTGGATGGAGGGTGTCTGGAGGCCAGGCTTAATTTGAGAAACTTCTGTGCTGAGCATCCAGAGTCTTCATGGTTATCACGCTCCAGGGCCCTGTGAGCTTCACTGGTATTGGCCTACACTGTTAATGTTCTTTGGGAAATTTGCCTTTTGAGCTGAATACAACTTAGTACAAGCTTACTCCTTGCCAATTTGGGAGATAAAAATATAATGAAGTGTGTTTATGACCATTTTGTTACTGTGGGACTTCTGGCTATTATCCAGATTGAAATAAACCGTGAAAGGAGGGGATCTGACACCAAGTCATCAAGTCTGACAAAACAGGCCATCATTGGAAGGCAATTTTAAAAGAGATATTCAAATAATGTTTCAGCAGGCACTACAAGTGCTGGCATAGTGTGAACATGCAAAGGTAAATATATTGAAGAATATTAACAATTTAATTACCGATTATTAAATAAAATATATTTAATTCAAAACTCCCTAAATGCTTTGATCTCATTTTGGGTATATGTGAATTTATATATAATATTCTGCAACTTGCTGTTTTCACTCAAGAATATCCATAATCAATACAGTCCTATCTCATTTCTTGATAGAATGCATAGTATCCCATAATATGAATACCCTGTACTGTGTATGACCATTCCTCTATGGATAGGCAGTAAAGATGCCTCTAACTGTGCACTATTATCAATAATGCTGCAAGAAATATCTATGTACAAATATCCTCGAATGCATGTGTATTCCTAAAGGATAGATTCCTAAAAGTGAGTTTCTGGGTCAAAGCATAGATGAAATGTTAACAGATTTGATCAGATTGTATTCTGAAGACATTCAGACAAAGCACAACATATGAGAGTGTTCTTTACAGCTAGAAAAGTCAAAGCTATCTTAAGCAAAAAGAACAAAGCTGGAGGCATCACATTACCTGACTTCAAATTATACTAGAAGACTACAGTAACCAAAACAGCATGGTACTTGAACCAAAACAGCATGGTACTTGTACCAAAACAGACACATAGACCAACAAAACAGAATAGAGAGCCCAGAAATAAAGCTGTACACCTATAGCCATCTAATCTTCAACAAAGTTGACAAAAATAAGTAATGCGGAAAGGACTCCCTATTCAATAAATGTTGCTGAGATAGCTGACTAGCCATATGCAAAAGAATGAAACTGGGCCTCTACCTTTCACCATATATAAAAATTAACTCAAGGTGGATTAAAAATTTAAATGTGAAACCTCAAAGTACAAGAATCCTAGAAGAAAACCTAGGAAACACCACTCTGGACATGGGTCTTGGGAAATAATTTATGACTAAGTCCTCAAAAGCAATTACAACAAAAACAAAAATTGACAAGTGGGACTGAATTAAGCTATAGAGCTTCTGCACAGCAAAATAAACTACCAACAGAGTACACAGACAACCTACAGAATGGAAGAAAATATTTGCAAACTATGTATCTGACAAAGGTCTAATGTCCAGAATCTGTAAGGAACTTAAACAATTGAACAAACAAAAAAATAAATAACCCCATTAAAAATAGGCAAAAGACATGAACAGATACTTCTCAAAAGAAGACATACAAATGGCCAACAAACATATAAAAAAGCATTTATCATCACTAATCACCAGAGAAGTGCAAATCAAAGCCATAGTGAGACACCATCTCACACCGGTTAGAATGGCTATTATTAAAAAGTCAAAAAGGAAAGGCTGCAGAGAAAAAGGAAATGCTTATACACTTTTGATGATAATGTAAATTAGTTCAGCCACTGTGGAAAGCAGGTGAAAATCTCTCACAGAACTTAAGATAGAGGTACCATTCAACCCAAAAGAAAATGAATCACTTGACTAAAAGTATACATGAACAGATATGTTCATTGCAGCAGTATTCATAATAACAAAGTCATGGAATTAACCTAGGTGCCCATTAATGGTGGAGTAGATAAAGAAACTGTGGTACATACACCATGGAGTGCTATGCAGCCATAAAAAAGAGTGAAGTCATGTCCTTTACAACAACATGTATACAGCTGGAGACCATTATCCTAAGTGAACTGACACAAGAACTGAAAACCAGATACTACGTGTTCTCACTTCTAAGTGGGAGCTAAACATCAGGTACTCATGGACATAAAGATGGCAACAATAGACACTAAGGACTACTAGAGGGAGGAGGGAGCGGGGATAGGGTTGAAAAATTAACTGTTGGGTACTATGCTCGGTACTGGGATGATGGGATCATTCATACCCCAAACTTCAGCATCATGCAATATACCCATGTAACAAATCTGCACATGTATCCCCTGCATCTAAAATAAAAGTTGAAAAAGAAAAAAAAAACTGCTCTTTTCTTTCAATGCTTCCACCATTGGATATTATCAGGCCTTTCATATTCCCAGTAGGAGGGGTCTAACATAGCATCTTGTTTTAATTTAAATTTCTCTGGTAACCAGACTCTGATATCATCTTTTCACATGTGTATTAGCTATTTGCATTTCTTCCTCTGAAAGTTTCTTGTCCATATCTTCTGTGCATTTTTCTGTTGAGCTGTTTGTTTATTTTCATATAGATTTGTAGAAGCTCTTTTTGTATGGTAGGGACACTAACTTCTACACTGTAAACATTTTCCAACTGCTTTTGTTTTCAAATGTTGTTTAATTGTGCATTTTGCTATAAAGAAAAAAGCCTTTTCATTTTAAGGAGTCGAAAGTTAAGTCTGTTTCTGGTTTCTGGCTTCTGGCTTCTGACTTCTGTTTTTCCCAAGGTTAACCAACTTCCTTGGCTGTAGCTGCGTCAGTACCTCCTATTTTTCTACTTCATACACATTAAGAGATGGGCGACAGCCAGAGATGAGAGAAATGAAGTGGGGAGGGGGAGGGGAGAGAGAAAGAAGGAAGAAGAAGGAAGAGGGAACTGAAGCCAAAGACTCTCAGCAGAACTTGCTAGAGCTCCCGTTCTGGCGCTAACCTTTGAATGGCTCTTGCTTTCCTGGCAGATCTCAGGAAAGCCAATTGGAAGGATGGGAGAAGTTGCACTTGATCAGGCTCCATTCCCTGCCGCCCTGGGGGGCCGTCTTTGTTGTAACCTCCCTAGAAATGCTCCAGATTTGCTTCTCAGCCACAGCGCCCATTTCTCAGGGCTCCTCTGGGTGGAGGTTTGGGAGTCTGGCTCTGTCGCCCAGGCTGGAGTGCAGTGGCACCATCTCAGCTCACTGCAAGCTCCGCCTCCCGGGTTCACGCCATTCTCCTGCCTCAGCCTCCCGAGTAGCTGGGACTACAGGCACCTGCCACCACACCCGGCTAAGTTTTTGAATTTTTAGTAGAGACGGGGTTTCACCGTGTTAGCCAGGATGGTCTGGATCTCCTGACCTCGTGATCCATCCGCCTCGGATTCCCAAAGTGCTGGGATTACAGGCGTGAGCCACCGCGCTTTGGGCTCTTTTTGCAAAACAAGACAAGCCCTGATTCTCTACAAGAGAATTTCTTTACCCAAGGACATGTTACACTGGTGGTGTGGAGGTCATTTTAAGTGGTTCATCAACCCAATATATAATAACTTTGAATTGCAGAGTGTGAAAGTTATGCCCTTTCTAATTTGTTTCCTAATCTTTCTGATTGTATTGAGGAGTATTTATCGTGGTGGTAATGTTCTCCACACCTCCCTCACTCAAGCTAGAGTCTGTCTTTAACAGACAGAAAGTAGGCCTCAGGCTCACATTTTTTGGCAGAAGACTATTTAGTTAGAATTTAACAACATGCTATTGTTCTCATTGTATTTATTTTCTACAGTTATATTCCATTTTTGGCAAATGATTCTGGTAGGGATTTAGAATGGAAATATAAAGTTTCCTTTTAAAATATATTTATTTTTAGAAAAACAGTCAGTAGTGGTGCAGATGGCACTTGAATATAACAAAAGTCATGCTGACGATCCTCCTCCAGTTGGGGCTTGGGAAACCTAAATCCAAGTCTACTTGGCCTCTCAACAGCTCTGCTCCCCCTTAATCACCCCCTTACCTAGAGGCCTCCACTGCCTTCTCTTCACTCCCTGGAGTCCTCTTTCTTTTTTTTTTTTGAGACGGAGTCTTGCTCTGTCGACGGGGCTGGAGTGCAGTGGCCGGATCTCAGCTCACTGCAAGCTCCGCCTCCCGGGTTTATGCCATTCTCCTGCCTCAGCCTCCGGAGTAGCTGGGACTACAGGCGCCCGCCACCTCGCCCGGCTATTTTTTTGTATTTTTGGTAGAGACGGGGTTTCACCGTGTTAGCCAGGATGGTCTCGATCTCCTGACCTCGTGATCCGCCCGTCTCGGCCTCCCAAAGTGCTGGGATTACAGGCTTGAGCCACCGCGCCCGGCGGAGTCCTCTTTCTTTTCTGGCCCCACTGCGGGCCATGTCTATACTGACCTAGTCTTGGAGCTCCCCACCTTTTTTTTTTTTTTTTCTGTTTTTCTTTTTTTTTTTTGAGATGGAGTCTCACTCTCTCTCTCTCTCTCTCTCTCTTTTTTGAAACAGAGTCTCGCTCTTTTTGCCCAGGCTGGAGTGCAATGGCGCGATCTCGGCTCACTGCAACCTCCGCCTCCCGGATTCAAGCGATTCTCCTGCCTCAGCCTTCCGAGTAGCTGGGATTACAGGCATGTGCCACCACCCTGGCTAATTTTGTATTTTTAGTAGAGACGGGGTTTCTCCATGTTGGTCAGGCTGGTCTTGAACTCCTGACCTCAGATGATCCACCTGCCTCAGCCTCCCAAAGTGCTGGGATTACAGGCGTGAGCCACCGTGCCCGGCGGAGCCTCACTGTCTTGCCCAGGCTGGAATACAATGGTATAGACATGGCTTATAGTTGAGGCAGCCTCAACCTCCTGGAGTTCCCTTTTCTAAAAAATTTTATGCTGGGGTGTTAATGGGTGCTACCTGTTCCTAGTCATGATAGGCTCATTTTAATAATGACCTTGGGGAGAGGATTTCTTAACACAAGAGAGATAGTGGTAAGAGCAAATGAGTTCTGTGCTCAGATAGATCACAGTCTACCTCCTGCTTTAACCAAATACTAGCTGTGACCTTGGGCAAGTTGATGAACCCAAAAGAGGAAGATTAGCATTCCAGGAGATTGGGGATCTCTATTAGAAGAGCGATGGACTGTGGCAGGATGAGCCAATGCCACCCCACAAATGATACCAAATGGGTCAGCTCTTCCCAGAATCTTTCAGAAGACTCCATTGTTCCATCTTTCATTGTCCTTCTAACCTGCAGGGAAGAAGACAGCTTTGTGAGGACACAGGCAGAGCCCTTAGAAAGTCTTCCCTGCATAATAGCATTATTTTTAATAGCCCACACTGAAATGACCCACATGTCCATCAGTGGGAGGGTGGATAAATAAGAGGTACCTGTATGAGGCTCTTCTTGCATCGTGGTAAAGAACTACCCAAGACTGAGTAATTTATAAAGAAAAAAGATTTCACTGGCTAATGGTTCTGCAGGCTGTACAGGAAGCATGGTGTGGGCATCTGCTCTGCTTCTGGGGAGACCTCAGGGAGCTTTTATTCATGGTGTAAGGTGAAACAGGAGCACGCACATCACATGGTGAAAACAGGAGCAAGACAGAGTGGAGGAGGAGGTACCACACTTTACGACAACCAGGTCTTGAGAGAACTCACTAAGGCGAGGACAGCACCAAGCCATAAGGGATCCACCCATATGACCTAAACACCTCCCACCAGGCCCCGCCTCCAACATGGGGATTACAATTCATGAGATTTGGCAGGGACATAGAGTCAAGCCATATCAGTACCCTAGTTTAGCAATGGAATACTATATAGCAATGAGGGTGAAGAACTACAACTGCAAGAAACAGGATTTGTGAAATTCACCAGCATAATGTTGAGTGCAAGCCGGACACAAATGAATTCTCACTGTGTGATTCCTCTTAAGTACAGCATAAAACAGGCTGACAAATCAGTGCTGTTAGAAGTCAGGATAGCACTTGCCTTGGGTGGGAAGGTAGTGCCTGGAAGAGGCCATGGTGGACTTCTGGAAACTACTCATACTCTATTTCTTGACCTGGGAGCTTGTTTCACAAGGGTGTTCACTTTGTGAAAGTTCATTGAGCTGAACACGTGTGATATATATACTTTTCTCGATGTCAGTTATTCTTCATTCGAAAGTCTTAAAGAATGTTATTATTATAAAAAATAAGCCCTTCTCACCATATGTGGCCACAGCTCCTTTTGGTGACAGCAAAATGGGGAAGGATTATCTTCTCAAGTCATAAAAGGGAGAGGAAAATGGATTGGGAAAAAGTGGAGGATGGTGAAGAGCAGGGCAGAGAGGAGACAGCTGAGGGGCCCTCCTGGTTTGGGACTTGCTCTTAGGAGGGACTTCCCTCATGACTTGGGCAGACAGCAAGGTCTGGGGGTCCCAGTGAGATGGAAGTGTGACTGTTTTTCGTGGAACTGGTGCCTGCCATGGTTCCTCCTCATCTTCCTCCTCATTCCTCCAATCCCACTTTCTCAGGGAGGATTGAGATCCAGGTACACCAGCCAGGAATTTAAAGGTCAGTGAGGCAGAGTCCAAATACCAGAAGCTCAAGTGAAATTGCTGTGGCAGAGTGGAGTTGGCCCACACTGGATTTCCAGGGAGTCTCAGGGGTAATTCTTCCTACGAGATTTGAAAGAATATTCCTGGCTGCTCTAAGCATCTGCTTTGTTAGTTATTTTTGCTGTTGTCTCTGTGGTCTGGCAGTGCTGAGAGGCCTGAGGGCTCCCACAAAGAAGGCAAGGGTGTGCGGATTGGGGAAGGAATTGGGGGCCCGTTGGGCCAGGCTGGTCTTGGAGGGAAAGATGTTTGGGTCCCAGGAGGCAAGGAGTGAAAGAGCTGAGGCCGGGAGGGGAGCAGGACTGTGGGGCCTAGGGTAGGGCGGGGAAGAGCAGGGTGGAGGCCCCCCTGTCGGGTTGGCTGGCCTGAAGGATGTTGTATTTCTGTCCCCAGGTGCTTTTGTTTAAAAACAATTTTTTAAAAATTATGAAGCATACACTGCCCCCAATACACATGCCTTGCAGCCAAGCCTGTACCTCTTTCATTTGTCAGATGGCTTTAGAACCCCTTGCCTGCCTTCCACTTTAAAGAACTCAAACAGATGGACAAGTCAAGGCCCCGCCACTCCCTTCCTCTCTCTCAGAGCTGGCTGCTCTCCAGAACCCCGTGCTCAGCCTTTCAGGACATGTTTTTAAATGCTTTATGCATCCTCCACTGGCATCTCCGGTGGGTGTTTCCATAACCAGAGAGTCCTTTGTGCTGCAGGAGTGATGATGTGGGCACACAGGCAGAAGCAGGAGCTTCTGGGAAGGAGGGGTTGCTCAGGACCAGGCTGCTCTTGGAGGCATCAAGTGCCTGGGGAAACAAGGAGGAAGCACACAGGTCATGAGGGCTGAGAACAGCTGTGGGTGATGGCTCTGCAAGCACGGACATTCCCAAGGAAATGGGTGAGCCCTGTGGTGTGGTCCCTCCTGGTGACCCCATGAACCATCAGAAAAACTGCAAAGAAAGTGAAGTGCCTGGCGTGATGGATTTCTCAGGGAAGCCAGTGAAGACTCTGTAGTGTGCCTATGCTGGCGGCTGTGGGGGGCACAGGGAGTGCAGGAGCATGGCTGGCTGCTGATTACCCTTAAAATGCTGCTCTTAGCACAGGAATGTGTGCACCTGGGGCCCTCTCCCTCCTTTTCTGCTTGTCTACAATGCTGGGTCTGAAATGTAGAGGGTAGGGACTCATACTTGTCTGGAATAATTTGATAATTACCTAATGATTCCATTCATTGATCCAACAACGCTCATCCAATGCTATATCAGGCACTAGGGAGTGCACAGAGATGACCAGGATGATGTTCCTGCCTCCTCTCCTTTGGGGAGACAGGCCTGTCTGTGGGAGAGAGGTCCAGGCTAGCATGGAGGGACCACAGAAGTGTGATAGGCTCCCATGGATGGGATGGGAAGAACTTCCCAAAGGAGAGGGACTGTGAGAGGGGAGGATGTCTCTGAGTACAAAGGAGTTTGAAGCTGAGAGTCAGTAGGAGCGAGGGCAGGAGGGGATGAAATATACCTGGAGGAGGGAGCAGGGAGGGATGAACTGGAAGGGGAGTGAGGCCTCATTGCACACTTGGGGCTTGGCTATCATTCCAAGAAATGTGGATGTTACCTGTGAGTATTTCTGAAGTGATGTGATTCAATCAATTGTTCTCCCCAAATTCTTATGTTGAAGCCCTAAATCCCCATGTGATGGTATTTGGAGATGGAGCCTTTGGGAGGTACTTAGGTTTAGATAAGTTCTCAAGGATGGAGCCTGCATGATGGGATCAGTGGCTTAATAAGAAAAAACAGTAGACAGCTTGGTCTCTCTCCCCATCACATGAGGCCACAGTCTGTCTGCAAGCCAGGAAGAGAGTCCTCACCAGGACTTGACCATGCTAACACCCTGATCTTGGATTTCCAAGAACTGCGAGAAAATAAATTTCTGTTGCTTAAGCCACCCAGTTGTTTCTGGAGGGAGTCAAGTGAAGATACTGTTGTAATCTTGTAAGTGAGTTGCATGAGGGACTAGTTAGGGAGAACGTTGGGGATTATCCAGAGCAGCCACTGCTTTGCATGTTTACCAAGCGCTCCTTACATACCAGGCGCAGTGCAGAGTTCTTTACTCGAGGCTTCTTATTCGCTTTTCCCTAGAAGGGATTGCTGTTCTGGCCATTTTACAGATGAGGAAACGGAGGCTTAGAGAGGTGTAGTAAACTGTGTGAGGGACCAGATGGGTAAGTGGCCCAACCAGGACTGGAAGGCAGGTCTGGCTCCACATCCTGCTCTAACTACTCTGCCATTCTAATATGTGCTGAATTCAGACCTCCCAAGATTCCAGCTCTCCCTGAGGAAGGAACATTCCCCAGTCTCCTAAAGGGTCAACAAAATCACATATGCCTGCCACTAGGGATCTGCATGAAGTATGTTCCCTCAAATCACAGCACCCTTTGTCATCACTGCAGGAAAATGTGACCTGTGTGTCCAGGACAAAGTGGGAGACTGAGGCAGGGCTGGGGCTGGCTGGGGGAAGGGTGGCAGGGTGGGCGCTCTGTGAGGGCTCCTGGCTGACTCGGAAGGGAGGTGCCTGGGCGTAGGGAACCACAGACAGGTGCACTTCATTTTGAAAGGCACTGTGACCAGGTGAGAGGGGGCAGGAAAGGAGGTGTCAGCCCACACTCAGGAGAGCCTCCAAGGCCAGAAGCCAGCAGAGAAAGGACTTCATGATGGTGATGGCCGACTGCCTATCATTTGACCAGAATGTCTTTGAGCCCCTACTCTTAGGGACCTCTTTGGGCTTCCTCATGGCAGAGTATATGGGGGTGACTGCCGCCTCAGCAGCCTGAGGGATCCATGAAACCCATTAATGGGAACTCCTGGATCTTACTACCTTGTTAGCCTCCTCCTGCTTGAGCACAGAGTCTTAGCAATGCTTTTAGAGTTCCTGCTTCCCGCATGGATTTCTGGACATTTTAGTAGTGTCTGATGTGGTCCTAGGCCTCTGTTGCTTCAAACTAAGGATCTCTCCCCACCTCCCACTGACTCCTAGTTTGCCCCTAGGAGTTGGAATCCTAATTAAATGCATGATTAAAATGTTTTCTCCTGAAGTTCTTAAGTTCCATGTATAACAGGTGATACAATGATGTTTGGACATGTCACATAACACAACGAATGAGAAGTGTATAGATCTGAGTGTTGTCCCCACTGGGACCCCTGACATGGAGTAAGAAAGGGAGAAAGAAGGGTGGGGCACCTGCCATAAAGGCAAGTCTCTTCTGGGCGTCTTAGGCATCTTGCCTGATGTAGTCCAACTCTTGAGGTAGGTAGATATTCATAGCCTCATTTTGTAGATAAGGAAACTAAGGCAAAGTTTGCACAACTGGAAGGCAGCAGACCTGGCCAAAGTCACTGACTTCCTGGTTTGGAAGTCCCTTCTATAATGCCCTTTTGTCCCTCTTTTCCCCCCACCTTCCCATGTTGTGAAGAAGGAAGTACTGCCAGGAATATGGTCACATGATTTATAGGCTGGGATTGGCATCTGGGGAGCTGGGTTGTCTACCAGGAGACCTTAGTTCTTGTTGCAACTCTACACATCCCCCTGGGCCTCAGGTCTGTCATCTGTCAAATGGGAAGGTTGCTCTGCTCATCTCCAAGGTCCTTCCAGCAGTGACAACAAGACATCCAAGGCCCATGGAAGGTGCAAGGACAAAGCAGCTTGCTTGATCCATTCCTCCTTGGGGCTATGAGGCCTGATTTGCCATCTCCAAATCATTTGGATTTGCCAAATCCAAATATAGATGGGTGAGCCTATACCATAGGCAGGTGCCCTTCTCACCCTGGAGTACCATGTGCTGTGCCTGAGCCTGGGAGAGAGGGCGATACTGGAGGGTCTTCTGGAGTGGGCCTAGGCTGCTTCCCTAGAAAGAGTAATCAGCAGTGGTGGCTGGAGAGTCTGGGGCTGGTAAAGGGGTCTGCCTTCAGGTGTTTTCACCTTGTTCTTTGATAAAGGGGACATATTTTCTTCTTTTTATCCTTTATGTAGCCAGTTTCCTTAGTAGAAAGTAAACAAGCAGACAACAATTAGACAAATAGATATGGTATGGTTCTGATTAGCCAAAGCAGGACAAACCGAAATTCTAAGGACACTAGGCAGTCACTGACCAGCTGAGGGACCATAGACATGTCATTTTACCTCTATAGGTCTCAGCTTCCTCCTTTGTTCAGGATGTGTCTGGTCTGGGTGATGGGAGGCCTGGCATTCCTTGGCTTCATGAATGAAATGGTGAAGTTGAGTAGCAGCAGGGCTGACTTCCTGGGCATGCGACCAGGACAGTCACACAGGGCCTCATGCTTGGAAGGGTCCCATGCTTGGTCTAATGCTTTGCTGCCACCACCTTGAAATGCATAATATTTTTTGAGCAAAGGGCCTCACATTTTAATTTTGCACCGGTCCCTGCAAGTTATGTAGCCGGTCCTGGGAAGTAGTACCCACTCTCTGCTCTTAGACACTGGAGGCTGAGTGAATGCCAGGGCTGCCCCTGGCCAAGTTGTAAGGTAGAGACACTTGTCCCTGGCTCTTCATCTGGCCTGTCTGAGTCCTCACCCATCATCCATCATCTCTTGGAGCTAAGGCCTCCGCAGACACTGGGTGCTTCTCCAGAGTGTGCCACCATGTCTCCTAGGTGTGCCTGCCTCTGGCCCCACACCATGCAGCACCAAGACTTTCCCAATTCTTTGTAGTGAATTGGGTAGTACCTCTGCGCTTGTCCATGCTAGGGGCTTAGCGAACATTTATTCACTAAGGTGATCGACTAAATATGTGACCGAATAATAATACGTGATGGAAGCAGCTTGACAAAGTGTTCAGTGCCAAGGGTACTGGCCTAGGATTCCAGTCTGGGCTCTGATCACCTCACTTCCCTGGACCTCCTTTTCCCATGAAGTAAAAGAGGTGCTTGGTGAGATGGTTGGAGGTCTCCCCCAGCGCTCGCTCTCAGACACACCTTGCTGGTGCCTCTGAAGTGACGTCGCCAGGTTCATCTCAGCTGACACGTAAGCCCTGGGTAAGATGTCTCAACTGATCAAGTGGACCAGAGGCCACATATGTTCTCCCTGATAGACCTCTGAGGACCCACCCTTCAGAGGGGGAGCAGGGATATGGTGTAGGGGCTGAGAAGGTGGATTAGGGAGGAGATAAAAGTGGTGTAGGGATGGGAGCAAGTTTCTAAATTCCATTTGAAGTCAATTTGCAAAAGCAGAGACTTGAGCACTCCTTGGACCCAGAGAAACACCTAGACTGTGAGAGACACTGAAAGTCTATCTAGAATTCCACATTTACAGTGGAGCCCAAAGGAACCAGCGAGGCTCCTGGCCCCTGCCCTTGGGGACTGGCAGCTGAGTGGATGCCCTCCCATGGCACTGAGCCGGCTGGGAGGACACGAGTTTGACAGGCTCTTTTGTCTGCAATATGTATCACTTTGCTGTTGAGGCTTTCAAGTGAAGTCGTAGAGCAGTTCCTGGCAATACCATTTCCTTTATTCCAAAGGGATATTTATAGAAATTCTTGCCTTAATTGTATTGGCAATATCTCCTCACAGGAGGGCCTTCATCTCGGCTCACCCCCGGGGGAGCTCTCCATTCCCTTAGTTGTCTTGCTTGTGAAAAAGCAATTTTAATCTCCCAAACAGCCATCTTCCTTGACCTCTAGGGGAAAAGAAATCTATTTCCTAGTAGGTTTTGACTGAGCAAGGGCTAAACTGGGGGAAGCAGACTTGTTTTTCAATTTCCTCTGAGTGAGGTCTCTGTGTGTTTGAATGTCGAAGTTGAGGTATCATAAGGAGGAGTGCACTATCTGTCCACCAGGACACCCCCAGAAGGCGCTGCCGTGGTGGATTCACCATCACCTAAGGTGGGGACTCTGCCTTGTGGGCTTGGTCATACATCCTCTCACCGTCTCCCACACAGTCCACTCAGGCTGACAGTCTGCGAGAGACCAACTCCAGGCCCCAGTGTCAATATGCTGACTGAAAATAAGGAATTGTAACCACAGGATGGACTGCACATGCATGGTATTCTCTTTCTGGGGTATGCTGGAAGGCAGATGAGAATAAAAATATCTGTTGATGAAGATGAGCAAGAATAGGGGGGTTAGTTACAGAATGTGGGTTGCATTTAATGGCACCAGATCCAACAGCCCTACACAGTCATCTCCTCCAGAAGGAAGAGTCCTGCCAGGTGGAATGAAGCTTGTGAGGTCCTGACCATGCTTCTTCCCCCAGGACAGCACCTGGGTGAGCACTACTAGACAGTCTCTCTGGGGCTTCCGTGGCTGGCCAACTTCCTTCTGATAGACACAGTTCTTTTCAAGCTATGTCCATCCTGTCGGATCTTGTTTGAATGGGAACCAGGCTTCCTAAGCTCTCTGTTGTGCATCATTCTCTGAAAAGCGGACTCTGAGGCAGATTTGTGTGTGGAAGTTTGACTAGGGCATGCCCTTGGGATCAACATTGGGAAGAGAGAGAAGTTGAGCCGTGATGCAAATGTGACAAAGGTCTCAGCAAATCCCACTGGGGGTCTGGAGCTAGGATGATCCCTCAGAGTTTTGCTGTATGAAAACCAGGGGTCCGGGCCTTGCTCCCTGCATCTACGCGTCTATGTGGACTGTCTATGGGAAGGGGTTATCTATTGGAAGGGGACATATCTTTGGGTGAGATAGCTCTCTGTAACTGAGAGCAAGTTGAAAGAGAGCAAGATGAAAACTCATCTGAGCCATCAGCTGCCAACGCCACAGATGGGAAATCAACACCTCAGTCCCACAACTCATGCTGTTCAGTCCACACAGTGACTTGTAGATATGAGCCTTGCTTCCAGAGTCTGAGATGATGACAACGGCTGGGCCCAGACAACCCCAGCCAGATCAGTGCAGCAGCAGGGGAAATGACAGTCAAAGTGACTGCATGGGATTGTATTCATTTGAAACCTCATTATTAGTTCTTGTTGCCTCAGGGAACCTCAGGAATGATAAACCCATTTGGTGGGGATGAACATATGGCCATCACATCCAGTGTTGTGGTTGGAATCTGGGTCATTGTCGCCCTAGGTCTGCACCTCCTTTCCAGGGTGTGCAGAAGGACCACTGTCCCTGACCCCTAACTCGTCCATTCCTCTGTGCTTTTCCACTTGCCATTCCCTCTGCCCAGAATGCTCTCTGCCTCACCTTTCCTTCTCCCTCCTCTTGCTGATAAACTTCTATCCATCTTTCAGCATCCAGTATGAATGTCACCTTCTCTTGGGAACGTCCCCTGGCCAACCTCTCCCTGCTGCCCAGCAGAATTGGCCTCACCCTCTCTGGCTCCCCAGGCACCCATTAGACCAGCCTCAGGCAGCGCTCTCCATACCATGGGTCTGCTGGTCTGTCTTCCTCATGCTGAGCAATTTAAGGTCAGGAACTGAATCCCACCCCTGTTGGTATCTCTGAGTACAAGGTAAAGCAGACTCTGTGGATGAACTGAATGGATGCAGGAGGAAACTTTGAAGACTTTTGAGTCAAGGAATAAAGGAGAGAAGTCAGGCTGCCGAGGAGGCATGGTGGATTGAATCGGAAGGAGATCATGCTGCTCAAGCCCAGCAAAGAAACTATTCCCTCTTCTCCACCTGGGCTGCCTATTTAAAGCCATCTGTGAAGATGTCCTCTCCTGATTCCACTGGCCATACTGGCCTCTTCTCTCTACCATACTGCAGCTGCAAATAACAGCCGTCGGTGTCCAGTCAAAATGTGTTGAATAAATGAATGAATCCAGAATTCAGGTCATAAAGGTCAGGGTGTGGCCCCAGGAGGAAAAGGGGTGAAAAATATTTTGGAAGCAGAAATGACAGGCCTAGATGACAGGCCTTAGTAGCTGGAGAAGTAGCGTGGTGGCATATCACAGGTGAAGGCAGGTTGGAAGTCCAGAAGAAAGAACCAGTTTCAGGTTGGGACCTAGAATGTGGTCAGCTCGAATGGCCCATATACTGGATTGAATGTTGAAGTCAACAAAGCAGGACTGTGGTTAGGGGAATATATGAAAATAATGTTGGAGAACAGACAGGGATCAGGTCACATGGACCAGGTGAGACCACAGGCTCAATTTGTGATGCTTCACTCTAGGTACAAATGCTAAAAGCAATGTTTGAACATCTTTTAAATGAGATGTGCTTCTAATCAGAAATGACACGCAATTGTGGGTGGGCCTGCTAAGACTGCTGTGGCCCCTCAGTGGCTGTCACATGTCTGTCATTGGTGCGATGTGACTGGGGGCTCCAAGTGCCTATGGGGAGCCTTCTCCGCCGGCTCCCATTTAGCAATGTCCTCTAGGTGGCGACAGAGACTCATTTGCCTCCCCTGCAGCGCGCCTGCTTTTTTGAGATACAAAATTAGCCTCACAATATTCCAGCTCTATAAAAATAGATTCCTCTTTGAAAAAAAAAAAAATCCCATAAAACTTCGTTATATAAAACAGTGGAAATCTTAGCAAAGATATCGCCGAAGAGTGGAGAAGCCATTTAGGATAAATATACAAACAAAAGATCTAATTATCTCTTTTGTCTAAGCAGGCACTATGCAGCCTGACTTTCCCTTTAAGAACTCATGACTCAATGGGTTCTGTTAGTTTCTCTTTCAGAGATCTGTCAGTCTGTCTCAGCTTTTCTCCTGTGGTTTCGTGGAGTTTATTTCTGCCTTTTCCTGAGGTTTGAAGGACACTGGACCATTTATCTCTTTCCTCCTACCTAGATTTCCACACAAAACAGAGGCAAAGCCTTGCTCTGCAGGTTGCTTTATCAACCATTGGAAGATGGACAGAGGTTTTTTAAGCTGCCTGAACAGAAGCAGACAATTTTACTTTGTTTTTTCCCCTGTGCTATCCAGATAGCAGCAGCCGCCCTGTAGGTGGCCACCCCCAGGGACCACAGACTAATTCTAACTTGAATGGCTCCCTGGGGCCATAGGCGTTTTTTGCCTCCCAGCTGTGGAACCTCAGGCAAGCCTTTGAACCTCCCTGATATCAGCTTTCTCATCGTAAACTAAGGATTAGCATAACACCTCCCTCTTGAAGTTATTTTAAGACTGGATAGGGAGAGGACAAGGGAGACATGAAAATTGCAAATCACTTTACATATGTTGCACATCAATAGATCTCTTTTAAAAAGATGCCGCTCTTGAAGAAAAAGTTGATTAATTTTTAAAAGCATGCTAGCTTTGGAGGGTTCTTGTGGCAAATGTGACATTTGAGGAAGATCCATCTTTGCCTACTGAGTGTGGAGGGGCATGCTCTAGCCCTTCCTATGGAGTCAGGAAGCACCCCCAGCGGCCATTCTGTGAAGAAGCCAATGCGGTGCCCTGAGTGTCTTGTGCCCAGGATTATATGCCAACAGCTGCTTCACTGGGAGGAGGCCATTATGAAATCAGTGGTTTCCTGAAGCTGGTTGTGTCCATAATTAAAGAATGTGAAAACTCTGTAGTTGATTTTCCACTTCTGTCTCTGGTGGAAAGCAGGCTATTAATCGTCTCATTACACTGGGGTGGTGATGGTCAGCCTAGAGTCCAGAGTGGCTGAGGCTGGAGTCTACATGGCTTTGTGCTGGTCACTACCTCAGCAGGGAGAGAACTTTTCACTGCTGTGAGCTGCTGGGGTCTGCCACACAGCATGGCGGTCCAAAGTGCTGGGATTACAGGTGTGAGGCACTGTCCCTGGCCAAAAAAAAAAAAGTTTTTTAAGGTAGTGCAATGATTGCAAAGGCCACACCGTAAGTGGATGTATAGTTATAACTTTTGACAAGCACTGCAAAATCTTCTTCCATATCTCACCCCTCTATCTCTCTATCTCATCACTTGTATTAACTGGGGCTGATATAGATAATACAAGTGGAAGCTGCTTTTTTTTTTTTTTAAAGATTTACTTATTGAATAGTTATATGTACAGTCTAAAAGCCAATTTGCTGAATGTTCTATTAGTATTTCATTCTATCAAGAAAAGAAAGAAGAGAACTGCCTGAAGTTCCTTTTGGTATGTAGCCTGAGATTCATTTGTTACCATTATGAGTTGGTGACTGATATAAGAAAGAAATAAAATTCTCTTCCTCCCATTAAGTGATATGCTTAGAGAACCTATAAACCCATTTAACTATATATAAATAGCAATCAGGCAGAAGACAGGATTCGAGAAAAGAATCCTTTTGTAATAGTGATGAAACAAATAAAATACCCCCCAATTAAATTTGTCTGCTGAAGGCTACAACTCTCTGAGGAATGGTATTGAGTTTCTCAGCATCACCAGAAGTATTGTTTTCTCTGGAAATTTGAAAGTGCAGGTGCAATAGCACATTACTACTTTTTTAATTTTTTTTGAGACAAAGTTTTGCTCTTGTTGCTCAGGTTGGAGTGCAATGGCCTCAGCTCACTTCAACCTCCGCCTTCTGAGTTAAAGCGATTCTCCTGCCTCAGCCTCCCAAGTAGCTGGAATTATAGGTGCCTGACACCATGCCAGGCTAATTTTTTGTATTTTTAGTAGAGATGGAGTTTCACCATGTTGGCCAGGCTGGTCACGAACTCCTGACCTCAGTTGATCTGCCTACCTCAGTCTCCCAAAGTGCTGGGATTACAGGTGTGAGTCACTGTGCCTGGTCCACATTACTATATTTTAATGAAATTTTACTATACTCATCCTAAAACTCCACATCCATGTTGCTTTTGTGTAAAAAAAAAAAAGTGTAGAAATGGCAACAAATGGGGGCTGGCTCTTACAGGACAGGGCAAGACGACACAGTGGTCAGCTCTTATGAAAAACATATTAAAATGCTCTTTTAAGCTACGCAAAGAAAGGAGACACAAAAAAAAGCCGTAAGCAATGGAAGGGTCTACTGTTTGAACATCCATACTTGGGAAGATTCAATATCATGAAGATGTCAAGTCTCCCTAAATTAGTCCAGAAGTTTTCAGGCATGTCAACTGAATCTAAAGTTCACATGGACAAACAAACAAGCATATTCTTGGAGAGAAAAATTGTCAGGAAAAAAAAGAGTACTGAGGAGGGAAACATCCTAGCAGGTACTGAAACATATCATAAATCTACAGTAATTAGAATAATGTGGTACAAATGCATGATTAAATCAATAATACAGACTAGAAAGTCAAACCAAATACATACAGGAATTTAGTATATGATATAAGCTATATCCTTAGGGAAAATGCGGACTATTCATTTAATGATGTTGAGACAAGTGGATCATCTTATTTAAAAAAAGCTGGATCTCGCTTCTTACCCAAAATAAATTTTAGATAGATTAAATATATAAACATGAAAATGAAATCATACAAGTAGTATGTAAAAATGGGAGATTTAACTAATAATATCAGAATGAGGAAGCCTTTTCTAAGAAACCACATCCACACACAAATTGGTAAATTCTACAAAACAGAAACAACAAAAAATTGTGTATTAAAAGTAACACTAAATCAAAATGGAAAGATAAAAGGCAAACACAAAACTGACAAGGATGCTTGCAACTTGTATAACTGATAAAGGGCTATTTTCCTGAATATATTTCTCTATTCTATAATTACTTTCTTTAATATATTTTAAAAACTTCTGTAAGTATGAAATAGGCAAATGATAAGAACAGTTATCAGAAAATGAAATACAAATGATTCAAACATGAAAAGATGCTCGAGCTCAGTCTACAATAATAGACAGACCCTTAAAAGTATAATGAAATACCTTTTATAAAAAAACCTATCTGATTAGCAAAGACCAGCAAGCTGGAAAAACAGAGGGTTTTTTCAAAGATCAAGCTTGTGAGCCAAACTAAAGGATTCTGTGCTTTCAAGAATTACATTGTTTAGAGTTTGGACTTTTTGAAAAAACGTACATGCTTTGAAATAAATTGGCCTTTTAAAAAAGACTTTTCAACAATGCTGAAAGTAGTGACCAAAAGCATGACCAAGAGATAAGATATTATCTAATCTCAAACCATCTCCCTACAAGCTATTTATCAATTACAAAGTGAAAAATACTAACTGCACAGTGGTGAATCCAGGTAGCCACCATCCTGTAAGGAAACCCAAACCAGTCACCTGGGGAAGGACTGGGGTTCTCGGCCGCACACAACACTCATTGCTGTCCTGTGGGTAAAGGAGCCTTCAGACAATTCCAGCATTTAGCCTTTGAGTTTTTCAACTAAGGCCCCTGACATCATGGAGCAGAGACAAGCCATCCTTGATGTTCTCTGAACAAATTCCTGACCTCTAGAATCCACAAGCATAATAAATGGCTGTTTAATGGTGCTGAGTTTGGGGGTAATTTGTTATGTAGACAAAGTAAATGGAACAGGGAGTGTCTGTCAAATTTCTCCACCGTGATACCATTTTCCCTTTTGTAAGTAATAAGTAATTTGAGGGAAATGCATTGAGACTGTAAATATTCTGTTTCTCATCAACCTTTCACCCTTATCAAACTAGTTTTGGCAACCACTGATGATTTTCTAATTCTATCATCCCTTCTATATTTATTAGTTGGCTTTTTTTTTGTTTTTTGGGGTTTTTTTTAGACAGAGTCTCATTCTCACTGTCATCCAGGCTGGAGTGCAGTGGTGCAATCTCAGCTCACTGCAACCTCTGCCTTCCAGATTCAAGCGACTATCCTGCCTCAGCTGCCCAGTTAACTGGGATTACAGACATGCGCCACCACACATGGCTAATTTTTTGTATTTTTAGTGGAGACAGGGTTTCACCATGTTGGCCAGGGAGGTCTTGAACTCCTGACCTCAAGGGATCCGTGTGCCTCAGCCTCCCAAACTGCTGGGATTACAGGTGTGCGCCATGGCACCCCATCTAGTTGGCATTTTTCTGTCAGTGTGCTCTCAGGGATTCTTATTTTATTCAGTGAAATAGAATGCATTATTATAATTGATGCTCAAATTGTCCCAAATATAGAAGAGTCCCTTCAGTGGCCAGTGGAAGTTCCTTCAAGCTAATCCTGGGTCCTATGAATGTTTCCCATTTCTCACTAAGCATCTTCTTAGTTTCTTGTGAAATAAGATATCCTAAACTCACCTTGTGTTTTCACACCCCGGTCCTGGAATCCAAGACTTTTCTTCAAGGACCCTTGATTCGTTTTAGTGGAGAATGGTATTTAGAAACCAAGATCTAAGTGCTAGATGTGCTCACTGCTGCAGACACTTTTGGTGGACAGAGTTAGGAAATATATTTATCTATTCATCTATATATCAAAAAACATATGTTCATACTGGTACCTCTAATTCCAATCCATAACCTCAGAGAACACTCTAATTTTCCCCTTTTTCCATAATTTGTAACTCTTTCTTCTGACAGTAAGAAACATTTTCCTCAATATATTTATTCATTTGCTCAATCATAAGATACACAGAAATTAATTTCAGAATTGCTAACCCCCACTGCTGAGAAAAGCAAGCCTACTAGTAGAGTACAAAATTTATATATAGTAAAATACACAAATCTTAAATGTATAGTCTGATATGTTAAAAAATTTTTAGGTTGACAAATAATAATTGTATTTATTTCTAGGGTACGTAGGAATGTTTTGATACATATAATGTATAGTGACCAGATCAGGGTATCAGTGTATCTATCATCTCAAACATTTACATTTCTTTGTATTGGGACCATTCAATATCCTCCTTCTAGCTCTTTGAAACTAATAATATGCTTTTGTTATAGTCATCCTACAGTGGCATAGAACACTAGAACTTATAAGGAACACATGCTCACTCCTGTTAAGGCATAAAACATTTCTACCATCCAGAAAGTTTCTTTCTCCATCTATGCCCCCAGAGCCAGCCACTTTTCTGGTTTTATTTCACTATAGACAGTTTTGTCTTCTGTAGAACTTCATATAAATAGATTCATACAATATGCAGTTTTTCATAATTGGCTTCCTTGCTCAGCATAATGTCTATGAGACTCATCCATTACATAGAAGCAGATTTTCCCCATTTGTTGCTAAGTAGTATTCCATGCTGTAAATGTACCACAGTTTGTTTATCCTTTTCCCTGGATTTGAGTTGTTTCCAGTTTGACTGTTATAAATAAAGCTGCTATAAATATTCCTGTACAAGTCTTTTTGTGGATATACATTCTTATTTCTCCTGGGTAAAAACTGAGAACTATAAGTGCTGAGTCATTGGGTAGGTCCATGTTTAATGGTAGAAGAAACAAATCTTTTCAAAATTGTTTTACCATTTTACACTCCCACCAGCAATGGATGAACATTCTGGTTGTTTCACATCCTCACCAACATTTGGTGCTTTCAGTCCTTTTATTTTTAGCCATTCTAGTAGATTTAATTTTTATTTCTTTGATGACTGATGACTGAGCATTGGTCCAAGTGAAGTTTTTTAAGCATGGGCATCTCCAAGGCTTGCGTTTGGTTCTACTCTGTTCTCTCTCTTCAGCTGGATTTAGTTCAGGGAGTGGGAGTAGTGGTATGGTTCTTGAGATTTTTAGAACGAAGCTTGAAGAAATGGATCAAAAAGTTCAAGAATGTTCTTTACATTCTTAATTCAGATTTACATAAGTTTTTGTTAATAAGACAAAAATTTTGTAATTAATCATGTGCATGTAATTTACTTGGGTTTCTTCTGTTTTGTAAAGCTGATTTCAATTATAGATATTTATAAAGAAAATGAATATCTGGCATTGTTTACATGCTAACACTTTCAAAGTTTTTATGAAAATTATACAAGTAGAAAGATGAATTTTCATAAAATTTTCTTAGCAGCCTTTTTTATTTTTAGAAAGTAATACAAACTGTTCAAGGCTAGCATCAACATATTGCCAGACTGATAATTGTACTTGGTGTTTTCATACTTTTCTTTTGTGCATTCATTTAGTATGCCCGCCACATCCCTATTTGGTATTATCTGCATTTTACAGATGGAGAAATGGGAGCCTCAGAGAGGTGAAGCAATTTGCCTAAGGTCTCACAGTTGGTAGCAGATCAGGAATTAAAATGAACAGGTCTGGGTCCATGCTGATTTTATTAGGAGTTGTCTGGGTCTCCTCATGAGCCCAATGTGTTCTTTGACCTTATGAAAGCAGCTTGGTTGTTGGCTTCCTTTAAGTCGCATTATGAAACAGCCCAGGGGGCCAGACCCAGCCAGGGATACGGAAGGTCTACATTTGGTTATAAGGAGGAGTGGAGGACCCAGAACTTTCAGGAAGGGGCAGATGTCTCTGTTGGCTTTTCATGGAGAGGGACTCTTCTACAGAGCATCAGAGGAGATCAGTAATGAGAACTGGGCCTCCTTGGAGAAACAATTGCAGGGTCGGGGGCTGGAGGAGGTCTTCCTTTATTCTCAGGAATCTCTGTCAGCACGGCTAAGGTCTGGGTTGCAATGTCCCAATGATCTGAATTGATCCTCTGCTTCTGGATACAGCATTAACAGTCTTGACTGTCTCCTACCTGGTTCTGTGGTCAGATAATTTCAGTTCATTTCAAGGCAATTTCAGTTCATAGTTCTTGGCCCTTCACCTGGGTCCACATCCTGGTGGTAACACTCTTATTCAGCTTTTTCGTTCCTTTCTTCCAATTAAAAGGGACAGCTCAGGGGACACCCTCCAGCTACAATTTGCAAATTATTTGCCCAAAGCAAATTGATATTGATATGTGTCTAATAATGTACTTGTCCAGTGTAGATGTTTCTCAGACCATGGAACAACTTTGACTGGAATTATAGCACAGGAATACAAAATAATTTGTGAAGAAAAACTCTAGAAAGTATTGCAAAGAGATGCCACTATATCATTTATTAGTATAGACTTTTGTAAAATATAAATCTAAGGATAGGCTGCTTGGGTATCCATTAAAATACAGTATCATTTGGTGATATAAATTAGTCTGTACTTATAGGTATGAAATATAAGACCAGTTATGCTAAGGTACATAGGAGATTGTTGTTAAAGAGAATTTGGCTACAAACTAAGAATAAAAATGAACACACTTAAAAAATTATGTTAGAAATGAAATCTTACTCTGTACAGTAAAATCTCAGTTATGTGACAAATATATCCCTGAAAAACATAATACTTGAAAGCATTTTCCTAGACACATAAAGTCTATGGGAAGTTGGGAAATGGAAGTGTGATTTGATGCTTGTCTTTCATGTGTTGGAAGTCTGAGTAGTGTAGTGAAGCCAACAGTGATACTAACACCTCCGTTGGTAGATGCAAAAGGGCATCTCAGGGCCGGGCGCGGTGGCTCAAGCCTGTAATCCCAGCACTTTGGGAGGCCGAGACGGGCGGATCACAAGGTCAGGAGATCGAGACCATCCTGGCTAACATGGTGAAACCCCGTCTCTACTAAAAAATACAAAGAACTAGCCGGTCGAGGTGGCGGGCGCCTGTAGTCCCAGCTACTTGGGAGGCTGAGGCAGGAGAATGGCATAAACCCGGGAGGCGGAGCTTGCAGTGAGCTGAGATCCGGCCACTGCACTCCAGCCTGGGCGACAGAGCGAGACTCTGTCTCAAAAAAAAAAAAAAAAAAAAAAAAAAAAAGGGCATCTCAGGCAGTGGGAGTTACTGGTCTTAGAGACCAGATAGAAATAACCGCCGGGATGAGGTTTGGACCTAAGAAGTCTGGAGGGACAGGGTGGGGCAGTCTCAGGCCTGGGGCTTCGATGGGGAGAGAGAAGGAACAGAACTATTGTGGAAGTCAGCATTCTGGGCAGACAGGCCTGGGTACAAATAGCAGTGTGGGGACCCTAGCATAGCATGGAAGCTCTGGAGCTTGGGAGCTAGAGAAGGAAGCCAGGAAGCAGAAGCTGGGACAGGGAGGCCTGTCTCACCTCTCTCCCACTCCTTTCCTTTCTCCTCTGGAGCTGGTTGTTTAAACATCACAGGGAAATTTGCATAGCCTGGTGGGTTCTCCCTACAAGGTTTCCAGCTTACAGACTCAGTACAGACAGAAACAGCTCCATTGCTTGTCACAGAATGGGAGTTCGTATACTGGTGACTATGATTAAAAGGGAAAGAGCTTTAAAAGGAACACTGTAAGAGGGTTTGTTCTCTCCTGGGCAGTGTCGTCTCTGTGACCCCAGCGTGGGAAACATGCCATCCAAAAGGAATCACGCTTACCTACCTAGCAGGATTACAATCAATACACATCTGGCTGTTTGCTGTCCTTTCCTGTCCGGGACAAGCCTCAGAGCATCAGGAGGAGGCATTTGCCAGGGGTTGAGGACCCAGGTGGGCAGAGCCAGTGGCCATCATGGTGGACCACTGTCATCCTGGCCTATTCAGAGCACCCTCACCCCACCCACGGCTTCCACTGGGGATTTGCTCACCCTCGCCCCAACCATGCAGTACTCACGGGGTACCACATAAAGCCTATCTCCCTGCTGTCCCCCAGCCCCAAGAGATCTGGTCTGGAACTGAGATAGAGAATCTTTCCTGGGGCCAGGATTTTAAAGGGAAAGACTTTCTTAGAGCCAGAGGAGACTATTTGCAGCAGGATCTTCTCAAATATGCCCCCGTGCTATTGGTTTGGGTAAGATCTGGCAGGTCACATCAGTAGTCAGAGAGATAATGGTGTTTACACATTTTGATCTTCCTTCAGCCAGGGCTAAGGGACTACTAATACTCCTACTAAAATAAGAACCTGAATAGTAGAAAGGGAATTTTTAACTGCCGTTGGAATAGTAAAATTCAGTCAAGTTCAGAAATTAAACAGCTGAGGGAAGGCCAAGTTTGGGGAAGTGGAATACAGCGAGTTACTCTCCTCACCTGGCCTCTGAAGACACAAGATCAGAGAGTGTTAGTGGAGGCACTGGCAAAGGCCAAGAGAGAGTTAAGGAAAATATGTGGAATGTGGTTGAGTTCCTCTCTCCCTCCCTCCCTTTGGGGAAAGGAATTGAAAGTTGGCAGCAGGGAGTATATATTTTTGTACTACTTGAATTCTTTATCATGCGAGAGTGCTGGTTTTCTATAAATAAAAAGTAACGCTGTAACAGTAACATTCAGTGTGACTGAGTTGGGCTGAGATAGCCTTTCTTAAATATTGGCAAACAATGCTAGAAAGTAATTTGGCAACACGATTCAAAAGGCTTAAAACATAAATATCCCTTTACTCTGGTTTTACTTTTAGGAATTTATCATAAGGAAATCATCCTTGCAGGATTTTTCTAAATATAAAGAATTAAAAACAACTTTGGAAATATCCAACAATAGGGAAATGAAAAATCAGATCAGATACCAAAATGTGAATGTTGGTCATCTTTGCATGTGGTACAGGACCACAACCTCTAACTTAAGACTTTTTGGGTCAGATGGTGGCAGAATCCAGAATCTTTTGGAGTTCAGAAAGGTTAATGTAGACCACTGGGGCCAGGAGAAGTACCCTGTTATCAAACTCATTAATATTTCTCCCTTAAATATAGGATATTCACACTAAGTGGAATAAATGAAAGCTATAAACATTTTCCATCAGTTCAGCTCAAGTTTTGTCACCAAATTTTCCATCTTCAGAGCTCTCACATTTCCCACTTCTGTGTAGAGAGTCCCCCAGGCCAAGGCTACCTTCAAGGGGCTGGTGTCCACTGAGCACCTCGGAGGCTCGTCTGCTAGCGAGCAGGTGAGCCAGGGACTGTGGCTCTGTTCTGCAGACCTGCCTTTGAGGTTGAGGGGAGCTGTGTGATGGGGAACGAGTAGAAAACCATTTTATTTCACATTTAGCATTTTATCTGAGCAGACAGCTCTCTTAGCAGCAAACCTCTGAGGGGAGAATCTGGGCATCCATCCTAAACTCTCAACAGACCTTTGAGTTAATATTTTATCAGGGCATATGTTGGATATTTGCTCAATATAAGTTGGTGGTCTTTTCATCAGATCACTGTCTGAAAACACCAGCTCTCTTGCGCCTTCTCTTGTTTATGTAGACGTTGGCTCTAGCGTCACTGTTATAATCTCTCTTTATTGTCCTTTCTTCACTAGGTCAGACTGCCCTGCATGTGCTCCCCTGCTGCATATACACGTTGTGACTATATCTCATTTAGTCTCATTTTCACATCTGTCTTAAATGCCTAAATCCCCAACTTAACTCTTTCTCATTTAACCTCTTTATTGGTAGAATTGTTTCCAGGATAGAGTTCACTTGTGTTCTCTAGGGGAAGGTAACTTTTTGGAGCTTCCTATTTATAGTCATTAAGTTTCAAAATTTATAGCATTAGATGCTAGCTTGCAGAAAAACGGAAGGGAGGTGAATGATTTTTGCCTGGTTGAAGTGAAAATGTTTCTGTTTGGTAGAGGAGGGAACCCTAAGAGTGATGGTTTTATTGCTATGTCGGGCATTAACTAGTTTCATATCTAATTTAACAATCTCATTCCCCTGTTCTCTTTTTATCACTGACTTCCTATATATATCATTTCCTTGTGTCATCTTTTGAGACAGTTTTTTCATCCTACCTTCTCTCATTAATGAATTATGTAAATCTTTTGACACATGCTCCTTATATATTTATATGAAAGTTTCATTTTTAGCATTTTGAAATTATACTTTGACACCCCCAAATGTGACTGCGATTGAATTTCTTACCACTCCGGAGAGTCATCAAAGCTGGATTACTTTGAGTTAGAAAAATGAAGTGGTCTGGAATTCTTGCTCCTGAGTGTGGTGGTTTAAGGACCAGTTTTAGGAGTGAGAAATTCCAGGGCCAGGGAGCAGCAATATTTAAAGCTTAAGAAAATAAAATGGAGTGGATGGGATAGTGTTCCACTGTCAGTGCATATTGCATATTTATTCATTTATCCAATCAATTTAGTCACCCATCACACATTTATTGAGCATCTACTATTTGCTAGGCACTGTTCTAGAATCTAAACAATGGGTTTGGGAAGACAGAAGTGAAACTCCTGTTCTCCAGAAATCCCCAGAGTAATGTGGTGGGTAGAGGTCTAAGGGGTCAGTGATGTAAGCATGGAGGTCATGTAAGCATGCACAGAGGGTTATGAAAACAACGTGGTGTAGGGGATCATGGAAGCCTGCAGCACTTGCTCCTGACACATCCTAACAGGTGACTCCAACTGAGTCTTAATGTAGGAGTAGGATTTAGCCACATATGAAAGTGAGAAAACACCATTCTGGGCAGAAAAGCATTGAAGAAAGGATGGAAGAGAAAACAGCTTGGGATGTGTAGATGTGTACAGAGGTTCTTGTCCCCAGAGCATTAGGTGTGATCAGGAGTGGCATGTGCTCTATAAGTAGGCTTTTATATATGGTTAATTTTAGGTGTCAACTTGACAGGGCCTGGAACGCCTAGATAGCCAGTTAAACATTATTTCTGAGTGTGTTGTGAGGGTGTTTTCAGATGAGAGTAACATCTGAATTGGTGGGCTGAATAAAGCAGATCACACTTCCCAAGGTGGGTGGGCCTCATCCAACCCCTGGAGGGTCTAAGTGGAACAGATGGCAGAGGAAGGTCGCGTTCTTTCTCTTTGCCTAACTGCTGAGCTGACACATTGGGCTTCTCCTACCCTTAGACTGGGACTTACACCATCAGAGTGGCTGGTTCTCAGGTCTTTGACTAAAGTTTACACCCTTGGCTTTCCTGGGTAAGGAGGGAAGCTTGCAGATGGCAGACCATGGAACTTCTTGGTCTTCATCATCATGTGAACCAATTCCTTGTAATAAACCTCATTTGAGAATCTAGCAATCTATCCTCCCTCCTATTGGTTCTGTTTCTTTGGGGAACTCCAACTAATACAACTCGTATTCTTAATTGATGTTCTCCTCTACCTCTATCATGTGCTCTTTTTTTTTTCCTTCTATCTTGTGGACATTCCTCTCTGCCAATGGAAGGGAGGGAATGAGAACAATTCTTCTCTTTCCTAATGGCAATTAGGGAAGAGTTAGCATCTTCTTTGAGGGGAAAGAATCAGAAAACAAGCAGCAGTACATTTCCGGTTACACCTTCAAAAGGTCTCTTACACAGAAGAAGAGTTTTCAAGGATTACACGAGCACATTTCCCAGCCCCTCAGATTGGAAATAATTTTTATGACTTCTGGAAAAATAACTTGAATTTCCAGCTCAATTCTCTAGCTCCAGAAATCCCAAGGGAATCAGTTTCAATTAACATGTCTAGTTGTTTACTGAGGAGGCCAGTGAGGACTGCCGCCAAGAGGCAGTTGGCTGCAAGAACTCCGTTCCCCCAAACTTGGCTCAGTATCCAGCTGACACCCATGGACAACCAACTTTCAATGGCCCAGAACTCTGGAGGCCCCCTATATAACAGATGATGGGCTGAGGTGGTAAGGGTGAGGTGGTGTGGGGCTGAGAACTCCTGCACCTGGGCAAGTTGGGAGAAAAAACAGCCGGCTGAGATCACTCCTCAAGTGGAATGGGATGGACTGACTTCTTTGATTATAGCTAGCACCAGTGTCTGCAGACTACAGGAAGGGTGCTGCATGTCTCCCACATGTCCAGAGGGAGGTAGTGAGAGGAGGAGGGAAGCTGTGCCTCTCTGGATGGGATTTCAGCATGTTGGAGAGTACAGGTCGTCTGGGTGTCATGTACAGTCATTCTAAGTTGCCTCTTTAAGTTCTGTATCAGTTGGGAATTGAGTATGTCTATGTATTAGTTATTTATGGCTGTATAATAAATTTAGGACCTTAAAACAACAATGCACATTTATTATCTCACACAGTTATTATGAATCAAAAATTTGGGAGCAGCTTATCTGGTGGTTCTGACTCGAGGTCTTCACTGGGATTGCACTCAAGATGTTACTAGGGTTTCATTTGTCTGAAGGCTTCATGAGCCAGGGGCTCTGCTTCCAAGTGTTCATTCACAGGGCTGGCAAGTTGATGCTGGCTATTGGCAGGAGGCCTTGATTCTTGGCCATGTGGACTTTTCTGTAGGGCTGCTTGCATGTCCTCAAGACCTGGTTTCCCCTAGAGTGAGTGATCCAGGAGAAAGCAAGGCAGAACCCACCATGTCCTTTTATGACCTAGAAATCACACATTGTCGTTTTCTTAATATCCTATTGGTTACACAGATCAGTTCTATTCAATGTGTGGAAGGGCTATACAAGAGCACGAATCCTCCCGGTGGTCCCAGTGAGGATCACTGGAAGCCACCTTGGAGGTTAGCTACCAAACTCTCCTAATAACAGGCCTGAAATGACAAGTGATAAGGCTTTATTTTTCTCCTACATAAAATAAGTCTGGAGGTGGAGAGCGCCATCACAGGCACCTTTTGTCTTTCTGTGCTCTCATCCTTAGGGTTGCCTCATGCTTCCAAGATGGCCTCGGCAGCTCCTGTCCTCATGTCTCAGTTCCAATTAGCAAAGGAAGGAGGAAATGCAAAAGGGCTTCCCAGATGAATCTGCTGTTTCTTTAAGGAGCTTTCCCAAATGCCTCATTCAATATCTTATGCCTATATATTATTGGCCAGAATTTAGTTCTGTCGCCATCCTTATCTACAGGGTAGGCTGCAGAATATAGTTTTTCTTCTGGGCACATTGAAACCCTGAGTATGCCAGGCTTTTGTTGGTGAGGAAGAAAGGGAAAATGGATTTGGGGAAGGCTCCCATTCTGCTCCCATCCCTTATCTAGGTCTTAAGACATCATGAGTCCCCTCCCACTGACATCCCTCCCACCCTTAGGGTCCCTGCTACAGACTTGGAGCTCAAAAATGCTCACTCAGCTCCCTACGTTCATTCAGCTGGCTGTGGTTTGGTTGTGACCTGGCAAGGAGGTTGCCTTCTAGAATCATCTATGGTTTGGTTTCTAAGCTGTAAAACCTGGGGGTTAGAAGTTACATCATTTAATCCTCATGACATCTCCATAAGGCAGGTAGCATTATCCTCGTTCTCCAAATTAGGAAAGAGATCCACAACTGGTAAGTGTAAACCAGGGCTTGAATGTGGTCCTGTCTGGCTCCAGAATAAGTGCTGTTTCCACGACAGCACTTCCCATGGACTGGGGGGGCTATTTCAGGTGGGGTAATGGCAGTAATAAAAGGGCCATAAGAAGCTGTTGATAAAGGGTGTGGTTTGCTTGTTCAGAGTGGAGTACAATCAGCTAAGTAGACTTTTACGATAGTCTATTTTTCCAGGATGTAATATATTTATACTAGGCTGTTGCACAGATTTCCCTTGCTCCTTCTTTAAGGGAAATCCATTGGTTTGCCCTGATTGTGTTGCAGGCCCATAGAACAAGGTAGAGATTCACGTGATAGACCGAGATCAAACCCTGATGACACAGTCATGATCAGTGTGCGAGTGGATTCCAGAGGTAGCCTTGTTCTTGTCAGGGCTTCAGGGCAGAAGGAGTACTATATTATTTATCAGTCAGTCATCCATCAAGATGTGGGGTTTGCTCTGTGTGTTGTGTGCATGGAGGATGGAGGAAAATAAGAGAAGTTGTATTTCTGGAATAAACACATGAAAAATCAATGATTTTTTTTTAAAACCAAGATAAATTAGTTGATACTTGGATTGGAAATGGTTTCTGGCCTCAAGGAGCTCGTGGTGGCATCTCTCCCACCCCCTGAGTGCTTAGTGGTGGCCCAAGCTCCTTTCTGGGTGCTTCTTAGCCCCAGGGAGGTGTACATCAGCATATCCTTGGAGGGGAGCTCTTCCAATACTGTCCCCCCACAACATCTTTGTCTATTTTCACTCTTTCCTCAAAGAAGTCACCCACTCTGGAGTTTGCTTACAAAATGTTGTTTCCCAGCTGTGCATGGTCATCCTGTTGTCTGAAAACTGTGGAGGGGAAAGGGCATGGTATTCTTGAACAACATTCAGATCGATGCTTTAGAAATGTGAATTCCAACAGTGGACGCTCTAGTACCCATCCCTGGGGGCACTTACCTTGCTCTTTCAGAAGCTTCCTTGGCCTCTGAGTTTCGGCCCCGACGTTGGCACATCCAGGTGTGCGCACACCTTGCTGCCCAGCCCCTGCACCTCCTCCCAGCTAAGTGGGAAGGCCCAGCCTGGTGAGGATACTCAGTATGAAACAGAGACGGCTTTGCTGTGGTCTTAACCTCCTTTCTCCTCAGATAGCCTTGACCTATGTAAAATCTCTTCCTCATGACTTTGTGGTCAATAAAACTGCATGTACCAGCTCTGCTCCAAGGCTCACAGAGTTTTTCCTCTGGCTCCTGCATCCACGTCATGCCGAGTGGGCTACTCCCCTGGAAAGTCCTCCTGATGGCAGCTGGGCCTTCTGGTAACTTTCCCCACGCTCTCTGGCTGTCCTCACCATCCACTCCATGGCCTGCACATGACTCTTTTCCTTAATATCATTAGTTCTCTAATGTGAAATCTCAGCTGGGTTCTCTAACAGTCATCCCGGGTTCTCAGACCCGCAGTCGCAATCATGTTAACAGTTCCTAAAACTGACAACTGTGGAAACAGCTGTTGTTAGTCCATACTTGCTTACAGTGTTATAAACCACAGCCGAATGCCCACAGTGGTAATAAGAGCTGCCGTTTATAGAGAGCTGATGATGTGTCCGGCACTAGTATTTTATATGCTTTTAAACTTCAAGATAACCCTATGAAGTAGGAACTACTATTTACAGTTGGAGAGACTGAAGGTCAGGGAGGTTAAGTACACTCCTGAGTGTCACAATTAAGTGTCTGTCTGAGTGTGGGGCTCAATACTCCCCAACCACTCCCGGGGCGGCCACGCTGCATAATGTCTCCCTCCTGCAGCTGTGACCTGATGCCCTCTTCTGAGCATGCCACACCGAGAGTGGCTGTGGGTGGAGGCTGGGGGTCCAGCTAAGATCAGTCCAGGGAAAATTAATGTTAAGACTCCTCCTCACAGGATCCAGAACACCAGTCCTGACTTGAGCATCTTTTCACACTGCCATCTTTTTTCTCCCATGTTGGCTATTAGGAGAAGGAATGGCAGGGAGGAAGTCATGGCCAGGAGTTACTTGTGACTGAAGGTTGGCATATTGCTGAAGGTTTTCAACCCCCGGTATAGGCAAAATCATGGTGTGTTTGGTGGTGGAGTTGGGGAGAGGGGAAAGCAGTTTGGTTTTCTTGATTTCCTCAAGGGCAGGAGGTGATGTTTGTCTCAGCCTCAGAAACAGCCGTCATCTTTCTTGTTTTCATATCAGCCTGGCTTTGCAGCTAGCCAGTGGCTAAGGGGTTTTCTTAGGCTCTTGAGGACCTAAGAAAGAACGTTATCTGTCCAAATAAGATATGGGCCAACTGTAAGGCATTATTGCAAGAAAATCTTGCCTGTGCTTTATAATTCAATATATATGGTCATTCTAGTAGCTGTTGTTCTGTCCTAGGAGGAAGAGGAAGGTTTGTCAAACTTTCTCAAGAAGTGAATTGCAGCACAGAATTCTGTTGACCTGTGTTCAGTTCCCTCTGGAAAATTCTAGGCTGTCAAAGGCAGACAGCTTTTCCAACACAGCTGCATTATCCACAACAGCAGGACAACAATAACTCCCGCTGCCCTGGCTATTGCTTGGGGAGTTCGTGTGTGTGTGTGTGTGTGTGTGTGTGTTTCTTATTCTATTTTTCCATCTGGTGACTTTTGTTTTCTTATAAACGGTGCTGTTTAAATGCTTTCCACAAATGCAATCTTGAAAATAAACACACTAAATGGACAAGAACAAAAGAGGATCCGTTCTCTATGCTGATCACTGCTGAGAGGTTTCCTCAGCTGCAGGGAGACAGGGGATGAGCGGATGAGCGGTCGTCAGTGTGAAATGCTGCTCACGGGTGTTGTTGGGATTAGATCCAATCAGAATGGCATTAATGGTGCCCTGGACCCTGGACACACAGAAGGCTCAACAATTGGGCACCCTTGAGCTGCCAGTAGGCCTTGAAAATTTAGGAGGCTCATCTCCCAGTTGGCAAGTCAAAAAAGCCCTGGTTTCATGACTTCTGGAGTTTCCTAGTTAAGAGAATCCTATGGCTCGATTGTCACTTCATCCCGCAGAGATTTTCCTGTCAATTTATTTTCCCATGTTCTTCAACCAACCACTTCCTTATGATCACTACCTTAGTTTGGGCCCCCCAGAAGTAGATGCTGAGACAGATTTGAGCATAGGCAATTTATCTGGGAGGGGCAGATAATGCCAGTAGGGAAGGGGGAAATGGGGAAGTGATTCAGGAAGGAAGGCAGCCAACAAAGGATGCAGTTCCACCAGCTCTCATAACAGGCAGATGGAGCTTAGTTCCATGGGAAAGCTCTGGAAACCAATATCAAACACACACTTCAGAATATTACCACCCAAGGGAGAGGACAGGGTGTTTATACAGCAGCTTCCAGGTGCATTGGTGGAAGGCTGCTCCCTAGGGGTGTTAATTCTCCCCCACTTCTGGCTTTCCTTGCACGTGAGTTGAGGGGATTTCCACAGTTTTGGAAAAAGTCCCAGGCACAGGCACAGAGACACACAGTTTGAAGTTGGCTGAAGTCCACTGAAAGGTCTAAGGGATGTGTCTGGGACACTAGCAGCCTCTTTTTTCACCATACGCACAACTTCAGGCGAGCAACTCCCTGGGAGTTAGAGTGTTGGGGCCATGTCTGAAGGGTTTTCTCCCCCTAGTGTTTTCCATTTTTTTGTTTCATCACCGTCAAGTTACCACACATCAGAACTACTCCCCACACACCCCCGCCTCTATCCTCTGGGTGTGAGTTCTTGAGAATTGCAAAGAATCAATTCCTTGCCTTTATGGGGGGAAGATGCCGAGAATCACGTCTTGACGGCTCATGCATGAACAACCATAGGGACCCCTGACCCCAGCTGCCCCAGGAGGCAGCAGGACATCGGTTGTCGTGGGTGGTGATGCTCCAGCCCTGGCTTCCTTCCCCGGAGTATGCAGCCCACCAGAGACGTGGCAGATCAAGAGCGCTGTATCAGTTATGCTGCCTTTAGTGACAATAACAGAAAACCCCAACTTGAACTGGTTTAAGCAATACAGAAAATGTATTTGATTTCACCAAACAGGAAATTTGAGGTAGAGTGCCCCAGGTTAATTCGGGCCCCCAGTACTTTCTACCTCTTTGTCTTGCTATCTGCAGTGTGGCAATTTTGTTCTCTGGTATCTCTGTTGCTTGCCAGGTGGCTGCTGCAGGGTCAGTTCTCATGCACATAACACAGGCCTTCCAGACCCAGCCACTGTGGCGTGGAGGACGCCCACGCCACCCTACACAAGGAGACCATAGGGAGAGGCCAAGTGTAGATGTTCTGCCCAGTAGCCAGCTGAGATGCCAGCCGACAGCCAGAACGTGAGCGAGGACACCTCCAGGTGATGCCAGACTCTATCATCCATTACCCCCAGCCATTGAACTTTCCCAGCTGAGGGTCCAAACATAATGGGGCAGAGACAAGCCACCCCCGTGGTACCCTCTTAGAGTTACTGACCCACAGAATCCAAGAGCGTAAGAACATAGTGCTTTATGTCGTAAAGTTTTAGGGTGTTTTTAACGCAACAATAGAAACTGGAACATTGCTCCTGGTGGCATTTGCTTCGTTTCTGAGGAAAATCTGAGGGAAAGTTAAGGGGCTTTCAGTGCTCATTACCTGCCACTGTTCATGTCTTAGAGAGGGGCCCAGAAGCCCTGGGGGATAGAGAAAAAGCTGGCCCTGTGCCCGGACACTTGGCAGGGGCCAGAAAGCCTCCTTTTCATGGGTGATGTGTTCTATTATCCTGGAGGCACCAGGAGAGGGCTTTCCAAGAAAGGTTATTGGGATCAGGCCCCACATTGGAACACCCCTCAAAGGATAGTCTCAAAGGTTTCTGAAGACTCCCAAATCCCAGAATCTCATTACTTCTCCCCGAAGCCACTTGCCACGCTGCTCCAGCTACCACCGTCTCCTGTCTGAGCTACTGTAAGTGGCTTCTGAGTGATTTCCTGTGTCACCTCTGCCCCACTAGACTTCACTGTCCATGAAGTGGCCAGAGTAGTTCTTTTGCCTAAGCCAGCCGGTGTATTTGGTCTGCTCAGGACCACCCTCGAGTCACTCAGCATAGAAGGCCCCCCTGGGTCTGCACCTCCTGCCTGTCTCCGACACGTCTCTGACATGCGTGCCCTTGTCCACTTTGGTCCAGCCACAATGGCCTCCTGCTGCTCCTCAAACATGCCAAGTGTTCTCTCACCTTGGGGCCTTTGCACTGCTGTTCCCACCATCCAAAATGTTCTCCTCCCAAAAAGCTGCATGGTTTATTCCCTCACCTCCTTCAGGTTTTACACAAATGCCCCTAAATAAGCCTTCCCTGACCACCCTAAGTACACTTGCACCCTCCACTCCCACCCCTGGCTCTCTGAATCCTTTCTCTCTTTAATTTTCTCTATGGACCTTATCCATAGCTAGCATACTATGTGTTTTACTTATTTATTATGTTTGTTATCTAAATGCTCCACTGGAATTATAGCTCGATGGAAGCAGTGATTTTTGCCTCTTTTATTCAGTCTAGAACAGTGCCTGACACATAATAGGCCCTCCATTAATATATGCTAAATAAATAACATATCTGACCTCTCCTTAGCATCAGTCCTACATTTCAACTTCTGGCTGAAAAGTGCTGCCTGGAGGTCCTGCCAGCACCTCAGATCTACCCTCACACCCTAGCATCCAGGATCAGGCTTCTCAGCCTCCTCTACACACAGTGGGGCTGGTTGGCTTAGCCTGGGTTTAAATCCCAGCTCTTTGTCACTTCCCAACTAGAAACAGGCAGTAACATGCACCCCTTCATGAGGTTGCCTTTAGCATGTGATAAACGAGGAATGAAAGGACAGTACATGCTGCTCCGTGGGCATCCTGCCTGGCAGAGAACAAATGCTTAATAAATGCCAACCATTACGACTGCCATCACTAGCTACTTCTTCCCTTAAAAGAAATTCCTGTCCAGGCATGGTGGCTTACACCTGTGATCTCAGCACTTTGGGAGGCCAAGGTGGGCGGATTGCTTTAGCCCAGGAGTTCAAGACCAGCCTGGTCAACATACAGAAACCCTGCCTCTACAAAAAATACAAAAATTAGCTGGGCCTGGTGGTCCCAGCTACTGAGGAGGCTGAGGTGGGAGAATTGTTTGAGCCCAGGAGGTGGAGGTTGCAGTGAGCCAAGATCATGCCACCATATTCCAGCCTGGGTGACAGAGAGAGACCCTGTCTCAAAAAAAAAAAAAAAAAAAAAAAAAAAAAAAAAAAAAAAAAAAAAAAGAAAAGAAAAGAAAAGAAATAAAGAAAGAAATTCCTTATGCATCTTTGTTCCTGTGGTTAAGAATTGTAAAGTACTTACTTCTTGCTTTGATAAATTAATGATAACTTGACTTCTTTTTAGATTCATTCTATTTTTTACTTCACCTTGGGAGGGTTACAATGTTTGTTTAGGTCATGGGAAAATAATAGTGATGAATAGTGCTCTATAGATCAAAAAACCCAAGAGTCACAAGCACTTACTCAATGCATCCTCCACCAGAAGCCGCAGTCTCTCGCTGACAACAACAATGAAAATAACTGCCATTCATCACATGTTCAGGGCAGAGGTAGTACCAAGAGCCTTATGTATATCACCTTACTTAATTTTCACACTGCCCTTCCCCCACCCAGGAAATAGGTACTGTGGTATCATCGACATTTTTTTTAAAGAGGAATAAATGAAACTTGGGGAATTTGTTAATTTGCCCAGATCACAGAACTAGGAAGGGGGCAAAGAAGAACCTAAACCTGTGTCCTTCAGGATCCTGTGTTTGCGCTTCCCAGTTAGCTGCATTGTTTTCTTTTTTTGCACCACCAAATTCCAGCGTTCCAGTTTGGTCCCTCAGCCCCTAGGCAGCCCATGATGTGGCCCGCAGCTCTGGCCTTGCCAGGATCCTTCCCTGCTCACTGTTTATTGCCTTTGGGCCAGGCAAAGTTCCTTCCAAAATCCACCCTGCCTTCTGCTGTCCATGCCAACCCTGGCCAGGAAGCAGAAGACAAGGCCAACCTGGGCCCTGGCCTCACGCCTGCCCTATGAGGTCTACTGGGCCTCCTGCCAGCAGACCACGGTACAATGAAGAGGGGGCCTTCCTCAGGAAACCCAGGGACCATGCATCTGAACCTGACCTCTTCCCATGTGATAGAGGATAGTCTTTTTAAATAAGTAAAATAATGGTTCTCATGGAAATGTACAATGAACACATATCAAAGATTTTATTTAACTCCCTAGTTGAACGAGGGAACTGGTAAGATGTTATAACTGGTTCAAAGAAGTCAAAACAACTACAGGTTTATATGGCATAAAGAAATGTTAAAATAACTTTACATATACACTTGAAACTTGCTTTATTATTGGGCGGGACACAGAAACCAGAACGTTCTGCTGTGAGATTCAGCCACATTGTTGTATGTAGTTGAAGTTTGTTCATTCTCATTGCTGTCTCAAAATACAATGTGTGCACCCATTCTGCAATTGGCAGACACTGGGGGCAGTTTCCAATGTATGGTTCCAGCACATACCCTTTGGCCCACACAGGTGCACATTTTTGTGGGGTCCGCTTAGTCTTTAAAAGAAAAGTGGTGAGTTGTTTGGCCAAGACATTTTCTTGACCCAGGCTTAACAGATGAATCACCCTGTTTTCTCCTTTGCCATAATCAGCAATTTTTCTTTTGTACTTTTTCTCCCTTGAAGTGCACCATTCCATCTGCAGGACTCTTCAACGTTGCTGAGCAAGGCCAATGGCTGTCCTGTTATATTTTTAACATACGCAGGTGACTTATTTATATCCTGGCTCCAGACTGGCTCAGGGGTGAGGGGACGTGAGCATCAGCTGCCTGAGCTGGCCGGCGAACCTGGACGCTCAGCTGTCCAGCCAGCTGACGCTGTGACTTTCGCCGTTCAGACACTCAGTTGTGTTTTTCCACTCCGGAAACAGTGATTTCTGCTCCCTGCCCTTCTCTGTCTCTTGATGGGAAACATTGCTAGTTGGCCTCGCTGCCCCTTGCTCTGCTCCTGAAATGGATGCTAAAAGCAACTTACCTCTGAACCTGTGCTTTTCAGCTCACACCTCCACATCGTCCCTTTCTTTTCTTCTCTGCCCACATGATGGGCTGGCCCTTGGCAAGGTCTTTACTTTCACTGTGTTTTCTTTCTTTCCCCAGAGTCTCTCATCCTGTCTTTCTCAGAGGTGTTTTCATTGTTGCTGTTTCTCCTCCATCTCTCATCCCCTCAGGCCTCATGAGTCACTTCCTTGCCTGTAATTTTTTTTTTTTTTTTTTTTTTTTTTTTTTGCGGAGGGGCTGGGGAGTAGGGGGTGGGGGGGAGGGTTAGTGGCGTTACATTTCCTAAAGTGCTCCGCTCTGACTTCCCATCAGTAAGGCAGCAAGCCCAGACACCGGCATGGAGCAGGTCAGGCAAGAAGTGTATGCTGTGACTTAATAAATAAAATAGAATGGAATAGGAGAACCAACAGAAAAAAAGCAAGCAGAGCCGATGGTCCTGAGGATCAAAACAGCAGCAAAGATTGGCCTTCAGCTTTGGTGCTGAGCTTCCTCATAACAAGGGCATTCAAAGAAATAAGAGAGGCCGGGCGCAGAGGCTCATGCCTGTAATCCCAGCACTTTGGGAGGCCGAGGTGGGCGGATCATAAGGTCAGGAGATCGAGACCATCCTGGCTAACATGGTGAAACCCCGTCTCTACTAAAAATAGAAAAATTGGCCAGGCGTGGTGGCGGGCGCCTGTAGTCCCAGCTACTTGGGAGGCTGAGGCAGGAGAATGGTGTGAATCCGGGAGACGGAGCTTGCAGTGAGGGAGATCGTGTCACTGCACTTCAGTGTGGGTGACAGAGGGAGACTCCGTCTCAAAAAAAAAAAAAAAAAAAAGAAATAAGAGATTACAGTGTTGATAATAGATAAATGATAGAAAATAATTGTAACATTTTTGAAGGAGCGTCTTATTAATTTTTCGGTCTCCTAAACACGTGGGTCAGGGCCTTAAGCATAGTAGATGCTCAATAAATGCTTATTTAAAGGTTGAGTTAATAAAGTAAAATCACTTATTATTGCTGGCTAATACTGTATTGAGTACTCAACTACATAGCAAGAAATTTCTAATTTGTTTGACCTAACAACCCCAGTAGGTGGGCACTACGGTTCTCCCCGTTTTCAAACGTGGAAGCCACAGAGTAACTTCCCCAAGGTCACAGCTCTTCAGCGACCAGATTATGATGTAAACTGAAGTGCCCTGATTGGAGCCCGCCATTAGGGAATCTAAAATGAATCTAAAATGATGGAGCAAATAAGCATTTAGGGGTACTTTTATTTTACCAGACAGTAACACCAACCTGACTGGCTTTTTACTGCTGGCCCCTGGCAGGCAGCCCGGTTCAGTGAGCAGCGCTGCTAGAAACCGAGGCAGCAGGCGCACTCCCCTTCGCAGGGAGCTGCCTGGCTTCAAAGCCTGCAAACCTTTTCCCTGTCTGCCCCCTGCTGGCGGATGTGAGCACAGCAGGGCTCTCTCCCGACTCTTGCAAGAGCACCCTGGAGGAGAGAGTGAGGCTGAGTGAAGCCCTGGCTGCTGCTTGGGCTTCCGTAATTGTAGGGGAGTGGTGAATTGCCGTAACGCCAAACTGGGACCTGGGCTCTGACAGATAGGAATGTCTTAGGATGGGCTGGTTAAAATTGGTTGCTGTCCTGGCAAAGCTAGTTTGTGTAGTCACTGGATGTAGGGTGGAAACAGTGGGGCTTGGAGGAGGACGGTGGGAAATTAAAGATCATCTTTAAAAACATTGGAACACCATTCAGGGGACTCTGGGTTCTTGTCCAAGGGTCACCTACTTCAGCGGCAGGTGTCCTCTCTGAACCTGTGTCCTAATTTGTAAAAGAAGTCATTAGACTACACGACGTCTAATGGTCCTTCGATCTGAAATCTCTACCTGTAAGCTCTTTAAATGTAAGCTCTTTAAAGATTCCTCTAAGCAGGTCTCCTCGCTGGATCTCACATTCTCTCCCCAAAGCTCCTCCCCAGTCCCCATACCACATCTCCAGCCCTGCTCACCTGCATCCCCCCGTGGCCAGACAACTTGCTAACTCCAGCTGCCCACCCTGACCCCCAACCTGAGCCACCGTTGTATGAGGTCCCCAGGCCCTGTTCACTGAGAATGGGAATCTTATGGTTCAGAAAGAAACTAGGCTGTGCTTCTTGGTGTTGAGGCCAGCTTGCCTGTCACTTCCTGACAAGTCCAAACACAGGACAGAGGAGACAGCGAGAGCTATCAAGAAGAGAGGGGAAGGGAGCTGCCGGCACTTTCCATTGAGCAAATGGCTGAAGTTCCCAGAAAAACTGGAACCAAGGAACTCTGGGGAGGCACATAAAATTGTTGTGGTCCAGGAGTGGATGCCTGAGGAGCCCAGAAATTCCCAAGGGAAATGTTGTGGGGGCCGGGGTTCCTGTGCCAGCAGGGGTGGGAGGTAGAACCAGCCGTACATGGCTATTGCTATTAATGTGACCTCGTGTTCAACCCTGGTGTTTTCTAAAGAAACAAGACTTTCCAGATAATTTTTGTATTTACTTTGGAGCACCCATATATATACACATATTCAGCCTCAGCAGAGCCTAAGGCAGAGTTCCTGGGGTGAAGTACAAATTATTTTTCTTAGTTTTCAACCCATAGGAACTGACACTTTAAAAAATGCAATAAAAATAAATTATTAGAAAATGAAATGAAGACCACCGAAAGTAGTCTTTACTCCTTTCTTTCTTTCTTTCTCTTTCTTTCTTTTCTTTTTTTTCTTTCTTTCTTTCTCTCTCCCCTCCCCTCCCCTCCCCTCCCCTCCCCTCCCCTCCCTTCCCTTCCCTTCCCTTCCCTTCCCTTCCCTTCCCTTTTTTCTTTCTTTTCGACAGTCTTATTCTGTCACCCAGGCTAGAGTGCAGTGGTGTGATCTCAGCTCACTACAACCTTCGCCTCCCAGGTGCAAGCAATTCTCTTGCCTCAGCCTCCCAAGTAGCTGGGATTACAGGCACACGCCACCAGCCCATCTAATTTTTGTATTTTTAGTAGAGATGGGGCTTCACCATGTTGGCCAGGATGGTCTCGATCTCCTGACCTCACGTGATCCACCCCCGGCTTGGCTTCCCAAAGTGCTGGGATTAGAGGTGTAAGCCACCATGCCCAGCCTCTACTCTTTTTCCACGAGACAAGTCCTCTGGTGGTGTGCTTAATGATGTGGCTGTTGTCAAATTGCTGTAAACTTTCTAGACGCCGACTCCATATCTATGTTTATCTCACCAGGAACCCTCAAACAGTTTGCAGACTGGCCCCAGCCTATGGGTACACTTTGAGAAGACCTGGTCTAAGCCACTGTTACTTCTGTATTCTCTGGAGATGAAGGACATCAGTGGAGATCAAAATTTTTAACAAATAGTTTCTACAAAGAGGAGAGGAGTATTCATAGCACTTTATTTGTCAACTTTACAAATGACACAGTCACATTAAAGATACATTTTGTGTGCAGATGACCATGGCACTCTGAGGAATAATTGAGTTTCTCGGCATCACTAGGACTATTGTTTTCTTACTTTAAACTTGAACATGCTCAGGATACCAGACAGTAAAAGGTACAGGAACAATAGCACATTACAACATTTTAATAAAACTCTACTATACTCACCCTAAAAGCCCATATCCATGTTACTTTATTGAGAAAAACATGTCCAGAAATGGCCACAAACAGGGGCTGGCTCTTATGGGACAGTAGTCAGCTCATCACCTATCTTTCCTATTTTCCACTTATTTTCAGCTTTGAATTTTAATAACTGCATTTCATCTGTTTCTGTTTTGATTTCAGCTACAAGGTGAATTACATTTTTTAAATTAGAAAATAACGGTTTCACATTATGTGTAATGTTTTAGGTACATTAGCAATCTGGCTTCAAAATGATCCTCTTGTTTGGAAACACCCTGAAAATATGAAGGAAAAGACAGTCCTAACCCCCTGAATGAAGTGTGATTTTAATGGAATGATACTGGTTTTCAGTAGAAATACCAGAACTTCTACATTAAATTTAGGGATCATACTGTTATTCTAATGATGCTGCCACTGCTTGGAACAATTTCAGAATGGCTTTTTTTTTTTTTGAAATTGCCTTCAGTGGATAATTTTGAAGAGAGATGGAAATAGTGTTGGGCTGTGCATGACAGAGGCCACTGGCCTAAAAGGTTCCATGTGAGCCAATGATTTCCTAATTTCCTGTGTTCACAGAGCACTTCATGCTACTAGTGCCTGTATTAAAGTAATCAAGGACCCCAAACACCGCTAGAGACAGTGAAAGTTATGATGAAATTAAAGTGTAGTCACAGTGTAGTTACAACTACATGATGAGATTGTCTCAGAGGGTTTCTGAAGGCACACATAGTTGTGGTTCTATTCATTTACTCACTTGGGTCACAATTTGGAAAGAGTCCTTGTTGTCCTGATCAGGCTTGCTTTTTTTTTTTTTTTAAATCAAAGATGAAGTTCCTGCATGTCCCCTGGGTGTCCTTGGCATAGTTGCCCTGTATTCCTGCCCCTTCCTCTTAGGAGTTACAACCCCTAAACGCTACACCACATCACACCTCGCACTTAGCTCAACTCCGAAATCATATGTAATAAAATGCATTTCACATGTGGGTCACATGTGGATCAAGTGTGATTGTACCACGGCGAGGGATTTGCAGTACCAGTAGCAGTAGCTGCAGCATAGGAACTGAGCAGCACTAGTCCTGGGTAACTGGAGACACAGCCTTAGATAGGAGTCTTCCTCAGCATAGCGAATAGGGACACATGTTTCTTTATTGTAAAGCACCATTTATAGATACCAGCCAAGCATTAGAAGTTTAATTACAACAGAGATATAATCCAGGTACCATGTCCAGCACCCTGGGAAGACAATAATCAACCCTCCTGAAAGAATGTGAGGCCTGGTAGCTGGTGAGAACCCTTGATATACATTAATAAACTTTATCATTATAGTGATATATAATGATTATATTACATTAAATGATTACATTTAATCATTTGAGACTTATGGAAAGAATTGTAATGGAATCTTTTAGATATGTGTAAACTAACAACATAATTTTAGGATTATCCTATGTCAATTCAGGTGTAGGTAAGAGAGCCAGTGAAAAATTATGTGAAACAAGTAATTGGAAAACTTTATATATATGTTTCAAAATCTAGCTGAGACCTCCAAGGGTAACTGGGCTCCTAAATAATGCCATTTGCCGCTTGATGTTGGGGCAGCCCTGTGGTTTAGGATCTGGCTTCCATGGGTTTGTCTGTGTTATGCAGACAATCCAGTGGTCTAGAAGTTCTGGCCAATATGCCAAGTCTCTGGCACACATGCTTCAGAGGGTCCTGGTGTGAATCTAGCTTTCTTGTCCCTCCTCTGTCCCATCATGTAACCCACTCTCTTCCTCCCGCCTGCTTTCCCTGTGTGACATGCCCTCCAGGTTCTTCAGCCCACATCCTCCAGCTTCATCCAGCCATTTTCCCCACATCTGCTGCCCTGTCTAAATCATGGGATGAGACAAATCTGGAGGAGAAGTAAGGGATGATGGAGGCACAGACCACAGGTCTAGGAACTGGGGGTAGAGAGGGGAGAGCCAGTGGGAGAGGGGCCAGAGACAGGAATGGGCAAGAGTGTGAGCTGGGAACTTGGAACAGGGTCTTCCTCTCACTTTATAATCTTCCCTGTGCTTTCCAGGGTCTATGCATTTGCACCTGCACCTGCGTTTGTGGCCAGGTTCAGGGCACCTTTCCTAATCTAGCCCTCAATCACAGCAAAACACCCTCAACTGTTGGCTCCACTTTGTCTCTATAAACTGTACCTTAGTAATATGAACTGAAACAGGTTATTTAAGACCATGGATTAGCAAATAAAGAGTTTTAGCCAGATGATAAAATAATTACTTTGCAGACTTGTATCATTTTCCAAGAAACCACACAATATATATACATCACTCATAAAGAATTTCTTACTCAAAATAAATGTAAATGAACTTGGCTTCTGGGACATAAATACAAACTATTTAGAGCTGTGGTTAATCCTCAGCATTTAAAGGATGTGGGGTAAAAGACGGAGTCCTAACGGTGGCTGTGGGAAGTAGCTTTTCAAGTCCAAGTTGAGGCTACAGGATTGGTTGTTTGGACAAGAGATGGAAGCCAGGCTGTGTAGCCAGGTCTGAGGAGTCCAGCTAAGGAAGGCAGGGGTTTGGTTATAACAGTGACATCTCACCAGCTTCTTGCCTAGTCTGGCTGCTGGGCATAGCTACCTCTATCTAGATCAGCCTGGGCAACAGGAGATGCTGTCTATACGATTTTTTTTAATTAGCTGGACATGATGACTGCTACCTGTATTTCTAGCTACTTGGGAGGCTGAGGTGGGAGAATAGCTTGAGCCCAAGAGTTTGTGGCCGCAGTGAACTATGACTGCACCACTGCGGTCCAGCCTGGGTGTCAGAGTGAGACCTCGTCTCTTAAAAAAAGAAAAAAGTCAATTTTCAACCACTTCACACCCATCAGGCTGGCTACTATTTAAGGAAACAAAAACAAACAGAAAATTGCACTGTTGGTGGGAATACAAATTGGTATAGCCATTATGGAAAACAGTATGGTAGTTCCTCAAAAAAATGAAAAATAGAGTTAGTGTATGATCTAGCAATTCCACTTCTGGCTATATATCTAAAATAATTGAAAGCAGGGACTTGAAGAGATGTTTGTACATGAATGTTTGTAGCAGCATTATTCACAATAGCTCAAGTGCCTATAGACAGATTAATGGATAACAAAGTATAGTATATTAAAAAGAAAGGCTATCTGGACACATGTCACAACATGGATGAAACTTGAGGACATTGTGCTAAGTGAAATAAGCCAATAAGGACAAATCCTATGCAATTATACTTATATGAGGTATCTAGAGTCATCAAATTCATAGAGACAGAAAATAGAATGGTGGTTGTCAGGGTTCTGGGAGGGAGGAAAAATGGAAATGTTTGGTGGTCACAGAATTTTAGTTTTGCAAGATGAAAAAGTTCTGGCGTGAGTGGTATACAACAAAGTGAACGTACAAGTACCACTGAGTTGTATTAAAAATGGTTAAGATGGTACATTTTATGTTATGTATATTTTATCACAATTAAAAAGTTTTTAAAAAGGGAAAAAAAGAGAGGGTTACGTCTTCCCATCTGTGCATCTCACGACTGTGTTATTACTGAGAGCTTGATGCCAGTCCCTTAGAAACACAAAGATGACTTGAAAATGTATGTACCAATTCATTTCCTCCAATTTCCCCCATAATGAATAGAATCATAGTTCATCAGGAAAAGAAAAGTAACTTGAATATAGGCCAACTAGACCAAGGCTGGCCTGCGTCCAGACCTCGGAGGGGGAAGTCCCGAAGCAATCAGCTGCATTCATTAATGGGCAAGGTGTCTTTTGCCATTTCTGCCTTGCCTTGCACAGGCAGGCTGAGATGCGGTCTTGCTTTATGGTTCAGGAGAGAGGGCCAGAACCAGACTGGCAGGGCCCTGTGCTGGGAGGCGGCCTCCAGGGCTGAACTGGGATTTTAACCCCATCCCTGGGGTGGTGGCACCACTGCAGAGGCAGCAAACAACCCTACGGCTGGCAGCCAGGGGCCTGAGCTTCCTGGCAGGGAAAGCTAGAGCTTTCTGAGCACAGCCTGGACTGAGAATAGGGAGGCCGAGCTTCCAGTCCTTGTATTGCCCCAAAGAGCTGTGTGGCCATACGTAAAACATTCTTAACTTCTAAGACCTCAGGGTTTGTAGATGGTGGATTGTGCCTACTCTAGCCAGAAAGTTCCATTAAGCTATGAACGTAGTAAAATCATATAAAGAATTTCCCTGAAACCCTGAGATATGATTAATTTCTAGCAAGAAAAGGTGCCGTTCTTTCATCCTAATGAACCTTAGTCATTTTTATTTTCAGAATCTATATGAGGGTCTTTGAGGCTCTGACTCATTTGAGACATTCAGATGTGAAGTCTGGTCTGATGGTAATTTTAAGTGAGGAAGAAAGCTGGTTATAGAGCAAAAGTTTAAAGAGGAAAAGAATACTAAGTGCAGGCATCAGTTCTGTCTGTCTTGTGTGATAGTAAAATGAACACAGGATTTCAAGTCAGAAGAACTGGGTTCAAGTCTCTCTTATTGCCCCTCCCACACCCGCCCCAGCTTCCCTCTTATCCTTCAGGAGCCATTCTCTACACAGCAGCCAGAGGGATTATTTTAAAACATAAATTATGTTATAACATCCTCCGGCTTAAACCCTCTAGTGAGTTCTGACTGCACTTAAATTGCACATACACCAGTGGTATTCTGTTAAGTGTTTAACAACTGGCTCTCTTGGAGGAGAGATCTGGGAGAAGAACCTGGGTTTGTTGTATTTGCCAATTATCATGGTGTAAATACTCCCACTATGGCCAATTTCAAGCTATCAATTTGACATTAATCAGCTCTTAAAACCCTGAAAACTTAACAAGTGGCTCTCATGAGCTAGAATGAGCCAGATCCAGCAACTTTTCCTATTTAAAATCCAGCTTCTGAGACTCTCATGACCCAGTGAGGTTTGTCCATCTTGCCAGCTTCACCTCATTTCATGTTCCCTCTGATCATGACACTGCAGCCACCCTGCCTGTGTCAAATATTCCGCCTCAAACATACACCCTCAAATATTCCAAGCTTGATCTCACGTGAGGGCCTTCTCACTTGCTGTTCCCGCTACCTGGAACTTTCTTCTCTAGATCTTGACTGGCTATTCTTTGTCAATTTGATCTTAACTTCAATATGTCAGGGAGGCCTTACCTGAGCATCTAATTCCAAAATAGAGCCACCTCCCCCATTACTATCTCATTACCCAGTTTATTTGCTTCATAGCCCTTGCCACTATCTGAAATGATCTGTTTCATTATTTGTTACTTTATTTGTTTTCTGTTTTGACATATAGGGTGCAAAGGTATAGGCACTAAGAACCAGGTCCAGCACATAGTATGTGGCAATAAATGTTTGTTGAAGAAATAAATGATTAATAGGTCAAAAATAAATTATTTCTGTTATAAGATGGAGTTATTTAAGCAGTAGAAAATTCCCAAATTCATTCTGACAACTTACAAAACTGGTTTCAAAGTTTTTTCTTTTTTTCAGTTGACATAGTTTTCCTTTGATGTGGAGAAAAGTATACGTGCACTTTTTAAGACAAGATCAGGGACAGTCTTCTCTTCAAATGAAAAATTTGAAAGACCTCTAGGCCAGGGAGAAGGAGGAGGTGGAAGAAAACAAAAATATGTAATTGGCATATTCATTTTCCTAAGAGCCATGTGAAGAGAAGAGGACCAAAGGAAGATCAAAGAAAGGAAACAGACACTCTCTGAACCTCATTGCTGCCCCTTACATGCTGGGTTCTAATACTCAAGATCTACCTAATGGAAGAATCCTGTGCGGCGTGTATTTCACAGATGAGGAAAACTGGGCTATAGGAGGTTAAGCAACTTGCCCCAAGACACAAAGCTGGTAAATAGTAGAATTTAATTCTAAGTTGACCAAGTTCAGGCTTTGCCTAATTATGTATCTCCTACATAATAGGAGGTAGGGTGGCAGGAGGGTCCCCTCCAGAGGAAATTCTATGAATAAAGAAACCACTTAAGTAATGATGGCAGATACCTAACAGAAGATTTTAATTGTGGGAACATCCATTCTTAGTTCACTGGGATGAAAGAAGAGAGACACATTTTCATAGTTTGAATCCTTACGAGTGAAGAGTTTGATGGGAACTTCAGAAGACGGAAAAAGCACTTTTTTTTTTTTTTTTTGAGACGGAGTCTCACTCTGTCACCCAGGCTGGGTTGCAGTGGTGCGATCTTGGCTTACTGCAACCTCCGCCTCCTGGGTTCAGAAATTCTTCTGCCTCAGCCTCCCAGTAGCTGGGATTACAGGTACCTGCCACTACATCCGGCTAATTTTTGTATTTTTAGTAGAGATGGGGTTTCACTGTGTTGGCCAGGCTGGTCTCAGACTCCTGACCTCAGGTGATCTGCCTGCCTCGGCCTCTAAAAGTGCTGAGATTACAGGCGTGAGCCACCACACATGGCCAGAAAAAGCACTTTTAATTGATCACTGTATTAAAAACAAACAAACAAACAAACCAGGATTACAGGGATAATTTTCTAGTGACTTATTTGAGCAGGATAAAGTCCTGTTTGGTAGCTTCCATATGTGTCACAACTGTTGTGGCTTGATGGAATTAGCAGTCTTGGGACACATGGCTACTTGGTTTGGGGTGCACGTTGGGGACATTTATGCAACAGAACTGTTCAAGGGAAGATGTTGTTAATTGCCTTCCAAGGGCTTCCACTTAGGGGCACAGAGGAGTTATAATCTGTGCAGGGTTGCAGAAGAGCTGCCCCAATGAGGCTGAAGATTCCACGAAGAACACCAGAAGCTCAAAGAGGCAAGGAAGGATTCTCCCAGAGAATCCCTCTCCAAGGGAGTGTGGCCCTGCTGACACCTTGATTTCAGGCTTCTGGCTTTCCGAATTAAAAGAGAATACATTTGTGCTTTTTGAGTCACCCAGTTTGTGGTAATTTGTTGCAGCAGTTTTAGGAAACAAATATAAGGAGGAAGGGCTACATCTCATCTACACAAGAGTTTGTCGTGATAAAAGGAGGGTGGCTGCCTCCGCTTCACCAGCTCAGAATAAAAGGGTGACCTCAGCCAGAGCAATTCAGGATGGTGAGTGCAGATGGTAAGAGAAAGGGGAAGTAGATAACAGGAGGCTCATGAGGGAATGAGGGAAATATGGAAGATGGATCTGCAGAGGTAGAAGAAAGAGAAGGACACAAAGCAAACACAGCCCAGGTTTGCTAGGATGGCATTCAACAATAGGGGCAAGATGGCAAGCCTGGGGCTGGGAGACAGGCTGGAGTTTCCCCAGAGCACAGTCCTCAGAGCTGGTTCTGAGACAGGCCGAGGGGAACTGCAGAAGGGAAGAACTACTGAGAGGATTCATTATGGAAGGAGCCACAAAAGACCTGTGAGAAGTAGAAATACAGGCTGTTGGGAGAGGTTAGAATGAGACCCAAGAAGGAGAACCAGGAACAATTGCATTAAAATAGAATGAAATGTGCTTTTTAAATTCATTTGGAAATGAATTCACCTTGTAAATAGGCATAGTGTTACCTATCCTGGCAACCAATGGGCATCAAATGTGATTATTAAACACAAAATACCATATATTTGCGACCCTTCTGAGTATGGGCTGATTATTAAGCTAAAAGAGATTCTTCTGAAAGATGACCCCTTTGAGGCTATGTGTTCCCCAAAGCTGGCTTTTTGGTTTACTTAGAAAATGTCTAAATCCTCACCAACTGGTTGTAGAGAGGGGCACAAACCCATGGGCTTGTGGAATCTTCAGTTGCAGGAGTCCTAAAGTTCATCTCCTCCAATTTCCCAACAAGCAGGAATATCTACCCCCAAATGCCAGTACTCCTGACCAAGATTATCCGGTTTCCCCGACTTGGCCATGTTTTTCTTGCTTAAGTGTGTGGATTGATCATTCACTGTCTTTTAGTGGCACTTAGTAGACTGCAAAGGCTGCATTTTAGAATGTGTACATGTGGTGCCTATTCTTAGGAATTTAATAATACTAACTTCTCTTACTGGTTTAAAGATTCACTCTTTCATTCATTTAACAGAAATGTACTGAGAGCATGCTGTGTGCCAGACATGGAGATGAATAAAACGTGGATGACTAGAGAACACATATGTATCAGTTTACTTTGGTTGCATAACATAGCTGAATCATTAGAATCGGTTTGACTCACCCCTAGCTGTTGGTTGGAGAGACAGGGCAAAATCTCAAGTCACTGTTCTTGGACTTATTCCCATGGTGGAGTGGCTGGTGTGTTATGATAGGAGCCAGAATTCCCTAGTTTCCCAATACCTAAATTCCTCCAATATCAATACCTAAATTGTTGACCAATTAGACCCCACAGACATTTATTGTTATACTATATTTGGTTTTCCAAAAGGACCAAAGCACACTTTTAGTGTAGCATATAGGAAAGATCACAGACTTTGGAATAAGCCAAGAAGTTAAAATTTCTAGCTGAGTGAGTGTAGGCAACTTACTCTGGGAATCAGTTTTATCAGCTGCAAAATGGGAAATAATCTATACTTTGCATAATTGTTGTGAGGTTTAAATAAGATAACCTGGTCTGTGGTCTGACTGATTTATAATAATTCTTTCCCCTTCACACTTGCCCCAGGATCAGATGCAAAATGTGTCAACCATTCCTGCATCATCAGGGGCAGGTATTTCTTGAAGCGAGAGTTCATTTCTCCTCGCCTGTTTTTTGGTTGTTTTTAGAGTCACATGAGTAGTAAAAACAGCTGCTGCGTTATGAGAAGGTGTAAGCATGCTAGAGGCATTGGTGCCCAGAGAAAGTGGTCATTTCAGCAGGGAAGGGAGGTATTATTGAGCTCTTAGTGCTTCAGTTGGTTTGAGTATAAACCCAACACCACTTAGAAAAAAAATCATTTGCTTCAGCAAATCCGTTGGCTTGCTCAAAAGTTACAATAGGAATAAAGTAATTATTTGTGAATGAAGTGTGTTCCATCAACATCTCCATCCCCCTGCAGCAGCAAGTTAGGGATACACGCAGACATACTAGTGTTTGGGGGCTTGCAGTCAGCCAGTTGGTGCACACTGGATGCCCACATCATCCTTTCAGTGACCAAATTGCATGCTTGACCCGAGAGTGCCTTATACACTCAATTTGCTATTAGGGCTTAGATACAAAGGGGAAAAGATGCTATCATGTTATGAAGCAAAATAGTAATTTAACATAATAAAGGCATCAGAAATGACTGTAGAGCTCCTCTGGTGTAATCCATATTTACAGAGGTGGCTACTGATATTCAGATTGGTGAAAGTGCATCGAAATCATCATCAGAATCTGCACAGCTATGAAGGGAAGTCAGCCAGGTGAAATCAACAGCCCTGGACTTGGAGCTGGGATCCCCGGAAGAGTCCTGGATCTGGCACTTGGTGGGTGGCTTTGGACAAACCACTCGGGCTCTCCAGGCTTTAGTTTTCACATCAGTGAAATGGGACTTCTCTGCCTTTCTCACTAGGTGAAGACAGGGTGCAAACAAAATGTTGGATATGAACAGGAATTATGTGAAAGACCTTAAACCATGGGCCCAATCCAGCTCACAGACGAATTTGGTTTGGCTGGCACTGTGTTTGGTTTGGCTGACACTGGCATTCAGGAACATGGAACCTGAATGCCTTTAGGTGAGGCATTTTCCTTGTCTCCCACAGGCTCTACTTATAGCTGATCTGATTGTCCAATTTGTGTTGCCTGCCTGGCTCCTATAGGCATTCTGATTTGGGAACCCTTGCAACCTAAACACCACATTATAGGTGGACCAGCTTCATGTGTGGGTGAAGTAGGTGGTATCATTTTAGGGGTATCTGGAAGATACCATCTCCTTTCCCTCCTCCTCTCCTCCCACAAGCCCAGCTTGGCTATCAAGCTTTTGTGCAATTCCCTAGAAAACCAAAAACTTCTACTGTAAGGGAGGATGACATTTTGAAACTTAGCTATGCTTTATAGCTTAGGTAGACACATTTAGCAATTTATTTATTTATTTATTTTGAGATAGGGTCTCGCTTTGTCACCCTAACTGGAGTGCAGTGGTACTATCATAGCTCACTTTGATCTCGAACTTCTGAGCTCAACCAATCCTCCCACCTCAGCCTTCCAAGGAGTTTTTTAAAAATGTTTCGGGAGCAGTTTTTGATAATAGAAGCTGAGACACTGGCCATATGTGTTAGGGTATACGTGGGTAGGGGAGGAAAACCCTACCAAGCAGGTAGCAAAGGAATAAAAATGGATGGATGGATGGGGGAGAGTAATAACCACCTCATAGTATTGTTGAGAGAAGTAAATGACATGATTGTTAAAAGGGCTTAATGTAGTAAGAAAGTACCTACAGTTACTGTTTTCCTGGTGTGAAAGAATGAATGTACTTTCACAACCCTTAGTTCTTCATCTATCCAGGCTTAACTAGGCTAGAAGAGGAAAGCTTTGTGCCCATGTGTCTGGTTTTGCCTTCTCCACACCAAACCCCTAGCTTATCCCCACTGGAAATAACTATGTGAGGGACTGAATATTTCATTCATATATGGAATCCTTGCCAGAAGAAGAAATTGCATAATAGCTGTCAATCATAATAGACTTATTAGCATTTGCCAATTTGGCCAAAATGTAGGCAATTTTATGGCCATCATGCAGTCTGCCTTGCACACTGTGTGTTTATAGAAAATAACTATTTATAAAATCCACTCCTTATTTTTTAATGCAGTGACAAATCTGAAATGAACTGAAATTGTGTGAAGCTAGAAATGTTCCTGATGGTCAGGTAACGGCCAAATGGAATCTGATAATTTCTTATTGAGGCAGCTGTTGGAATACACTCATTAATACTACTACCACTTCATACTAACTAAACTTTTACTTTCCCCGATCTCTTTTGAGAAGGTACCTCGAAACACATTTGGGAAGTAGGGAAGGCAAGTAAAATCATCCATATTTCATAGATGAAGAAACTGAGATATTCCTTGCTTCATATTCCTTGGGCAATGAGATGGGGGAATGAGCAGCCCTTAAAAGGGGTTTACCCAGCATCACATGGTGAGAGAGCTGGGCAAGTGGAATGAGGCTCCCCAGCCTCTCAGCAGGTTAGTCCTGCTGCAAAAAGATGGCACGAGAGAGGGGACAAGGGCTTTGGAATGAGAGGTAGACTTGAATCTAGGTTGCTCCTTTACTAGCTGAGTGCTTGGGTGCAAGTCCCCAAACTCCCTGGGACTATGTCTTATCAATAGGCTGCAGGGATTACTGAGGCATTCATACTGATGGGAAGGTTGTCATGAAGCCTAATGTGAGATAATAGAAGCATCTGGCACATCATCTCCTGCCGCCCTCTAATGCACAAGAAGAGGTTTGAGGAGATCATGATTCAGCCTAATTACTGAGCTCATCATTATCATGCCCTATGCTCAGTGAGAGGCTGCTGGGTACCAGCACTATGCTAAAGGGCTTCACAGAAATTATTTCTTGCAATCCTCACAGCGATGCTTATGAGATAATTATTATCCCCATTGGAATGATGAGAAAACTGTGATATGGAGAAATGAAACAGTTTGTCCAAAGCATATTCTTACAAAAAGGCTGAGCCCAGATTCAGGGCTCCACTGCCTCCCTATTCATGAAGTGGCAGTGCTGAAAGGAACTTTAAAAATTACCTGGACCACAGGCACTCAGCTGCCATACCTTCTAATTAAGACCTTCTTTGCAAGAAATGTTTTGCTAACAAATTAAAATACTGAGGTTTGTGAAACATTTGCTTTTTGTCATAAACCACAGTGGATTCGAGGTTATTCTTATGATAATTATCGTTGTTTTCTTATGACTCTTATTTGTTTTGCACTTTGAAATGTTTTCTTGATGGGAGAGAGAGGGGTAGAGTATACTTAATGGGTTGGACTTGATGAATGGGGGTTGCCCTGTCTAAATACATTCCATTGTCTTGTTGACCTGGTAGAAACAGGGTTATGGTCATTGACTTCCTAGAATAGGGCAATACCTGCTAAAAGCTGCAGAAAGGAAATGAAGAATTTGAAACAGGTAAGCCCTGACAGAATTGAGCCCTGAAGGGTTAAGCCCTTGACTTTGTTCTTTGAGCTAAGAGCAACTGAAAGCATCCTATGCTCCATTTGACTTACTACTTTGACAAGGTTTAATTAGTATGTCCTTCTGCAAGAATAGGTGAGAGATTCAGTCCCAGAGCCCAGCTGATACAGATTGAAAAGGGTCCCTCCATCCTTCAGTGGGCCAATGGCACATGCTTTTGTGGAATATTAGCACCATGAGCAGTGAAAGGTGCTGCTTAGGAATAAAAAGTGGCAATTTCCAAGTGGTATTTCTCAATAATGAGAGAACTTGCTGGATGTGATTATTTTCCACTTGAGAGAGGGAAAATGGGATCTCAAAGAAGGCATGGGGGTGTCTAGTATGTCCAAAGATATAGAAGGGGACAATTGTCCTTACAATTTTATAATGATAGAGCCCTTATATGCATGCATTTCACTGATAATTTACACATTCCAGTTCTTTGAGAACTGATGAAAATGGAATCCACAGCACATTGCACATTCAAGAGTGACAGTTCAGCACTTAACAATGAGGCAAAATTCTGAGGAGATAATAGAATTTTCAAATACGTGTTCATCTGCCTATGAAAAGCCAATGGTATTCCAAAATTCCTAGGCCAAGCCTCTACAAACGTATGGGGTTTGTCTATACAGGCTAAGAAGAATGAAAAGTTGAACAACTACCCAGGTATTTGATTCTGGGAGAGTTTGCTTGGATCATTCAAACCAACACTTCCCCTCTTCCTGTCCCTCCCCCATATCCCTTATTCCCACCCCCGACCCCTGCACTCCCAGTTTTCCCCCAGGATATTTTTGTATCTGCAAAATAGTTATATATGTACAACTATATCAAACTTTCATTTCACTTTGACTGTGTAGACACGGACCTTGGCTTCATATATGTAGATAAAATATACATAAATGTCCCAAGTGTATTGGATAGGTGAAGTATATGGATCCAAAGTTGGGCTTCCTCCACCATGCAGCTCCAGCCAGAGGCAATGTAAACAGAGTGTTATTAATTTTCAAGTGAATTAATTTGGGCACATTAAATCGCAAATCCTGGCCTTGCTTTCAGAGGTCTAAATTATTTGGATGATTGTCTCGAGCTGACTATAGACATATTCAGGTACACAGGAATAATCCATATATTTTTAGGCCATATAGATGATCCAAATAATTCCAAGCTCAACTAAATGTTTTATTTTTTACTAATATCCATTATTGAATTCTTGGAATACCTACCTCTTTATTTGGTTTCTGCATCAGTTGGGAGTATCTCTGAGCAGGAGTGCCTATTCAGAACTGAGCTTGGGAGAGAATACAGGGAGACAGGACGGGGAGATGGGGATGCAGATGGATTACAAAAGAAAGAAAGTAGCTCCTGCTTTCAGGGAGATTACAGTCTCATCTTATACTCAGCTGTTGCCTTATTACTACACAGTAGGATGAAAAGAATAGTCAAATGGGATGGCAATGGATTCAATGACAAATATTTACCTATTTGTAAATAAGTTTAATTTTTCAGTTTTTCAATGACATTCAGTAGAGATAGTTATATTGGCTATATAACACAAGTAAAGTGGTGTTTGAAAAGTTCCTCCATTCATTTGATTTCCTTTAGAAAGTGAATTCCAAGGTATGCATTTTATCCAGGACCACATACAATGATTCAATGAACTAGATAACGTTAAATCTCTCAGGTAACTGTTAAATTTTGAGGTAGGATTAAAAAATACTTCAGGGGTTCTACTCTGACTACGTTCTTTTCTGATCTGTTGCCCTTGGCTTTTGGGGTCATGGGAAGAAAGAGAGGGAGAAAATGTTGAGGGAGAAGGATAAGGGGATGAGAGGAGCACCCCTTAGAAGTTTGAGCCCATTGGGTTGGGACTTTTCCTCCCCCAGTCACTGAAGCTGTAGTAAAAGCAAATCAATGTCACATTTACAGTTATCTCTTCGTTAGCCACACTAATTGAGCTAAGCAAAAATGGAAACATGCCAAAAGGATTTTTATTTGAATTTGAAGTGCAGTATGCGAATTTTTTTTTCTACAGCAGACACAGGGTCCTAATAATACTTAACCCAGGCTATTACTAAATTAGTTTGTATTACTTGAATCTACAGGTAATACAACGAATTGTAGTATAGGCAAGTGGCTGAGGCATAAATGGACAGACTGGGAAACAATTTCCTCTGATTTAACTTTTGCCACAGACAGATCATATGTGGACAAACAGGAATTAATTGGGCTTAATTCACAGGAAGGGTCAAATGCTGAATTTCTAAGCATTTCTCCAAAGACTATGAATGTTGCTGTTCCACCTCCACAGAAAACAAAATTAAAGTATTTTAATTCACACTAGCAGTTGTGTTTGGCCCCAGGTACCCTGACATTGGGCTGGTCTTTCTAATCAACTTGAGTGTTTCTGCCTCAGACATAAAAATCCCCTTGGGTTGAGGCAGTAGAGCTCTAGTGGGGAACCAGACATACATTTTGTTAATGAAGGCCTATCCTCAAAGCACATTTGGTGGAATCGGGCCTTTACGGATAGTTTCTTCACTGACTATTTCTCCCTCAAACTCTTGGCCTTTGCTTTTTCTCTTGTAGTCTGGTTCTCTGGTGTGAACAGGAGCAGATGACCAATAGCACTCAGCTTGGTGACAACCCATACGAAGTATGCCTATAAAATGCAGTGGACCACTGAGTGTTCACTGTGAGGATGACAGTATTGGCAAGGATGGATGATTTGTATGTGAACTACTGATGAGAAATGCTCCAGAGTGGGTACTGACCAGCCTTCTCTAGTGTTCCAGACACCTGTCTGAGTTTCTGGGGGTAAAGATCATTTCCAGCATGTTTTTAGTCTCATCTGGGTGCGAGGACAAGTCGTGTATCTTCTGCATGCTCTCAACACACTGTCCTCGCAATGTCTTCACATGGAATCGTCTCAGAAGTGTAACGAGGATGGCTTTCATCATCACCATGGCGATATACTTTCCTGCACAGCCACGGGGCCCAAAGCCAAATGGTTGAAAGTACCTATAAGGAACCTGTGAAAATGATCAGACAGCCAGAATATTAAAGGCTAGAGTCACTCAGTCTCTGTTTGATTCATTCTGAAAACATGGGTCAGTCAGAACACTGTTGCGGTTATCAGCCACAACGCCCTCCAGCCCCTCAGATGAACAACTGGAACTCAAGCCCTTTCTCTGTCCTGTTTGATTCACCCCTTGTGATCCGACCCAACCTCAGAGAGTCCCCAGTTTTGCCTTTCATGTGCTGGGGTAAAGTAATGCAAACCATCTTATTACAGCAAGTGTTAGTATAATCAGGTAGCTCTGTGGAATAGCCACAGATTTACTACTGTTTTATAAGTCACTAAGGCAAAGATTATTTTTTGTGATACCATATAAGAGACAAAGGCAAGCAAAGATGTAGATTCCTGGCCTATTCAGTGCCAAGCATCTAACTAATTTTAGTTATGCAGAAAATTAATGAGGACCACATCTGTCTTGTCCACATCTGGACTTAGTGCCTGGCATATAGTAGATGTTCAACAATTTTTTGTTGATCAATTTACTGATTTACATGGCATTATCTGGATTGCCCATGTAGAAACAAGATGAATTGGAGTACTTAATTAATTTTAGCATCATGTTGCTACACCATATGCAAATTGAAAAAAGGGCACTTAGGGAACTGCTTATGTAATTCAGATTGAAAAACATATTGCCTAAAATTTGACCTAATGAAGGTGGAATCTCTAGTACACATCAATTATATAAAAAAAGAAAAACTGTCTCTCTTCTAATTAGTAAGTCCTATTTAGAATGGGACCTACTGCTCATGGGGCCATTTGATGAGCCAAAGGCATTTTGCAAAAATTAAATCTTCTGGTCTCATTTGATTTTCATCTGAAGCAATAGTGGACTTTCCTTTGCTCAGATGGTGCTATAGCTGAATCTGATGACATGATGACAAAGTTTAAATGGAAAATTAGGTTGGTTGGGTTAAACAAAAATCACCTCATTTTAGCCAAATTAAGGGCCCAGCTTTTTCACATTTTGACCTATTTTGTGGCCACCATGTAGATACTTCTTAGAGCTGGAGACCCAGCATCCTTGAAGGACTGAGGATGAATACGGGAGCCCTGCTCCAAGCTAGGGGACATGTGTGCTCCTGGTGAGGTGGCAGAGGGAATGAGTAAGAAAAATGAAACGTTTAAGGTGCAAACACAAAGAACCAGAGCGGATTTAACAGTTGACATTTTCAAGAATGGCACGCTCAACTTTAAGGAAGGGCTCTTACATTCTTTGCAAAATTTTCAAGAGTAAATTCATTGGGTTTGGGGAAAAACTCGAGTCTGTGCATCCTTCCAATATTCAGGATAATGTTCGTCCCCTTTTTCACTGGGTAGCCATCAATTACATCATCTTCTAAGGCTTTGCGCATGACCAAGTCCACGACAGGCTGGTACCGCATGCTCTCATAAATGAAGTTTTCCATCACTTTTAATTTTTGCATATCATCAATCTTTACGTCTCTCTCACCTGTGGAAACAGATAAAAGGGACAAATAAGGTAATGTTAGTTTCCATCTGTGATTGGCATCAAAGCTCCTGTTTTTTCCACAGAACAGTTTGCTCTTGGTTGAAAAAAACTGTGGCTCTAATTCTAATGCACACCAGCAACCAGGGCCAAATATGTTACGCTCAGTCCACAAAGTGTTTTATAAAAATTCAGATATAAAGCCAATTACCTTAAAAACTGGAGGATTTTATAGAAAAGCCTGAATATCCAGAAAACTTGGTGACGCTGAACTTACATTCCCACATAGCAATAATGGGCTGACGCTGAGTGGCCAATTACCCGTTTAGAGGGGGCATACGTCATACAGTTCCGTCTAGACCATGCCCAGTCTGCTTCAAGCATTCATCTTATCTGCCTGCTTTCTGAAATCTTTGATTTTTTGTTCCCTGCTCTAAATTGTAGGGGACATTCATTTCCTCTCTTCACTTGTGAGCAAACTGGCACAACAACCATCCCAGAGATGATGCACAGGCTGCTGCAGAGTCAAAGTGAGATGGCAGATTTGATCCATTTCAACGAAATTTTCTCCTTTGGTTACCTGTGCAGTCATCTGCCCTTACATGTCACTGATAGTCCCTCGGCATCTCAAGAAAGACCTGCAGTAGAGTGACAAGGACGTTCTCCCCACCACGACAAAATAGGTGCCTCAGATCAGCCCCGGGTGAGCTGGGGATTGATGGACACCCTAACTGTCTCAGATTGGCCTGACACTGGTCAAAGAGGCTCAGATTATTCCCAGACATGGTAAAGCTTCAGAGATGCCACTTTTGCAGAATAAAAAATAGCCCAGGGTCCTGAGGCAGCCCTGTCTCATATACAACCAAGCTACTGAGGAAAGGTCTAGTTTGGTCAGAGTCCTTTCATGGCCCTTCCCCTTACATACTGCCCTTGGCACACTCAAAGGTCTAATGGGGCCTGTATAGCTGGGGTTGGGAAGTAAAAAGGAAGATGATGGAGACGGTGACCAAAGGTGCTCACTAGGAAGTAGTTACCCAGTCTGTGTGTGGCACACAGGAGGGAGCATGGACACTTGCAAATGGCTCTGCTGCTTTTCCATCTTTGCAGAGGCCTTTTGAAGTGTCAGGGAACATCAACATGTACACGCACATTTCACTTCTCAAATAAATTGTATTCAATATGTATTAAAGGCTTATCATTTCCTTGAACGCCCTCCTTCAGTCTCTCTTTACTGTATTGAGCTTGTTTTCTTTTTCCCGCCAGACCGTGAGCCCCGCGAGCGCAGGGATGGTGCTGCCTTGTTCAAGGCTGTAGCCCTGCACCTGGCACAGAACCTGAGAACCTGAGAGGAGGCAGTCAAGAAAATATTCTGGAATTTGGAGTCTAGATGTTATTCTGGCTCCTTGCTATCTACCTTGCCAGGAAACTTCCCACCTGTGTGAGGCATCTGCAGATCCCTTCTTTCCCATATTTAACCCTTCAGTGAAATTTCTCCTTATATTTAACTATTTCAAGCAGCACTCCAATGGTTTGAAAAAGATGATGCCCTTCTACAACCAAATAACTTGTTTTGCAGGGTCTGTGTAAAGTCAAGAGAGGGAAGTCTACATTCTGTGATATCTCTTCACATTTGTAAGAAATGTGTTCCTAGAAGATTACTCATGTGAAGAAAGTGTCAAATGAGGAATTATGCTTTCTCCCAGAAAGCAAGTTTCAAAGTTGGCATGGTTGTTGCTGTAGAAGAGTGGAGCAGGATGAAACTGAAGCGGAGACAGAGCAGTGAAGCAGTAGAGCTGGGGAAGACCTGAGTGTGGACCTGGAAGCTCCGCTGCAGAAGAGCAGAGGGCAGGGAAGAGGAAGGGGCTGGCATCACTGGACTGGAGTGGAGAGGGATATGTATCACTCCCCTGTCTTTGCTGTCATCCTCTCCTCTTCCTTCTGCCACAAACTGGAAGTTCATTTGTGAACGGGTTGCTTGAAGCCCAGAAACACTGCTATAAATGAGAGACGATCATTTCCCTGGGAGATTCCATAAAAGTCTTTTGTAACTGACAAGGGAGGCAGAACACTGTATGTGATCCCATGTTTTTTGTAAAATGGACAAATCCAACCGTAAATATGTGTTTGTGGGCAAATAGAAAAAGATTTTAGCAAATACACAGCAAACTATTCACAATGGTTGCCACTGGAGAGTGGGGATGAGGCTGGAGAGAAGAGTGGAAGAGATTGAGGGGTGTCACTTACTGCTTTACACATCACTGTGATTTAAATTCCTCCCAATGAGCATGTATTACTTTTATGATTAAGAACACAGAAAGAACCATCTTTTCAGTCTATCTGGTTAATCAAATGTGACACAATGTCTTGCTTTATTGTTTGGAGTGAATTATAAAAAATTTTGTGTTTGATATCAGATTTTTAGCACATAAGAAATGGACATTCAGAAGAAATTGTTTTTAAGCTGTGTTATTTATCTGATAAATTCTTACCAACAACAGTCTGGATTTCCTTCATTATTGCCTCTTCAACATTAGGGTGCTTTGCAATGAGAAATAACATGAAGAACAAAGAGACAGACATGGTGTCAGGAGCTGCGATCAGCATTTCCAATATGCACTGGTTCACGTTCTCTCTCGTCAGGTCACCTCGTTTCTGAACAATTGGAAGATGGGAAAAATTTGGAAAGTGAATCAAAGTTTCAAAAAATGAGGGGAGGTGATACTCAAGGATCAACAACTTCAACAAAAAGAAATAATAGAAACCACATGTCTCTGTGATTGACTGTGGACATTTTACATGACAATCTTTAGCTGAAAGATGAACAATTAGGCCAGTTGTCTATGCATGTAGTGTCTTTGGCCTCCTCCAACTTGTTTTCATATTTTATATTGTTACACAGAAGAGTCACAATCTTAGCAGTCAGTCTTACTAGAATGTTCCAATCTTAAAGGCCTTACTGAAATACCTAATGTACTGGCTATTTGGATTGGGATTATAGAACTGCTAGAAAAAGTATTTAAAAGCAGAAATACACAACAGTTACAAAAGGGGATCTTTACACACCTCTACACAGTCATAACATGTGCGGCATGGGAGTTACGGTTAGTTCAGGTCAGTACCTCGGCTAAAATCAACTCAGTGGCAAAGTCCATGCATTCTTCCAGTTTCTCTTCCGTGGAAATCCTGCGTCTTTTTTCTGCTATCAGAACTTCTATGGCATCTTTCAAATCCTTGCTGGAAAAAAAGTCAAAATATAGTCTATTTGTACTCAGTTTAGACATCTAGTGAAACAGATTTATTTGCCATGTATTTAGGTAAAATGATCTGCTTTAATTGAAACCCTTGGTGCTTATGAGTCAGTGAATTACTGTTTCATTTCTTTATAAATACTCTTAAATTACATAGACCTTATACTTCATGGTTAAGGTGCCAGAGTTAGCTAAGGTTTCTGGATTCTGGTAGCAAAATCAAGGCTGTGACTTCTAGTTAAGGGTTAAAAATTGATAGCAAAATGCTAAATCTAGCAATGTTTTTCCAATTTCTGATTTGGCAGGCACAATGTTTAAATTAAAACAAAAACGAAAAAACCTGTGAGTGCTGTCAGGTGCTCTTCAGTTTGCCACAGGCACCTCCATTTCCTTGTCTTATGTTTCCACAGCCTGCTTTTTTTTTTTTTTTCTTTTTCTTTTAATTGAGACAAAGTCTCAGTCTGTCGCCCAGGCTGGAGTGCAGTGGCATGATCTCAGCTCACTGCAGCCTCCACCTCCTGGGTTCAAGCCATTCTCCTGCCTCAGCCTCCTGAGTAGTTGGGATTACAGGTACTCGCCACCATGCCCAGTTAATTTTTTGTATTTTTAGTAAAGACAGGGTTTCACCACGTTGGTCAGGTTGGTCTCAAACTCCTGACCTCAGGAGTTTGATCCGCCCGCCCCGGCCTCCCAAAATGCTGGGATTACAGGCATGAGCCACTGCACCCGGCCCCCATAGCCTGCTTTTCTTTGCCTAGTCCTGAAGACTGTTGAGTTTGAGATTCCTGTTATAAATAGTAAACTCCAGTGACTAGGTATCATTCTTGATGTTTATTCTCATGCCTTGTTAGTTTCTGCCACATTGTAAACACTAATATGTGTTGAATGAATAAACAGTTGCGTAAATATGTATAGGTATTTTGGCAGTGTGGTTGAAAGAACACTTGGATGGGGTGGGGTCAGGTCCTAGTTCAGGTTGTTCTCTTTCTATGTAAGATACTTTGAGTCTCTGGGCCCTACGTCCTTTTAAAGTGAAGGATCACACTAGATGAAAAATAAAGTCACCTTGAATCTAAACTCAATTTTTCCTATCTCTGTCCTTAAGTGTATGTGTTCTTTGTAAGTGTATTGTTCCCTTATCCCAGGGAACAATGTTCTGTATTACGTTAAATGTACAATAAATCCATCTTTCAAATTCTAATTGACATGCTCACTGATACACTTAAATACCCTACTGATCCATGCATTCATCAAATGTTTGCTGAGCAACTCCTACATACAAATAACAGATATTCACTCAGTTGGGCTATGGTGCCCTCTTCCTAGTAGGCTGAGAATGCTCATAGCATTCCCATCTGAGCACTAGCCCCAAATGGTCTGGGAGGTGTTGGAGTGCCCCTAGCATGTAAATTCATAGAGAGTTCCTTGATGGAACTGCAGAAACCTAGGAGAAACCTTTACACAGACTTGTACAATAAATTTTATAGGTCCAATGGCCAAGACCAAGGCTAAACTAATGACTAAGAACTATGTAATGAACTCTTCAGACCACTACCACTGCCACCAACTCTGATCACAGGGAAGAGAGGAATCTTTTATCTATTTGTTTTCAAGTCACAATAAGCTCTGGTGGAAATGAAATGTATAAAGAACCAAGTGTCTAAAACATTCACCTAGTACTCATCAACCATGAGAGAATAAACAAAACAACATCAAGTTGGCTTCTTCTCTAGAAACTAATATTATTGAATTTCAAAATCCACAAGTAGAATAAAGTCAGGTCTTCAGACAAGCTTGGGGACGTTTAGAGATGGAGAACTTGAGATGGTTAGGAACATCTGAGGAAGACATGAACACAGGAAAGGGAGAAACTAACATATTTAGTACCCTCTATGTGCCATGCTCTATGCTAATTGCCTTACTTATATGATGTTATTAACCTATGCCCCTACTCTAGAAGATAGATTATATCTTACTTTAAATAACTTCCCAAGGCCATTAGAAACAGGACACAAAGCAGGACTTTCTGCTTCTAGATTCCATAGGCTTTCAACTGGTGGTCAGAGGTAGCAGTGTTTAGTGACTGACTACTTGTACTCTACAAACCCATTGATTAGCCTGTAGGCCACTGGGCATTTGCCCAATTTTCTGATGGACAATTCTAAGACAAAAACAAAGCCATTTAATGACAATTTCAGGACCCCCAAAGCATAAGATGCATAATTTTAAAAACCCACACACATTTTATTGAAGTTAGTTATACTCATTAAGAAAAAATTGTATTGAGACTAATGTCAGTTCTTACAAGTTAAATTATGTTAAATTCATTCAAAAACAACACAACTATAAATTGATTCTATGGTTCCAGATTTTCAGTTGTGCAAAGATAATTTTGACAGATATTAATGACAGGATCAGTCAACCCTTCTCTTCAACTCAAAACACACTAGTGTCCTAGTTCCTGAGTTGAAGCTCCTAGACCACACACTCAGACCCCTTGCTGAGAAGCCGCCCAGCCAAAGGCTTCATTTACTCTCTGGTCTGGCCAAATGCAGCCAGATTGCTGTAAAAAGTGTTTCATCAGCAACTTAATCAACAGCTCCCTGTGGGCTCTAGAGAGCAGAAAAGTTACCGGAGAGGCCAACAAAAACAGCAAAGACACAAGGGAAAAAAACCAATCCAATTGTACTCATAAATCTTCCAAAGTTGTATTACTTACACAGACTTCTCATACTTTTTGTATAGCCAAGAAATCTTAAAGAAGATGTCTGGTTTGATGAGGAGAGCTTGCCATGCATCAAAATAACCTTGGATTTTAACCACGATAGCACTTTCTGTAGGAAAAAAAAAAAACGCACAAGGAAGAGCAGTTGAGCAAAATGTGAGCCTAAGAAGGGTGCTCTGGGCAGAAAACATTCCCTGTAGATTCTCCTAACAGTCCGGGGTTCTAAGCTAAGTGAGGTTCCATCTTCAGTAGGAGTCTTAGCCATGTGAATACCAGTAGAGAAATCAAGCACTGATTCGTTCTCCTTGCCATCCAAATTGAACTAGTTAACCAATGAGTTGCTAGTTTTCAAGTTTTCAACCTGGAATTTCACATATTCTCCTCAGGCTGAGCTTCCAACTTGCTCCTGTTTCTCTGGACAAATGGAACTAGTAATTACGGCTGTTATGGCCTTCACTCTGGTACCTGGGAGTGCAAAAAGCAGAGCCTGTTAGGTGGCTAACAAGCACATTTTAACTTCATTTGGTGTTGGGTAAGCAGAGCCATGAAGTGGACAGTTTATATGGATTATACACTTAATAGCTTCTAATCATGTTCTCATGGTGCTTTGTTCATTTTTCCCCCATAGCACTCATCACGTAGCTTTCATAGTTATTTATATTCAGTCCAGAGTGTAGAATTCATCTTGTGTTCTTCAATGTCTTGTCCTAAGCTTCACACACAATCAGCTCTTAATAAATGTTCTTTAATTAAATTGAATACTAGGGGAAATAAAATCCTTTTTCAAATTATACCAGATAATACACAAAAGGGAAGAGAACAGACATTTATTTCCAACTGCTAAATACCAGTCACCATGCTAGGCGCTTTGTGAAAGAGATTTTTAATTTCATCTTCATATTCTTGCCATGGGCTTTGTGATGTCATCCTTTTGCAATTGAAGAAATTGCAATTCATAGAAATTCGGAAGCTTGCCGAAAACCATACAGCCAGTGTGGCAATAGAGAGTGCCCACACCCACTGTTGCCCTCCTTCACTTCCTGTCCTCTTGCCCTGCTTCATTTTTCCTTCAAGGCACTTACTATTGCCTAATATTTTATTAGATATTTATTTCTTTTCCTGTCCATATCACCCACTGGAATATAAGTCCCTTGAAGGCAATAACTTTATCTGTCTGGGTCACTGTTATGTCCCCAGAACTAAAACAGTGCCTGGCATAAAATAGGCAATCAATAAATGTTTGATGAATGAATGTATGAATCAATGAACACTGGTGTTAAGTTAATTCAGGAAAATTCACATTGAGTTGTACATACTTAATGCCAACAGCAGAATGGAATTAATCCAAATGATTAATTTTCTATTGATACATAATAGATATACATATTTAGGGGTGCATGTAATATTTTGATAGATTTGTATAATGTGTAATAACCAAATCAGGGTAATGAGGATATTTATCACCTTAAACATTTATCTTTTCTTTATGCTGAGAACATTCAAATTATTCTCTACTAGTTACTTGGTTGTACATAGATCATTATTTATTTTCTTCACTACACTGATTTATCGAACACTAGGTCTTGTTTCTTCTATCTACCTGTATTTTTGTACCCATTAATCAACTTCTCCTCATCTCTTCTCTCCCCACTAGCCCACTACCCTTCCCTTCCTCTGGTAACCACCAAACTACTCAAATGATTTACGCTTTTTGGTGTGGTGGTAGAGTTGCATGTACATGTTTTTTTTTTTTTTTTTTAATCAGTAGAGTGATTTGGGAGATCTATAGGTTTTTAGGGTATATTCACTACTAGGGTTACAAAATGTATGAAGTCACGATATGAATAATGGATTTAAGAATGTTGTTTAATAATAAATTCTGTTCCTCTTGAGATAATATAAGGCCAATGCTTATGGATAAGAAGTAATAAAAAAACAAATTCTATTATTCAAGGGCATAATAAGCATTATGTCAACTGTATAAATATTTAGTGGCAAGTAATGTTCTAAAAGACATCTGAATGGGCTTGTGAATTTTTCTTTGTGTACATGTATTAGTACCTTATGCACAGACTACTAAAATGGAGACTAAAACATTCTTTAAGAGTAATATATAATTTAAATGACTTTAAGAAGAAAATGAAAAAAGTATATCAGAAAGAATGCCAATTTTTTAATTCCTATACTTTCCAGGTTGGTGTGTGGATAAAGGTCGCAATGGCAATAAAAAATGTAACCCATAGAAAAAAGTGTAAAACAATTAGGTACAAGTCCAGTGAATTCCATTCCTGTCAGGTGTTTGATCATTAGGTTAAAAAGTTATCAAAAATTCAAGGACTTTTGCACAATGGCACAACTTTTCAAGAACTAGCCAAAATATTGGCAGTTGTACTCAAGTTGCAAATTGGTTTAATCCTGCCAAAATAAAACCAAGTTCTATGAGTTTGATGTGAGCATGCACGTTTTAATATTCATTTCTGTATCATAGTGAGGAAACTAGCCTTTTGAGTGAGACATCTTGTTAAGACTATAAATAATAAATGGCAAACATGTATATATAGCAATTTTTAATACTGTTTGGCACACATTAGATACTACATTAATGGCAGCTAATATCGTCATTTCCATCAGCATCACCAGCAATATTGACATTTTTATCATATAGGCACGATATTTTCGTGTTTAGTAGCTTTGAGGGAGGAGTGTGTGTATATACATGTGTGTACATATGTATGTATATATCATGCCCAAAAGAACAACTGGAAATGATTAAATATATAAAGTTGATTGGTGGTAGGATATGTTAACAACCAAATGAAATAATCACATTTGTTAAGTTTCAACTGTGGGTAGAATTCTATTTCCTAGAGTAATGAGGAAAGATACAAAAGAAATAGATGCTGGCCACTACTTTATGGAAATTTATATTTTATAAGTGAACAAAGCAGAAACACTAGGGAAAAAAACGAGGATTACTTAGAAATGTTTGAACAAAAGCAACGTAGAAAACGGCATGTGATTCCTTTGGTCTGCTATCCCTCCTAGCTCCTTGTTCAATAAAGGACAGATGGTCAAGATGCGAGAGTGAAAATGTCAGTACCGTCCAAAGGGATCCTCAGGAAGAGCATGTTAGAGGTGTCCAGCATGACACGCCGCAGGAGGGTCAACACGTCCACGTAGCCTGATTCATTGGTCACTTCCTCCAACCTGTCCAGATGTGTTTTGAGGGATTCAGCACAGACTGTGACCATGCGAACAAGGCCGGGGCCCGACAGAGCTGCAGGGTACACACGTCAGAGAATCAGCCGTCATGAACTCCAGGGCACACACAAAATCAGGCCATTCTGGCTTTTTATGTTGGAGCTTAATTGTTCACAATTTTTTATTTAATAATTGGGTGGAAGTTTTCATCATCTTTTTTTTTTTTTTTTTTTTTTTTTTTTTTTTGAGACGGAGTCTTGCTCTGCTGCCCAGGCTGGAGTGCAGTGGCCGGCTCTCAGCTCACTGCAAGCTCCGCCTCCCGGGTTCACGCCATTCTCCTGTCTCAGCCTCCCGAGTAGCTGGGACTACAGGCGCCCGCCTCGTCGCCCGGCTAGTTTTTTGTATTTTTTAGTAGAGACGGGGTTTCACCGTATTAGCCAGGATGGTCTCGATCTCCTGACCTCATGATCCGCCCGTCTCGGCCTCCCAAAGTGCTGGGATTACAGGCTTGAGCCACCGCGCCCGGCCTTCATCATCTTTTCTTATGCTTTTCTGTGATTTTCCATAAGCATGTACTATCCTATAGTTAAGAACGAATGAATGGAAGGATGATAGGGACAAATATTATTTTAAACAAACTGTTAAAAATTAAACTTTTTTTATGCTCTAGCCAGCCATTTATGAGATTGCAAAGGAAACATTTAGTACTTGTGGTCATAACTCACAAATCAGTGATTTTTTCATATTTATTGTATACATTTCCCTCCAAAGCTGATTTGGATTTGCCTAGGATCATATTTATTTTGTGTTTCAACAGGTGGCAGGATATTACTGGAAAATTGGTCAAATTGGATCCTATTTGATCTAAGGTGCTTCCTGTTAAAGTGTAAAAAAAAGGTTAGTTGTAAAAATCCCCCAAAGTGCCCTTCTCTTAATTTTGATTTCTCTTCAAACTACTTCCAGGTTTATTTTACTCAACCAAAGGCATGACAGATAAGCAATTCCTTGCTTGCTAACCAGTCTTCCCTCACTGAACTGAGAGCTCTTTAAGGACAGTGACAGTTGCTCATTAGCATTACACTTCAAGCTGATGGTCCATGGGGGCCTTCATACATATTTTTTCAATAGAGGAAAGAATGAATGAATGAAAACAGAGTAAACTGGCTCTGATCTCACTCTTGCCCTGTTCCTGACTATCTGAGCAGTCCTGATGGTGGGTGGCCTACACAGGAGGGTTTAACCCTTAAAGTGCCCCTTTCTCTCTCTGTGTTAAGTTTCTTTAAGCTTCTTTTAGGAGTAATCTTTCTTTTTAAGTCTATTCATGTTTGTTGTTAACGTCAGAGTCTTTGAAATGAGACAAAAAATATTGGGAAACTTTGTAGATGTAACTCCAGAAGAAGACTATCTCTCTCTCTCTCTCTCTTAAACACACACACACACACACACACACACACACACACACACACACACACTGGGTTAAGCTGCAGAACCCCCATGCCTAAAGGTATACTTTGCAAACAAGAAAGGAGGTCTGAGCCCTGGTCCTAGACTTTTGAAATTTCCATACATCTTGGAAGGAAGGTTGAGGTAGAAGCAGGCTTTCTGACCATAGGAAGGACTTGGCAGATGTGAAAGACCAGGATGTTGTTCTCTGGGTGACTGCCACTTCAGCAAGCAGGACAAATGACTCAATCCTTTGTGTGGAAGGGTTGGCTTAGAATGTCACTGGTGGTTTTCTCTCAGGCTGATGCATGATTTGCCTCTGTGTTTAAAGAGCTTGAAGCCACATGCCAAACTTATGGGCAAAAATGTAATAACATTGTTTATAGGTAGTGGTATGATGTAGATACGATTTAATTTTTAAAATGTGCCAAAACGTATTGAATCTATCCAGTCAAAAGAAAATTGGGCAAGCAATCAGCAAATACCATTAATATGGACACATTTCTCGGCAGTTTTGGGAAACATATGCTATTTCTTCACCCCTCGCTCCCACCCTTCCCCACCTCCCAAGATGGGCCATTGCCTAAGTTGCACTTAACTATTTCTCTAGAGACTCACTCAGTAAGTCAATACTTTCATTAACGTTACTGAAACTTGTGCCAAACTTTCTACTATATCAGGAAAACCAATAGGGAGTCTAACTCTAAAAGGAAATTCGTTGAAAAATGCTTAGGACTCTCATTGATTATAGAAATGTCAGACACCACAGTGAACTTTCCAGTAAGCAATTAGCCTCCTATTTCTTGGGATTATGAATTTGGGTCCAGTTGTGTAGCACTTTTTTGTAGAAACCCTGATCTTCCCTATAGAAGGCTATCTAAAAAAAGTCACAAAGATGTTTTGCTTAATTTCCAAGTACTATAGGGTCTACTACTGTAGGGTCTATCCTTTTGACTATCTTGAACCCACAGCCTCCCCTCCACCCTTCCTGCATCACTGCAGTAGCTCCTAAATGTTCTCACTGCTCATGGTCCTGCTTCCTTCCAGTTAGTCATTCTCTCTGCTACCAGAGGGATTTTTATAAAATACAAATATGTTCATGTCATTCTGCTTAAAATCTAGTGATTCTCCATAGTTTTTGAGATAAGCTCAATTCCTTGCCTTAACCGAGAGATTTTTGGTGATATGGCCCTGCCCTCCCCTTGGCCACGTCCCTGAATGTATCTTCACCAGGCACAAGGACTTACTGACAGGGCCCTGGATGCCTCATGTCTAACTACTCATCTGTGCCTTTGGCTATCCTGTTCTTTACTCCTAGAATGTTTGTCTTTTGTTTTCTTAATTAGCTTCTACCTTACGCATTATAAGCATCCAGTCCTCTGAAAAGTCTCCCCTGCCCCTCAGTGTGCTTTAGATGGCCTGTTCATCTGTACGTGGCATCACTCCGTGCAACCGCCAGCATTACTATCACCTAGGGTAGTATTTGGTGATGTGCTGGGCTGCCCCTTCCTAATTCAAACCCCCCTCACCCATTATAAGTTCCTCGAGGGCAGGAACCACATCTGGTTTGTCATTGTATCTTGGTACCTAGTTCAGTGATGACAACGGTGGTTTGTTAAACAAATGGATGAACTTAGAGATTCTTTTAATTAGCTCTTGCATGTCAGGGTAGAGAATATTGGTATGTGAAAGTTTACTACTCCTAAATACTAGTTCACATATTCCTAATATGCCTGAGCCAAATGAAAAAGTCAAACGTACATTTCTATGGGATCTTATAGCATTATTTCATTTGCTCTTCACAACAGCCCTAGAGTGCAAGTTTTATAACATTTATCACCTTTTGTGAATAGGGAATCTGAAGCTCAGAAAGGCGAAGCGACTTGCCTAAGGTCAGATAGGTAGCAAGTGGCAGTGCTGGGACTCAAACTCACAACCTGTAATACTAAGTCCTATACTTTTTCCATTAATTCATTCCATAGTTTTATAAGGTATAAGGAGATTTATCTCCCCCAACATGAGTGATAGGCAGAATAATAGCACCCTAAATTTGTCTGGGTCATAATCCCCAGAACCTACTAATACATTACTTTACAGGAAAAGTAGCAGATATAACTAAGGTTAAGGACTTTGAAATGGGGTGGGACAAACCTCATCATGAGTTCTTAAAAGCAAAGATTACAGGCTCATGCCTGTAATCCCAACACTTCGGGAGGCTGAGGCGGGCGGATTACAAGGTCAGGAGATGGAGACCATCCTGGCTAACACGAAGAAACCCCATCTCTACTAAAAATACAAAAAATTAGCCAGGCGCGGTGGCTCATGCCTGTAATCCCAACACTTCGGGAGGCCGAGGCGGGTGGATCACAAGGTCAGGAGATCGAGACCATCCTGGCTAACATGGTGAAACCCCATCTCTACTAAAAATACAAAAAATTAGCCGGGCATGGTGGCGGGCGCCTGTAGTCCTAGCTACTTGTGAGGCTGAGGCAGGAGAATGGTGTGAACCCAGGAGGCGGAGCTTGCAGTGAGCCGAGATGGCGCCACTGCACTCTGGTCTGGGCGACAGAGCAAGACTCTGTCTCAGAAGAAAAAAAAAAAAAAAAGGCAAAGGACCTTTCTAAGCCGAGGTCAAAGCCAGAGAGAGATGGGATGACAGAAGGTGGGCCAGAGATGTAACGTGCAAAGGACTCAATCCACTGTTGCTGGCTTTGAAGCTGGAGGAAAGGGCCACAAGCCAAGGAATGTGGCTGGCTTCTAGAGCTGGAAAAGACAAAGAGTCTCTCCTAGAGCCCCCAGAAAGGCACATAGCCTTGCCTATGCCTTGATTTTCAGCTCATTGAGATCCATGTCAGACTTCTGACCTACAGAACTGTGAGATAAATGTGTTCTTTTAAGCCACTTATTTTGTGGCAATTTGTTACAGCAGCAATAGGAAAGTGATACATTGGGGTCTACAGCAAGAGTTGTGCTGAGTCCTGGTGAGGGGCAGCTCTGAAGGCTGGGCTCAACACCCAGTGGGCAAAGGTACTGGCACAGCTCTCCCCACCTTAGCAGGCACACGGAAGGTGGTTACCTGGGTTCACAGCATGGGCTGCTGGAGGGAAGGCTGTGAATAGACAGGGCCGGACCTAAAATCATCTAGCCCCAGATTCCACCACTGACAAGGTTTCTAGGGCACGATTATCTTTCTTGATGCTTGATAGTAATGTCAAGGGTTAGTCATGTGTATTCCCCAATAGTTTCATTTCCAGCATGATGAGGTAAAGGGAGAAAAATCACTGGATAAGGAGGCTTGCAACTGAGTCTCAGCTCATTCATTACTCCCTGTTTTGCCTGGGTGAAAATCATAACTTCATTGGGACTTTATTTCCTCAACTGTGAAAATCAGAGGTTAGGTGACAGATATGGAGTCCCTCTCAGTTCTAAAATTCTCTAATTTCATTCACAAATTGCTTCCTGCTGAATCATCTGGGCTGTCAGTCAAGCACTCAGCAAACACATTGGCCATGTTTAAATCAAACATATGGGTGACATGCTAAATTCTTTTTTTTTTTTTTTTTTTTTTTTTGAGATGGAGTCTTGCTCTGTCCACCAGGCTGGAGTGCAGTGGTGCTATCTCGGCTCACTGCAAGCTCCGCCTCCCGGGTTCCCGCCATTCTCCTGCCTCAGCCTCCCGAGTAGCTGGGACTACAGGCGCCCATCACGGCGCCCGGCTTTTTTTTTTTTTGTATTTTTAGTAGAGACGGGGTTTCACCGTGGTCTCGATCTCCTGACCTTGTGATCCGCCCGCCTCGGCCTCCCAAAGTGCTGGGATTACAGGCGTGAGCCACCGCGCCCGGCCGACATGCTAAATTCTTAACTGAAATGACGCTAAATATATATCTTCATCTCTTCTTTATGCCTATAAAATTGCTTTGCATATCAATAAGAAGAAAAGAATTTGTGGTGATTAAGAAATACAGGCTTCAGGGATATATTCCAGGCTATCATTTACTAATGTTTGGACCTTGGGCAAGTTACTTAACCTCTTTATGCCTTCATTTTCTGTCAGTTGTAGGTGATAACAACATTTACCACATGGGGCTGCCATTCAAGTGTTTAGAACAATGGCTACTACAGAGTAAAGGTATAATAAATGTTAGCTCTTCCTCCTTTATTGCAGTATAATTCAAAATATGATTTCAGACTGGGCATGATGGCTCATGCCTGTAATCCCAGCACTTTGGGAGGCCGAGGCGGGTGAATCGTTTGACTCCGTGAGTTCAAGCCCAGCCTGGTCTCAAATGTGGCAAAACCCTATTTCTACAAAAAAATACAAAAATTAGCCAGGCATAGTGGTGCACACCTGTAGTCCCAGCTACTTGCGAGGCTGAGGTGGGAGGATCACCTGAGCCCGGGAGGTGGAGGTTACAGTAAGCCAAGGTCGTGCCACTTCACTCCAGCCTGGGTGATCGAGTCAGACTCTGTCTCCATAAACAAATAAATAAGTAAATAAAATATTTAACAAATATGATTTCAAAAAAGGCATATTCATAGACAAAAACGAAGAATGTAGCTAAGTACCTGCTTACCTTTCATAAAGAAGGGTCGAGTTGTTTTCCAGAGATCTGGATTGTTGTTAAATATGATGCCTTTCTCATGCATACCGATGCACTGCAGCCCAAGTTTGCTGCCGAACCGAGAGCTGTAATGATTGTGCTTCATTATGTGGAACATACTTGAGGACCTGAAAAGAAAGGAAACCTTGGTGTCATTTGTAAGGGTCAGCAGAACTCATGGTGGTACATTTTGACTAGGAGGTAGCTCTCTTAGCAAATGCATGTCGCTCCAAATGCAATGTGCATGATTTCTAGTATTCAGGTTGAATAAGCACTTCTGTTACCATGAGGACATCCTTCTCCATTTGAATCATTTCTACCTACTGACTCCCTGTTTAAACATCACCAAAGATAGAAAACACACACACATACCCACACACCATTCCTTATTTCTCTTTCTTCTCTAACCTCCCCAAAATACTACCCACTACTGGAGTCAGAGCTTCAAGGCTGTTAAGAAGCTGAACCCTCCACACCACCAGAGCCAGAAGAACCTCCAGCCTCCCAGGTCTCACCCAGCCTCACTCCACAAAGTGCCACCCACTGCAAGAGTGAGTCACAGAATCGGAAGTCTGTGGAATTACCAAAGTCTTGTTTTCCTATTTTGGAACCAGCAGTTTTGCCTAGTACCACCCAACTCTAGTCTCTGATCAGGCCTGCCCTCTCCAGTGGAGTATCAGTCAGGGCTTGAAAAACATCTCCTTGGGCACTTCTTCTAGCCCTGAGCTTGGCCAGGGCCTGGCTGGGCTGGCATGCAAAGCTCACTGCGGTAGTAAAGGAAGCTATTTTGGGGCTCTGCATTCCATCATGACTCATCAAAGTCTCCAGGGTCACAGAGTTCTCCCATGACATAGGATGTGATGAGACATGAGATAGTACAATTTGCATGATGCTCAATTATGCAAATTCAAGATGCGTAAGATGTCACTGGTATTATCTTGATTTCAGATGTTGTTGTTACTTTCTTGGTGAACTTAATATTTATACAAAATTTCATGTATTAATTTCAACTTTGGTCCTCCCTCCCCTCTGGTCTCCCAAAATTTCGTTTCACAATGCAAATTCTCCTACTATGGAGGTTTTCAGAACACATAACCCTCAAAGATTAGAAGTGGTTACTATAATATCTGCAACTGGTTCTCAGACAGGTTGGAGAGACTCTTGCTCCTCCATCTCCTAGTTGACACTTGGCTCCTAAAAGGATACCTTTGCCTTAGTGAGGTTGTTCAGTTTACCTGCTGAAATACCTTCCCAGAGGACTCTAGGCCTAAAAAGCGCTGCTCTGGTTCAACGGATTAAGTTGTGGGCTAAGTATTAATCCAGCTCTCACGTCTGTGATGTGTTCCATAGTCCTATTTAAGCTTTAAAAGTAAGCCTCTGAAATAATGGTAGTATCAAGAAATTAGAACAAGATTATTATTATATAAAATACAAAAATTAGCTGGGCGTGGTAGTGTGTGCCTGTAGTCCCAACTACTTGGGGGACTGAGGCAGTAGGATAGCTTGAGCCCTGGAGGTTGAAGCTGCAGTGAGCCATGATCATGCCATTGCACTCTAACCTGGGTGACAGACCAAGATCCTATCTCAAAAAAAAAAGCAGAGTTATTGTAAATAACTTATTTACTTGATATTTATTTCAGGAAAAATCCCCTATTTTCAAATAAAAACACCATTAAATATTCTTTTGATCTGATTCCAGATAATATTCATCAAATAGTCCTAAGTTTTGGACATGTTTGCCTCTCCCTAGCAAAAAAATAAATAAAAATAATAAAAAAATAAAAAATAAAAATACAGATGCTTCCATTTGTATTCTAGGGAATTAATTTGTCTGACACTTCAAATTTTGTCATATATAGAAAAATTAGGCTATAGGAAGGCATGAAATTCTTACTAATTAAAATATTTGAAAACTCTAGCTTTACTTACCTTCCCCTCCATCATTCCATAATTAAAGCAGAAATTAAGTTATTTATATATTCTTTGTTCACAAACTCATGTCTAAGAATTTTAAGCACTTAACGGACAAACACTATTTTTCTGCTCTGACCCTAGGGTTTTTGTATACTGCATTAATCATATTGGCCTGTCCATTTCATTTAAGAACTTGCTAACCAGTTTTCAAAAGAGAGTAAGAAACTCCAAACATAAAACAAACCCAACTAAATATTTGCTAGTTATTAGTAACGAAGAGTCAACCTTTAAAATTCATGTGTCCTTTAGGGGGCACCAACATCTCAGCTGTTTTGAATCCAAAGCTCAGGCTTCCAGGGACAAAGCTAATCAGGCAGAAGTGATAAAGCAAGGGATGGGTGACTGCTTTATTTAAATTGCTCACAGGTGAGCAATTTAAAACACGGTCACTTACTAAAAGTAGGCTGGATTGATCTAGCCAGAGTAAATCAGAGAAGTGAAGAACAGAAGGTCAGTGACGAACTAAGGACCCCAGCCCAGAGCTCCTCCTGGCAGTCAAGGCAGGCCTGGCTCTGGCTTGTGGGCCAGCCTGCAACACTGCCATAGGCAAGTGTTATACTCATTAGTTGGGAGAATGAGGATTTCTTAGCACTGAGGAGAGTCCAACTGAGTCCCCAACCTCAGCAGGGACAGGGCACAGTGTTGGGTGTCTGGCACTAGGGTTATTATCCCTCATTAAGCATGACTGAAGACAAAAGACATCTCCAAAGATGGCAGACCTCTTGTCTGTTCAAAATGAAAAGTAGCCAGGGAGTAAGCACTTAGGTGATGAGAAGGAAGCCACCTGAGTTCTGGGATTAAACAACTCACACACTTGTGGGCAGGTTCAACAGTGATGAGGAGGCAATTAATGGAATAATTGGTGACTTTTTTTTTTTTTTTTGAGACAGAGTCTCACTCTATTGTCCAGGCTGGAGTACAGTGGCACAATCTCAGCTAACTGCAAACTCCACGTCCCAGGTTCAAACAATTCTCGTGCCCCAGCCTTCTGAGTAGTTGGGATTACAGGCGCTCACCACCACGCCCAGCTAATTTTTTGTGTGTGTTTTTAGTAGAGACAGGGTTTCACCATGTTGGCCAGGCTGGTCTCAAACTCCTGACCTCAAGTAATACGCCCACCTTCACCTCCCAAAGTGCTGGCATTACAGGTGTGAGCCACTGCACCCAGCTGGTGACAAACATTTAAAAACAGTTGCCTCGTGTAGATCTGTTCCATCAATCCTGTCACCTTTTCACTGTCCTTCACGTCTCTAATATCCTCACTTACCCAGTTTAAATTCTAGGTGACTATAAGAGATAAGCAATCTTTATAACAGAGGAATCTTACTGTAACCACCCAACCAAGTGATCAAATTTAACATCAATGCTACTGGGACAACCCGTTACTCTTCTGATGTGATGTGATATGAAGTTCCTAGTACTATTGAAGTGTTATTGCAAAAATGTGCAACCTTAATCTAATTGAGCCTTTAGACCCAATTTTCAGTTTACAAGAAATACAGGGAATAGATGAATATAGTAAATGACATCCTGATGAAACAGTGAGAAAAATTCAGAATGTGGGATATCTTATAGCTGACCTGGTCTCTTCAAAAGGTCAATGTCATAGGGGGAAAAGTGTGGCAGGGGGACGGCTCTTTCAATTTTCCTACTCATTTGATAGTTTTCTTAATAGAAAGTTGGGAAGAAATTATTGTCAATCTAAAATTAAAACACCCTTCCCTGAATCCTCAACTCCCTTGACCCTCTTCTTACTTTGTCATGGTTGCCTGGTAAAACCACAACTCCAGCTAAGTCCAACTCTGAGCTTATTCTGTGCTTGCACCTGGCAGTTGAAGTGGGCTGGGAAAAAAGAAAAACCACGTATGTGCACACATGTGTGTGCATGTGTGTGCGTGAGCACACACGTGCCTGCTGTCAGGTCTCGGTTAAATTCAAGTGAGCTCTTAGTGTCGCTGGCAATGCTACTGCAAGTCCCCAGCCTGTTCACTCTCTCACTCTTCTACATGACTATTATATTCTCCCCACTCAGCCCCAGCTGAAGACTTTATTTCCAATTTTCCCAAGAAAATGGAAACAACTACAAGAGAATCTCCACAAGCCCCAACGACCCAGACCTGTGCCTGTATATTCCACTTTCCCTCCTATTACGATGGAAATTCTATGTCCCCATTCAAGGCCAACCCATCCACTTGTCCCCAGGGACCTCTTCACATCTCACTTAGCACACCCTTTCTTTCTCTTCCATCAACAATCATTTGATTTTCCTCCATAACTGACCATTCCCCCTACAACTCACATGCTGCAATTTCTCCTATTTTAAAAATCAAATTTCCTTTGCCTGCACATCTCGTTCAGCTACTGTCCCATTTCCTGCCTTCTTTATGGCAAACTCCTCGGAAGACTTGTCTACACTTGATGCCTCTGATTCTTCTCCCCCTATTCTCTTCTCTGGTCAGACTTTTGCCCTGACTAGTACATTGAAACTGCTGTTGTCAAGGTCAACTGTGACTTCCCTGTTGCTAAATGCAGTACTGAAATCTCCACGATTCCCTTTCCCCATCAGTGGTATTTGACATGGTTCACAATTTCCTAAGCCCTGATATGGATTCTTCACCTGGTTTTCAGTCACCACACTTTCCTGGTTTTCTCTTCTCCATCCAGCTGCTCCTTCTCAGTCTCTGTTGCTAGTTTCTGTCCTATTTACACTAGAGGGTCTCAAGGTTCAGTCCTCTCTACTCAATCATCCCACTCAGATGTCAACTGGGCATGTCAAATGTAACATGTCTAGAATGGAACCCTAATCTCTCCCCTTCCCAACTTGCTCCACCTATCTTAGGACACGATGTCCCCATTCAATGCAAAACTGGACAGCACTTTGACTCTTTTTTTTTTCTCTCACATCCTACATCCAATCTGTCAGCAAGTCTGTTGGCTTTGCCTTCAAAATATGTCTGGAATTTTCCCTCATATCTTATCACCTCTACTGCTACCACCTGGACCAGCCACCATCACCTCTTGCCTAACTGGTCTCTCTGGTCCTATCCCTTGTCTTCTTGCACCTATTATCAACAGAGCAGCCAGAATGATTCTGTGAAACACAAATGAGTCACATGCGTCACTCCTCTGCTCAAATTCTTCAGTAGCTTCCTTTCTCACAGAGGGTAAAAGCTCGAGTTGTTACGATGGCCTGCAAGGCCTGACGTGATTTGGTACCCTATTGCCTCTCTCATCTCATCTCCTGTGTTCTTCCACTCAGGCTCTCACCTTAGGACATTGGCACTTGCTGTTTCTTCTGTCTAGAATGCTTTTCCACCGGGTCTCTGCATGGGCTACTTGCTCATTTCCTTTAGGTTTTTATTTAAATGCTGTCTTCTCAGTGAGGGCTGCCTGTACCACCTATTGACAATCACACCTGCGTCTCTACAACTCGTCCTCCCCCATCCGCTTTCCCTATTCTTTTTCTATGTAATACCTATCTGCCTCATAACAGTGTGACCAGCTATCCTGGTTTGCCCAGGATTATGCCAGTTTCAGCACTGAAAGTCCCACATCCTGAGAAAGGCCCTGGTCCCAGGTTAACTGAAACAATTGGTCACTCTGCTGATACACTATATATTTTACTTGTTTATTGATGACCTAGTGACAACATATTGCTCCATGAGGTAAATGAATTTTGGCTGGTTTTTTCACTGCTGTATTCCCAGAGCTTAGAACAATACCTGCTGCTATACATAGTAAGTTTTCAATAAATATTTAATGGATGAAGAGCCAGTAATGACTATTACAACTTAGAATCGTTCAGTGCTTAGTATATAATAAATTCACAGTAAATGTATATTCAAAGAATAAATGAAGGAAACCCCCGTAAATGATGTGTAAATTTGCACATCATTAAGACAGATGTAAAAATATAACCCTAATTAGTATGTTAATTGCTAACAGATATGCAAATAGAACCTGAATTAGCATGCTAATTGCTAATTTCCCTTTATGAGTGCTACATAAATTTTTTTCTATTCATGACAAAAACTAATCTAGGGACATATAATGGACATATAGTGTCATGCATCACCTACAGACCCTCATTAATTTAGAGCACAGCTGCCTGGGTAGCTGCCTGGGCGAAGAACGGTGCACACATCATCTACATCTCACCAGATGGACCGTGCCTCGACGCCCCCAGTGGCGCAGGCGGCATCGCAGCAGCCCATATGCCTGACTTTTCCCCTGAAGTTCTGCAGCCCCCATTACTTTGGGACAAAGCTGGTTGGAAAAGTTGGACCATAATTTCTACACAGTTGTAATGACTACAGACCTCAAACTTTTCAAAAGAAAAAAAAAATCTGGCAAACTATTCAAACAAAAATAAAAAGCTTTCTGAGGTCCAGTGGGGTCTTTTCAAGAGGTACGGGGAGTTCTGGAAGGGACTTGAAGAGCAGGCAAGGAAAGGAGATGGGGACAAACATGTCCTATTCCCGCGGGGAGCTCAGCCTTTAACAACAAAATTGAACTGCTCTGAGGCAATTAAGGAGAACACAAAGACTCCAACAAGTGAAAAGCCTGAGAGGACAGGAAAAGGAAAGAACTGGGAGAGCTGGGGATAGGGTGGGTGGGTTGTGGCCGCGTCTCTGCGTGCACGAGCGCCTGACTTGGTCGGGGTTGTTGGAGTCGATTTCCTAATTAAGACTAGCAGAGTGGTCAGATGCCACCCCCACTGTAACGAGCAACCACTTCAGGAATTGTCTTTGGGAATTCAGGGAGTTTTTCTGGAGACTTAAGAATCTAGCATCGAAATATCTAGTATGTCAGAATGATTTCTATCCTAGTACTGTGGTCCTTTCTCAATTCCATCATTCTTTACACCAGTTCTAGTCTTATACCGCCACCACCTCAGCATAAGACAAAACCAAACCTGCATTGCTGTTTCCCCTAACCCCGGGGAGAGGCCCTCCTGCCCCAGGAGCTTCCTCCTCCACCCCCTCTCTAGATGGAATGTTCTCAAACTCAGTCATACCCTGGGATCACCTGGGGAGTATTAAACACCACTGATGCCTGGATCCTACCCTCAGAGGTTCTGATCTAAAAGTGGGGGTGTGGCCTAGGCAGTGGGGCTTTGAAAATCTCCCTGGGTGACTGTAAGGTACAGCTAGGGTGAGAAGCATGGCACTGTGCTAGATCCTGGGCAGCAGGTAGATATCCTTCTAGATAAATATCCTGCGGGTCACTTCACCTGTCTGCTGAGGGAAAGAGGTGATGGGGAAGGCAGACCTTGGGCTGGGGAGAGCTGGAAGGCAGGTGGCTGTGTGGGGAAATGTAAGAGCAGCAGCAAATGTCCCTACCCGCAAACCCAAACACCAGCGCTTCCAGGATATTTGTGAGACTGTAGCCAGTTGTAAAAGTGACTCAAGTACTGATTTTTAAAATGAGAACATATCAAGAACATATCATAGTCACTTAAATTTGGCTGACTAAAGCCTAATAGACCAGGAGAATTAAAATAAAAAAAGTAATTATGGTCTAGTTCTTAGAGCAGTGGTTCTCAAACTCAAGTGTGCAGCAGAATCACCTGCAGACTTTGTTAAAACACAGATTGTGGGTCTGACCCAGACTGTCTCATTTAGTAGGTCAGGGTGGGGCCCAAGAAGGTGCATTGCTAACAAGTTCCCAGGCTTGTTGATGCTGCCTGTTGGAGGACCACACTTTGAAAACTACTGCATTAGAGTACGTCACAGTGAACCCAGTGAAATGATGTTTCCACCTGAAGCCATTTCTGTTTAGTTGTGTGAGGTCTGCCTCAGCTACTCTTAGAAGTGCTACAACATGAAACTGAATGAAACAAACAAAAAAAAATCCCAGGCCAAAAAAAAATTGTTTTGGATAGTTTGAAATATTTGGAAGTATTAAAATAACACCTATTTTTCTCCTGCTCCCTTCTTTCAGTATCTGCTTCAAATATTTGGGCTTTGAGGATACCGTGGTATTTTATGAGATGGTATACGTAATCTTGACCTGAAAAAAGTATGTAGTTTCTAGAAAAGCTTCACTTGCTTTTTGAGCTATAGTCTTTGTATCTGAATGAATAATTCGAACAAATTGGTAAAACACCCTGGTCAGCTTTGGTTTGTGGGTAAAGCTCTGTCAGGGATTACAAATACAAAAACGTGTTAATGAGACAGTGTTTGCACATAGCTTTGCTAAAAGTCTACTAAAACTGGCTGAACGTCTAGGGAAATACGCTGTCTTTGAAATTCTCCATTTTCTAAGATCAATAAACAAGAAAACAAGTATTTCACCAAACTAGTTCTTTATAGTCAATTCCTATTTAGTTAACCATAGAACTAATTCAATCTGCTAGTTATCCACAAAATATAATAATGCAGAGAGGGAGGACACTATTTTTTTAAATGGGTAATATTGTTCCTGATTTATGTAAGATCCCTCCACTGGGATACTGGCATAAAGTCATAAATGGAAGAGCAGCATGTGAATGACTTCTTTTTCTACTGTCTCTTCTTTTATTTTCTTTTTTCTTTACTTTAATCAGATTCAGCCAAGGTCGGCTTACCATCTGCTCTTTTAGAGGTGCTCTGTTGCTTGGCAGGAGAATAAATTAGCAAATTGCTGATCAGATACCTCTGCCTCAGGTTTTATTTTATTTTTTAAAAGACAGGGTCTTGCTCTGTCACCCAGACTATAGCGCAGTGGTGTCTTGGGTTTTATTTTTGTTTTGTATGGGCTTTTTCTTTGTTTGTTTGGCTTGGTTCTTTTTAATGTTTATTTGTGGTTAGGACCAAAAAACTTGGGAAAGCAGAAAAGATAACACCTCTCCCTAAAGTATGTTTCGTTGAAATCAAATTATCTGGCTTCCAAGTTTCCACACTCCCCGCTCACAGAGACTGTAAATAATTTCCCAACTCTCCAGAGTTATTTATTTATGTACCGCTGACTTCATTTCAAGCAAAACCCAATTATTCTGTTTCAATGTTAGATTTCTGGGGATTGCTCACCTTCATTTCAGTGGTAAAAATATAGCGTTAGAAACAAAGACATCAAGAATCAAAATAAAGCTGTCTTAAGTGGAAAAAACTCCAGCCTCGATTTAAAAAGCATGTCTGCCGCCGGGCGCGGTGGCTCACGCCTGTAATCCCAGCACTTTGGGAGGCCGAGGCGGGTGTATCACGAGGTCAGGAGATCGAGACCATCCTGGCTAACATGGTGAAAGTCCGTCTCTACTAAAAATGCAAAAAATTAGCCGGGCGTGGCAGCGGGCGCCTGTAGTCCCAGCTACTTGGGAGGCTGAGACAGGAGAATGGCGTGAACCCGGGAGGTGGAGCTTGCAGTGAGCCGAGATCGCGCCACTGCACTCCAGCTTGGGCGACAGAACAAGACTCCGTCTCAAAAAAAAAAAAAAAAAAAGTATGTCTCCGATTATGAACAGACTCACTTGCTGATAATGAGTGTTTCCTCTCCAGAGATCCAGACTCGCATGAATTCTCCATACACCCGGTTGTAGTAGTTGCAGGCACTGCCGATCCCCATCCACAGGAATCTGCCATGGGAGATGAGGGGTCCAATTCCCATGCAGTAGCCAGGACCTAGGACAGGTGTCAGAGCATAAGCTACATCTTAGCCACACCAAAAATTGCAACTGCTTTGTGTTACTCCTGTTTTTGTTGTTTTATAGCTAAGTGTTCTTTACATTTGATGTATATCTGTGAATCATGAATGAAGTGATTTGAAACAAAACAAAACAAAAGCCTCACACTTAACATGAGGCTCTTCACCCCTCCATGAGTAAAAAGGAGTTCAGTATCCACGCCACACTAGTTTTATTTGGTCTCAATCATTTCAGTCCGAATGAACTGGGGTGTGTGTGCTAATGTCTTCCCAGGTTAACCGGTATCAATGAGTTTCGAATACAAGTCAATTCGTGCGTTTGGTAGCAAACATGGAAACGCTGACGAATGACAAGCCGCCAGAACTGTTTGGTGTGTAGGTTTTTTCTGGAAACTTTTGGTTTGAGTGCCCCACTTGACAGAATGGGTGGGTTAAAACTGGTCTGTAGTTTTGTAGGAAATCTTTCAACTGAAAGAAACAAGATCTACAAGGACAATATCCAATCTAAGAACATCTATTTTATTCCCCTCAAAAAAGACTGTTTAAGAAAAGGCTCTTAAGCTAAATCTCATTAGGCAAAATAAAGCTAAGAGTTGAGGAGTCAGGCAATGGGTCTTTGAGCCTCTAGACTGGAGTTTGAGTTCCATAATCTGGTTTTAGCTGAGAGTAGTGGCTGCTTACAACCTTGCTCATGCAGAGAATGGCAGAATTATAAAGAGCATGAACCCGGGAAACAACTGGGGAATTTGATGTTGCTTATATCAGAGAACAAACTTGGTACCTTGATTTTACTGGTGGTGGTAAAAAATTAGATTAAAAAGTTTTAGACTTTTTTTTAGAAATTGTCAAGTAGTAGTTTTTCTGAATCTTTCTCCTTTAATTCCATTCTGTCAGTGAAATCATTCTGAAGCCAAAACATGCCTAACTATGTGAGACAGCATTCTCACCTTATGGGTAAGAGTTGTGTAATGATATACATAGTGTAACCTTTTGCTTGATCACCAAAATGGATGTTTAGTCCTAAACACAGCAAATAGTTTTTAGTCTTTTACTTTGCAATAGCTGAGTTAATATGAGCAAGACTGTCAGCTCTTTTTTCCCTTTAAATAGAAGACCTTTGCTGATACCTATAGAACCAAAATATGGTCTAAGGTTATTAATCTTGTGAGTACTTTAGTAACACTACATTATACAGTAGATGACTGACTTTGTATTAAAATAATTTCATTAAGCGCTTTGAAAGATTTCCACAGCAGATCTGATTGAATATGTATTTCCTTAAACTGTCATTAGATATATTAACCTTTAATCAATTAATATATGCATAATATTACCTCACTGGATATTTACAGCTTGGCACTTTGTAGATGCTCAACAAATATTTCCTGAATAAATTTTAAAAATTAATTAGGCATGTGTATCTAATATAAAGGATGAAGCTTTAAATGCCATCCTTTTTGCGAGACAGAGTCTCGCTCTGTTGCTCAGGCTGGAGTGCAGTGGCATGATCTCGGCTCACTGCAACCTCCACCTCCCAGGTTCAAGCAATTCTTCTGCCTCAGCCTCCTGAGTAGCTGGGATTTGGGATTACAGGCTTGTGCCACCACACCCAGCCTGCCATGTAAAAATCTTAATATTTGGGACCTGCCATTCAAATGTAAGCTATGACGCAGGAGAGATGTATCTACTGAAAAAGGGAGATTGAACCTTGTGCTTAGATTAAGAACCTGAGTGTTCTAACCAGAAGAGAACCAGAGTTTTGAGTCCTTAGCGATCAATTCTATATCAGCTTAATTCATCCAACAAACAATTACTGGTATAGATACTACTGGTATAGACACTAGCTCCAAATTAGGGACTGGAGATGTTATAAGTATAATGGTCCCCATCAGAGTCTAGGGGCAAGACAGGAGAGTATGTGAAAAATAATTACAAAATAAAAGAATCTTAGCACAGTGTGACCTTTTCATTTATGTGTATATCTTATGCTTCTACCCACCCTCCAGCTGGAGAGAAGAATGCTGGAGGAAGGTAGAAACTTTGGTAAAATATTAGGGAAATAGTCTGGTTGTATCCACATTAAGCTGATCTTTGCTTCTCAGATTTAGGGATGCTTATTTAGGCATGCAGTGATTGTGGGAGCCTCTTTCACACCCTAAAAGGAGTAGTGAATACTTTGCTGCATTTTTGTACAGAGACAGCCTCCTTGGAGCCAACAGCTGGGACCTCTCCCCAGCTGTCCTAATCAACAACCTGTTGCTTTCCACGCCTTACAGATATATACCATAGAGAAATCTGTGTGCACATATACATTCAGAACAGCCCTGTTCACAATAGCCCCAAACTAAAGACACCTCAAGTGTCCCTCAACAGTGGAACTGGCAATTAAACCATGAGATATTTATATAACTCAATACCCTATGGCAATAAAAATGAACTACACCTGCATGCCACAATGTGAATGGATCTTAGAAACACACTATTGAGCAAAAGAAGCAAGATACAAGAAGACATAATGTATGAATTGACTGCTAAAACGTTTAAAACAAGGCAAAATTAACCTGTATTCTCTGGGATATGAAATTATGTGGTAAAATGATGAAAAAAAAAAAAGCAAGGGAGTGACTGTCACAAAATCAAAGACAGAGTTTTGCTCTGGAATGAGGGAGAGTGATTGCAAAGGCACACGAGGAGCTTCTGGAACAAGGGTAACATCCGCTTTCTCAGGCTGCATTGTGATGGCAAATTTATCACCACGCTGTGCACTTTTCTGTGAAACATTATCTTAATAAGAAAAAGTGGAATGTCAGTTGCCATGCTTTTTCCCCCCCAGTTCTCTGCTCTGGGATGTGGTACCCAGGGCAGAGCATGGCATATGGAGGGAGAGGACTCTTGTTCAGAGCTGGGGATGGCTATATGTCCTTGGGGAAGGGAGAGCAGCCAGTGCCAGGTGACTGTGAGTCCTGACCCAGATCAGTAGACTGGGAGCAATTTTTCAGAACTGAAGCTTCCAACCCTGCCCCCCACCCTGGCCACTCCCCCTTCCCCGCAGGAATGACCCTTTCCTCAGGACTTTCATAGCCCCTACCTGGCACTAAGTCAACCACCTATGTGTGTGCCCCTGACTGTCTTTACTACTTTTATGTAATTCCCTTGGGCAGAAACCACATCTCTTTAATCTTTTCACACATCCTCCTGCCCCTAAGCAGGAGAACAGGGCCTCTTAGTAAATACAGCTAGAAGAAGCTTAGATATGAGCCCCAGTTTCATCACTTACTAGTTGTGTGACTCTTTGAGTCTCAGTTTTGCCACCTACAAAACAGACACAAACACACCAACCTCACCATAGAAAATGGGCATGAAACTGCTTTGTAAATTATAACTCACTCAAGGACTTTAAATCATTGTAAGTTCCTCCAGCTTTCACTGGTCCTGAGCTTTCCTGACTCTGCGCTTCCCCCAAACCTCTAAAACCAAGAACCTAGAGAGCCACTGATTCAAGTGAGCTGGCAGGAGCTCAGGAGTATTGATCAGCAAAAACCACCTCAAACAAAGCCAATTTTCTTATCTTCCCTCCCCCAACCAGAAACCATAGGATCTCACAGTCTGTGCTACTAGTGGATTCTAACTAGACCTTCTGCTTTCAAAGGGAAAGTGTGAAACTAGAAACTACCTGTCTAGCAAAATGATCATCAACCTGGGCTTTAGGACTTCCTGGTGGCCCCCCTACATTCCCACTTCCTGTCCAGCTGGGGAGCTGACAAGCCATTTCCCTTCTCTGGGCTTTAACCCTCCACTTGTAAAACGAAGAGTTTGAACTCCATGGCTTCTCATGCTTGTCATAGCGTTTTGCCTGGGCAAGGCAGATCAGCTCCCCGGGTCTGTTTCCCCTTCTGTCAAATGAAGGAGTTAGGCTCATGTCTGTGGCTCTCAACCTTGGCCGCTGATAAAAAATCAGGAGGGGAGATTTTTTAAAAAATAGCAGCCCCAAACTAGCTGAGCCCCTACCTCAGACAGTGCTGAGAATCACTGTGCTACTTGATCTGTCAGTGGATGCAGCATGATGGCCCTGGCCCAGAAATGGTGGACAGAGTGAGATGCTGCCTACTCTCCTACTGATCCAGAGCTTCAGGGCTGCTGGTTCTCAGGCTTGTCCTAACAGGCTGATCTCCTTGGTCAAGGGTCCAAGGAAATTCCACCAGTGCTGATTAGCATAAGCATCCGGGGGGACTTTTTAAAAATGCATGTTTCTAGACCTGAAGAGACTAAGTCAAAAAGTCAGGAGCAGGGTCCAGGAACAGAAATGTTAACAAGCTCCTACCTGCTGGGTGTTCTTACATAGACTTAAAAGCTTGAGAACCTGTGGCTTACTGGATGGGCAATGCTGTGTGGGCAGTGCTGGACTCTCCTGGCCTGATTCTCTGATAATACAGACAAATTAGAATTTAGCACCTGGGCCTATGAAGGGAAGAAGAGGAAAAAGAAGGCTTTCCACCCCTCTACGTACTCACCCCACCCCGACCATTCACTGACCCTGACCATGAAGCTCTCTTGGGAGAGGAGAAATCCAGTGAGGAAGGGCCACACTGGGGAAGAGAGTTCAAGTTAAAGACAATGAAACAGTCATCCCTTAGCTCTGAGCCTCCCTTCTCTAGAGCTGACCCTGTCAGGGAGCAGAGAACAAAATTAACTAAATGTTCCTTTAAACTGGGCATTAAAGTAATCTAAAATATCAGGCTGAATCAGGCAGGGAGACAGGCAATTATCTGGAATGTTAAAAAGAATCCAGACACAGAGCATTTCGTGCCAGCCCCATGCTCCCACTTCTGATTCCACTGAGACGAGGCCCACCACACTTACCAGTGTGTAGTAACTATGCTCTTAAAGTCTCATTGGATATCTTATGGAATTGGGAACAGATGTGTCTGCAATGAGGCATCTTCACTGAAAACTAAAGAAGCAGTCTGAAATTTCAGGTCATTCTGAACTAATCTGATATCTGATCACTGTAGCTTTAACGGTGGAAGGGTGGGGTTTTCTATTGGGATTATCTGGATAATTATATTATTCTCCACTTTTGATTGACCCACAGATCTTGTTGAAGATTCTCTCGGGGTGTGATGTTCCAAGAGTGTTGGTGTGGTCCGCATTTTTATCCCACTGCCTGGATCCCATTTGACCCTTATGGGAGCCAGGTAGTGGGAGAAAAATGGGGACCACTATCACCACATTCCCAAGAATAAGAGAAAATGATGAGTGGAATAAAGAGAAGGGATAAATATAAGACAACGAGGGGGCATGGAGGAAGCAAAATGAAAGGGAGAAGAAAAGCAGTGAAGAAGGCGTTCCAGAGACATTTTCACCTTCAGAGCAAAATTGCAATCTCTTTTTTAAAAGTTAACCAGAAAACCCTGGAATTTTACTTTACTCTACCCCATCTTGAGCTTGTTTTAAAGGTACTTGTGCCAAGTCTACTTTATGAAAGCACAGTGCAGACTGGAAGGGTTTATCTAAGATATTTTTAAAGTGCTTTCATTTAAAATGTGCAGATAATTGGTTTGAAAATTTTCACCCAAGTCCTTATTTGCTAACATAGCCATAGTCTTCAGAGATCTTTCCAGGTGTGCTTTTTGTCCTTTTGCAAAATTTTCTTTACCATCATGGACCAAAATCCCAAGTAAATAATCTCCTTAGAAATGGAAATAAATGACTGACTTACCTGGTATTGAGGATGTACCCTCATAATTCCACACCAAGAGAAAAAGGCCAGTGAGGAGCAGGATTGGCATGGTGGCAGCAGGCATGGCCTCAGGCACCATGCTGGTGATGTTATAATGCATCGGGTTCAGCATTTCCAAAACCATCTTGTGTTCCTTGACCTCAGAGGGGGCAATTTAGAGTCCTGTGGAAATCAAAGGGACAGAAAAATTACAGAATCCCCTTAAAGGTTCATCTACAGCTCCTGTTGCTTCAGAGGGTGCTGTACAGTACAGATTCACTTACTGTTTTATAATGTGATCAGACATTTAGGCAAGACTAATTTATGGTTACAAGTCAAAACAAGGAAGCCCAAGAAAGATCTTTTGGCTTGAATTGCAGCATTTCTGACCTTGGTAGAGTCTCAGGTTCCTTTAGACGCTTGGTCTGATAGAACCTTATCATCTTGCCCTTGAGTGGGTAGAGTGACGTGCATTCCCAATTGAAAGCCAAATTTCTTGCCAAAATATAAGAAAATAAAGCTCATTCCAGGGGTGGAGTCATTCTGTGACTTCATCAGCAGGTTTTGTTTAGGCAATCTTCTTCCCTTGAAGCCAAATCAATTTAAAAACAAAAAAAGCAATCCCCCAACTCCCCTTTTTGACCAAAATGACTTTTTTGATCAAAATAGTAAGTTTCTACAGTAAGAACACAATTCTTGGGCATCGAGGTCTTCTCAGAGCCTTCCATCAGTTTGCCTATTGAATTCAAAGTGACTCACTCAGGCCATCTCTAGTGACTTCAATGAAGATCTAAAATCTCTTGTACCATGGGCCAGATTAAACAGTGTCCCTAGGGACTTGCCAACAGTAGCATGGAAAAAAAGAATTGCAGAGGAAGAATAAAGGGAGAGGAGAAAGAAAGGAATGGGGAAGGAGGAAGAAAGAGAGAACAGGCAGAATAGGATGCCACCAGCAATAGGCTCAGGTGCCACTCAGGAACCTCATTGGAAGAGCAGCTAACATCCTGTGCAAGAAAATCAATTTACAGTCTGATGTGCTGGTTCTGTTGTGTTTTTCAACATTCTATTGGGTCTATCTTTTCAGCCAGGTTTTGTAATCCCTTTACTCTCAGAACAGAGTTTCAGGGATGGTAGGTAGTTTGTAGCTGAAGAGGTGTAGTTTGAACAAACTTGTATAGTGAGGAAAGAGTGAGTCATCATTAAATGCATTTTCAGTGGCAGATGACATGCTCCAAGGTTTGCCTTTACTTAGTGCCTACAATTTTTGGAACTTGCAGTGGCTCTCAAACAGACTTGGGCTGGGTTTCACCTAGTAATAAAGTAATAAAATTCTAGATTCATAGCCAGGGCTTCTAATTGGATATCAGGGGCTCTGTGGATTCCTTGAAACACTGCATAACTTATTGTATCGGCTCATGTGCACATTCTAGTGGAGAAAGGCCATAACTTTCATCAGATTCTTAAGGAGTGTGTAATTGTATTTCTCCTCTGATCTACAAGAGATCTTAAAGTCCAAAGACTGATTTCCATCAACTACAAAAATTCTACAACATAGTTGAATTTATCCAGTTGCTTCATCATTTTATGTTATTCTACCATTTAAATAATCATTAATGCTTGGATGCAGGGCACTGAAAATGCCTATGCTTACGTTGAGCAGTTTTGTGGTTGTTTTTTTCATATATATAAGTTGAGACTAAAAAGTCAGCCTTGTGTCTGTTATCATCTGGTTCCTTTGTTGATGACAAGCTATTTTTAACAGGCTGAGGTTTTAAATTTCTAGAGTGGAATTTGACATCATTCTGAGTAAGCTCTATGTGACTTTCTGACAGCCAGGACCCTTAAAGTTTCTATTTATATTGATGAAACCTGAAACCATTGTTCAAAGCATAAATGAGGAAAGTGGTTGCGATACAAAGGATGAAGATGTCCCACAGGAAGTGATGCCAGCAAAAAACTTCACATTATAGGAACTTTCAGAGGTATTTCACAACATTGAAAGCAAAGAATATAAGATGTTGGAAGCTGATGCAAATTTATAAAGGACTATGGCAATTCACTGGCAGAGAAAAGATGTTCCCTCAGTATCGTAAGAGAAGAAGGCAAGAACTTTTAAAAAAACCTCTCAATAAGTTTATTTTCACAAAGAAAGAAAACACTTAAAATGTTGCATTGTTTCTAATGTTTCAAATTACTGTGTACTAAAATATTTGTTTTACTATTTTTGTTTGCTTGTCTCCCTACACACTTACAACCTATGGTAAGAGTTTCTAATGCTTTGACAAAAAATTTTAAAGGTCACAGAACAGTTGTAATTTTTCTCTTGATTTTTAGGATTGCTTTGCACAGTTTTAGCTTGCATGGTCATTTTTACAGTCCCATACTGCCATGCAAAGTGAGGACTGTTGGTGTGTCTAAAATGTTTAACAGAGCTAAGAAGCCTGGTTTCTCATCTTCCTCAAAAGTATGTCATAAAGATCCCTGAGAAGAGCATCACTTAAAAACCCAACAGGGTAAGAATATTTTTTAACACCCAGAAAGCATGTGCTATGTGTCAGTTATTGTTCTAAGCACTTTACAAATATTAAGCCACTCATCTTCAT